>NC_136262.1:40647815-41037747 GCF_964187855.1 Myxine glutinosa | reverse complement strand
GCACTGGAGGAGAATGCTCCAGACTACTCATTCTACTTCGATAAACTGGCTTGTTATGTACAAGGTACCCATTGCCAAACGCTCCGGAGACTTGCAGTGGCGATTGGCACATCACATTTTACCCTCAAACGTTTTGATACACCGAATGTGTCCACATGTCCTTGAAAAGTGCCCTTTTTGTGATGCCCAGGAAACTCTTTTTCATGCCTTTGTTGGATGCCCAAGATTGACACCACTTTTTACTGTTTTATCGCATGTCATTCAAGGGTTGGGGTTGGTTTTTACACACTGTGTTTTTATATTTGGTTTTAGTATTAAACCCAGATGTAGGCACGAATGTTTTTTAGCCAACTTTTTAATTTCTGAGGCAAAACTTGCTATATATGTGTCCAGGAAAAGGAAAATCCGGAACAGTGTTGTTCCAGTGGATGACGCTGTAGTCTTTCTTAGGTCATTGGTGTCGTCTCGGCTGAACCTGGAATTGTCTTTTGATAACTGTGGGGACTTCCAGAAACGATGGTGTGTTCGGCGTTCCTTGTGCAGTTTAACTGACGGAGTCCTTACATTAAACTTGTAATATAGCATTGCTCTCTTATTTGGTGTAATGTGAAATGCTTCGAAATGGTACCTTTTTATGACTGTATATATCAACTTTATTTGCTGTCTGTTTTGATTTGTAACCATGGTTTTCTTTTTCTCACTGTCCTGTATTTGTAGAAATGCTCTCATGACCTGTAAATATTTTTTTTTGTTTTACCTGTCTGCATTGGTGGAAAAGGTTTTTTCCTTCAAAAAAGGAATGAAATCTCTCTGTCTCTCTCTCTCTCTCTCCCCCTCTCTCTCTCTCTCTCTCTCTCCCTCTCTCTCTCTCCCTCTCTCTCTCTCTCTCCTCTCTCTCTCCCTTCTCCCTCTCTCCTCCCTCTCTCAATGTTTCGCTTAATTTAATTAAACGCTTAATTTTGCTCTTGATGTGGTCATAGCTCTTGCATGAGCATTTCCTTTGAAATTGTTTGTGGTTTTGTTTGTGTCTTCACCTTTTGGTTTGTAAAATTTTTATACTTGCTGGTTTCCTTTAAATATCCTTTGCTCCTTTTGGTGAATTCATGATCCTTACGAAATGTTTCTTTAAACTGGTTGCTTTGCTTACAACCGCTTTGTGGAATTGCTTGTATTTTTATAATAAAAGGGCACAAAAGTCTCTCTCTCCTTCTCTCTCTCTCTCCTTCTCTCTCTCCTTCTCTCTCTCTCCTTCTCTCTCTCTCTCTCTCTCTCTCTCCTTCTCTCTCTCTCTCTCTCCTTCTCTCTCTCTCTCTCCTTCTCTCTCTCTCTCTCTCCCTTCTCTCTCTCTCTCTCTCCTTCTCTCTCTCTCTCCTTCTCTCTCTCTCTCTCTCCTTCTCTCTCTCTCACGCTCTCTCTCTCCTTCTCTCTCTCTCTCTCTCCTTCTCTCTCTCTCTCCTTCTCTCTCTCTCTCCTTCTCTCCTTCTCTCTCTCTCTCCCTCCTTCTCTCTCTATCTCTCCTTCTCTCTCTCTCTCTCTCTCCTTCTCTCTCTCTCTCTCTCCTTCTCTCTCCCCTTCTCTCTCTCTCTCTCTCTCTCTCTCTCTCCTTCTCTCTCTCTCTCTCTCTCTCCTTCTCTCTCTCTCTCTCTCTCCTTCTCTCTCTCTCTCTCCTTCTCTCTCTCTCTCTCCTTCTCTCTCTCTCCTTCTCACTCTCTCTCCTTCTCATCTCTCTCCTTCTCTCTCTCCTTCTCTCTCTCTCTCTCTCCTTCTCTCTCTCTCTCTCTCTCTCTCTCTCTCCTTCTCTCTCTCTCTCTCCTTCTCTCTCCCCTTCTCTCTCTCTCTCTCTCTCTCTCTCTCTCTCTCTCTCTCTCTCTCTCTCTCTCTCTCTCCTTCTCTCTCTCTCTCTCTCCTTCTCTCTCTCTCTCTCCTTCTCTCTCTCTCTCTCCTTCTCTCTCTCTCTCTCCTTCTCTCTCTCTCCTTCTCTCTCTCTCCTTCTCTCTCTCTCTCCTTCTCTCTCTCTCTCCTTCTCTCTCTCTCCTTCTCTCTCTCTCTCTCCTTTCTCTCTCTCTCTCTCTCTCTCTCTCTCTCCTTCTCTCTCTCTCTCTCTCTCTCTCCTTCTCTCTCTCTCTCTCCTTCTCTCTCTCCTTCTCTCTCTCTCTCTCCTTCTCTCTCAGCTTCTCAGCATGGAACAGCTTCGAAAAGACGTGACCTCGCCGTGATCTCGCGAGACTCTTCTGGACTTGGTTATGACTAACTTCCCTGAAAATGTCCGCTGCTCTTCTTCTGCTCCAATCGGCTCATCTGATCATGTGCTTGTTAAAGTGGACATCTCTCTGACCATTCTCAGGGAGCCTCCTCAGCGTCGACGAGTCTGGCATTTCACTCAGCCCAACTGGCTCGGTCTTCAAGCAGCCATCAATCATCTGGACTGGTCTCCCATCTCTACCACCTCTGACATCAACTCATCCTGGGAATTCTTCCAAAGTAAATTGCTCTCTCTCATGCACAGATTTATCCCATCTCGTCTTCAGTTGTCATACCCCTCCTCCCGTCCATGGTACACGGAATCTTGTGGTGAGGCTGTTGCCCAGAAACAACTTGCCTTCGTCTCCTGGAAAGCAAATCCAACGGAAGGAAATCTCATTTCCTTTCACAAAGCCCGAAACAAGTGTGTGTCCACCCTCAGGAGAGCCAGGAAACAATATCTCTCCGTTCTCAAGACCGAACTCTCTTATCTGTCTCCCTCTTCCAAATCCTGGTGGCGTCTGGTCAAATCTGTTTCTGGTGTTTGTTCCCCCTCCATCCCCTCCCTTACCTCAAACGGCTACACAGCTGACTCCGCACGTGAAAAAGCTGAATGCCTCAACTCTGTGTTTGCCTCTAAATCTTGTGACCCAAACCCATCCCTCTCTGTACCAACCGTACCCAGTCGATCCCAGCTGCTCCTGGAATCTGTGTCCTTTCCTCCTGACAAGGTGGAAAAGTTTCTGTCAACCCTCGACTCTGATTCTGCAACTGGTCCTGACGGCATCAGCCCACAGGTCCTAAAATCCTGTTCTTCCGCTCTTTCACTCCCTCTCTCTGTTCTCTTCACCCTCTCTTTTGCTCAAGGTCATCTGCCATCTGCTTGAAAATCAGACAACATCACCGCTTTGCACAAAAAAGGTGCAAAAACAGATCCCAGCAACGACAGACCAATCAGCCTTCTCCCAATTATCAGCAAAGTCATGGAATCCATCATTGCTTCAGATATGAAATCTTTCCTCTTCTCCAATGGCTTGATCTCTGATCATCAATTTGGTTTCAGACCTGGTCACTCTACTCTGGACATGCTGCTTCTGCTTTCTCAACAATGGATGGAGGTCCTCAACGCCAAACAGGAAATTAGAGCCGTCTCCCTTGACATTTCACGTGCCTTCGATACAGTCTGGCACCCTGCTCTGCTCACCAAACTCTCCTCCTTTGGTATCCATGGAAATCTCCACGCATGGCTGGCGGACTTCCTCTCTGGTCGTAGTCAATGTGTGGCCCTGAATGGGTTTCTCTCATCTCCTCTACCTGTACAGGCTGGAATTCCCCAAGGTAGTGTTCTGGGCCCTGTGCTTTTTCTGGTCTTCATCAATGATCTCTCTGACTCTCTTGAAAATCCTCTCTATCTCTTTGCTGACGACTCTACTCTCTGTCGCTCCATTCCTCATCCCTCAGATCGGCAGTCTGCAGCCTCCTCACTCTCTGCAGACCTGGACAAAATCACAGATTGGGCAAACAAATGGAACATGTCTTTCAATCCTGATAAATCTCACACTCTTACGATGTCTCTCCGAAAAGACCGACTGGAAAACCCTCCCATCCACTTTCTGAATAATCCTCTCCAAGAAGTTCTGTCACTCAAGCTTTTGGGTCTCACTATTTGCCATGATCTTTCCTGGGAAAACCACATTTCAAATCTGGCCTCCAAAGCCAGTCGCCGACTGGGCATCCTCCGTCATGCAAAGTCCTTCCTTGGCACACCTGAGCTCCTCACCACATACAAGGCTTTCATCCGCAGCTCTATGGAATACTGCTCTCCCCTCTGGTCTGGTGCTCCTGCCTCACACCTAGCCCGTCTTCACGCTGTTGAAACCAAAGCATTCAGAATCATTGGAATCTCCCGCGATGAAGCTAACTCCAAGGGCCTTTCACTCACTCACCGCAGGCAGGTTGGTGGTCTTTCCGTCTTCTACCGACTCCTCTCTGGCCTTGCCCCCCCAGCCCTCTCTGGGCTCTGTCCCCCAAATATTCCTACAGGTCGCACAATATCTGCCTGCAACCCTCTTATGGTTAAACTGCCAAAATCAAGACTTTCTGCTCACCTTCGCTCCTTCATTTCTCTTTTCTCCCGCCTCTGGAACAAACTCCCTCACTCTCTTCAATCCCACTCCACCCTCCAGGTCTTTAAAACAGCTGTTCACCACCATCTCTTATCCTCCCCCATCCAAAACCTTGATCTTTTTTACCCCCGCTAATTTCGGTCCCCTTGTGTTTTATACTTCTCCCACCCCCCCCCCCCCCCCTCTTCCCATGCCTCTTGCCCCCAAGCCCTCTCCCTCCCACACTTCTCCCTGCTCTCAAATGTTGTGGTTGTGTGCTTCCCCTTCTCTCCCCATCTTGTCTTCCGCTCCCTCTTTTTGTATATTTTGTTTGTCTGGTTGATTTGTTTGAAATAAATGTTAGCTCTTTCACGAGCCTCGATTCAGTATCCAAAAAAAAAAAAAAAAGAAGAAAAAAAAGAAGATGCTCCGTTGACTGAGATCCAGGTCGGGAAATTGACAGATTGTGTCAGTCCCAGTGAGTTGCAGAAGTCCTTTGCTGAGGAGCCATGGCTGGTGAGAGAGGTACCCACACCCAGCCAACTGGCATGGTGACAATTGAAATCACCACATATGAGGAAGAGAGAGTTGGGATGAGTAGATAGACGTTGGTCCATATTATCAGACAGCGAGATGTAGATGGAGTCATCACTGTTTGGTGGACGGTACAACACACATATGAACAAGAGGTGGGAGCGAAGGGGAAGCCGTAGCCAGAGGTATTCCTGGGGGTGAGGTGGAGAGAGGGCAGTGCAGGGTGAGTGAGAAAGAGAGTTTTTGATAAAGATAGCAACCCCACCTCCAGGATGAGGCGCAGGTCTATCATACCGGAGGAGGGAGTAACCCGGGAGAGATACTAAGGAATCGGAGACATCATGAAGGAGGAAAGTTTCTGTTCAGCAGATCACGTCTGGTTTGTCAGAAGCAACCTGTATGGAGAGATCAGTTAAGTTTGAACGAAGGCCCTGGATGTTTGAGGTCCATACCGTTAATGAAGAGGAAGGGGGGGCATCGGATACAGAACAGGGGGGAGGAGGGGTAGGTTAAGATGTGGAAGAGGAGGAAGAGGTAGGGAGAGCTGTTGGAGGTGTGTCAGAGATTTCAGAATAGCTCGGAGAAAGGGAAGGATGGGGCGGACAAAAGGTTTGATGGTGATTGGGTGAGGCACAGTGAGATGTTATTTGAGGAGGGGGAAGAGCGAGGCGGGAGGTTGGGGGAGATGGAGGTGAGAGTTGGAAGGGGGAAGAAGCGGGGAAGACGCTTTGAGGAGGAGGGGTGGGAGGGGGGAAATGAAGAAGAAATGAGGGTGGGGAGATTGGAAGGAGAGGGGCGAGGGGGGAGTTTATGAGGGGAGGGGTTAGGGGGGAGTTTAGGAGGGAAGGGCCAAGGGGAGGGATTTGAAAGGGATGGGAGATGGGGGAGATTTGGAGGGGAGAGGTGAGGGGGGAGTCTTTGAGGGGAGTGGTGGGGGGCAAGGGGGAGTCTTTGAGGGGAAGGGTGTGGGGGGAGTTTAGGAGGGAAGGGGAAATGGGGGAGATTTGAAAGGGATGGGTGATGGGGAGGATTTGGAGGGGAGGGGCAAGCGGGAAGATTTGAAAGGGATGGGTGATGGGGAAGATTTGGAGGGGAGGGGTGATGGGGAAGATTTGGAGGGGAGGGGTGATGGGGAGGATTTGGAGGGGAGGGGTGAGATTGGATTTTGGAAAGTGTACGATGAATGGGAAATGAACATTTATTGCAAAATGAGTTTCTTGTGACCTTCGAGTCAAAAATAAGTTTGAGGACGCTGGATGGGGGGTGGAGAGCAGGAGAGTTTAGGGAATGTATGAAAGAGACACTGTAAGAGATGGAATTTTTTTTTGGAAAGAATAGATTTGGTGAGCAAGTCGAAAGCAACCTTTTAAAGAAGAAGAAGAAAAAGGTGTTATAATACATGACAGAATACAGAACTTCAGGGGAAAGTTTAAACATTTTAAAGTTTAACAGTGAAAACTATCTGGGGAAATGTGGGTGAAACACGAAGAACGAAGAACGAACAAACGAATAAGAACAACGAATAAGAACAGAGAAGGAAAAAAAATTTTGTTTGTTTTTTTGTTTTTGAGTTGAGATTTTAAACAAGGACGTATGGGGTGAAAAGACTGGGAAAAAACAGAGAACGAAAGTAGTTGGAGCACAATAGATGGACCACTGAGAGAAAAACAAAGCCTCAAGGTCGGACAAGGTTCAAGGCCTCAAAAGACATGACACGAATTAACCGACGATATTTTAAACAGGTATGAAAGATTAACACTGAGAATCTTCCTCGGGACACACTATACGTACACACACCATAAAATAAATAGTGTTGACGAAAATACAAATGGAAACAATTACTTAACTTCGATAGTGTGGAGAGCGTGGACAGCTTCGAAAAAACGGAAACCTCGCCGGCAAGACCGGAAGCCGACCGGGAGCAGTCTTACATGGAATATTGCATGAAGAACGGTTCAGATCACTTCCCCAGCCATTAGGATGGTCATGATAGCATCCAGTTGCAACATTTTCCCCACTTAGCTCTTCACATAGGCTTCCTTTTCATGAAAACTCCTCACAAGCAAGCTTGTGGTTGGCTGCTGGACACCCCATGTGACTGCGGTGCAAACGATCAGATCTTGGCAGCTCTTCCTCACCACAGCCCAAACTAATCGTGCTGAGCAGAACCGCATGGATGCAAATTACCTCACCACCTGGCTGCCATCACCTGAAGCTCTTCTAAGGAAAATAAAGAAGAAACAAATACAGAGATAAATAAATAATAACAAAACCTTGCAAGAGATTGAGTGACAGAACTTCTTGGAGAGGATTGTTGAGAAAATAGATTGGAGGGTTGTCCAGTCGGTCTTTTCGGAGAGACATAGTGAGAGTGTGAGATTTGTCAGGATTGAAAGACATGTTCCACTTGTTTGACCAGTCTGTGATTTTGTCCAGGTCTGCAGAGAGTGCGGAGGCTGCAGACTGCTGATCTGAGGGATGAGGAATGGAGCGGCAGATAGTGGAGATATCAGTATCATTTTATGTTTTGTATCCCAGTGATAAGCCGGATCTGGACCCAGATCTGAACCAAAATCGAATCTGCTTGTTCTTGTCACCTAACCAACTCATCCACCAAATTTTTGGCATAAGACATCCACAAGTTTTTGAATCGTTTTGGTTTAATAGTTTTTGAATCAAGTTCATCGTACATATCATTTTTGGCCCTATCACTCAATGGTGAACAATCACTTTAATTTTTTTTTAAATTCTCGTATCCGGATCAGGATTCGAATCTTCACCAAAATTAAACCAATTCTTCCTTGCCACACACTCAACCTATCCACCAAGGTCTGTTCGAATCTGTCCACAACTTTTTGAGATGTGCCGCTATGTATCATTTTTTGCCCCATCTCTCAATGGTGAAAAAAATCACTTAAAAATTATCTGATCTGGATCCGGATCTTCACCAAAATCTAATCATTTCGGCCGTGTCACATACAGAACCTCTCCGCCAAATTTTGTCCAAATCTGTTCACAACTTTTTGAGATATCCTGTTTGCAAACAGACAAATAGACAAACAGACAGGGGTGAAAACATAACCTCTATCCACATTCGGTGCCGGAGGTAAAAATTGGTCAAAAGTTCAAAGGTCAACGTCACATAATATCGTCAATTTTCATCCAATTGACCTGAATTTTTAAGAATTTGCATATTGGGTCATTGAATTGGTTTACCAATGAAAAGCTAGAAGCTGATTGTTTTTTTTTAGATCAAAAGGTCAAAGGTCAAGGTCACGTAAAATTCTCAATTTCCCTCCGATTTAGTTGAAATTTGAGGAGCAGGGTTTGCATATTGGGTCATTGAAGCCTATTTTTCGAGTGCAGAAATGTGTGTTTCATCAAATAGTGTGTACTTTAGCTTGTACACAGGAAAACAACCATAACCTATTGTTTTTGAGGTCAAAGGTCAAGGTCACCAAAATTCGTGGATTTGTTTGTAAAATTTTTTTTTGCTGTTTTCGTCATGTTTAGCACATGGAAGAAGAAGTCTGAATACAATTCCAGCTCAGGGAGTCAGGGCAGGAATTTGTAATTTGGTGTCCATGATAACTCGCGTACATCCCAGCGTTTGGTATGGCAGCCACCGTGGGAAATTTTGCATCCACCAACTGATGCTGACAGATGGGATGCCCGTTTAATGTCCATGTGAGGAAGGGCATATAAATTCATGAATCACTCTGCCTGCGAACTACCAAGATGACAGTTTATAGCTGGGTCTGGATCCAAACCCAGGCAAGACAGCTTGGAGGTGTGAGTGAGTACCTCTAGAGTCCAGGCCATCCTGTTAGCACTCCCTACAAGTAGCGGTGTAGGCAGCGCTGGTGCATGGGTATTTGGCACCCGAGGTGAACCTTTCAGCACTATTAACTTTCGAAAATGCATATTCTGCATTAGTGTGAATAAAACCTCTGCATTTATAATTACTCTTGCTCCGAGGGGATGCGAGACGATTGCAATGCCCTTGTGTGTGTGTGTGTGTGTGTGTGTGTGTGTGTGTGTGTGTGTGTGTGTGTGTGTGTGTGTGTGTGTGTGTTTCTCTCTGTGTGTGCATGTGTCTGCGTCTATATATTTTAGCTTTAAAAATGATATTGTCGTGTGACTTCCCTGTATGGTGAACACCTCAGGTTAGCATGACTGACCAAACGAGCTGTTGTTCCGAGGCGTTCAGTTCAAAAATATAGCGGAGAATATGCGTGGGGGAGCAAGAGGGAGGGCAGGAACCGGAGATTACCTGAACGGCTTCCACTTGACGTCTTCACACCTGGATAAAGTAACTCAAACGAAACGGATTTAAAATGTACAAGAAAAACAACAGGTTTATTAAAAGAAATGGCGGTAATACAAAATAATGCACGGTAAATAAAATCCTAAATGGGACGTCCCCGCACATAGATCCAGTACAGAGACAAAGGGATAGATAACTGAAAATAAACGTGTTTGGTTATTCAATTGCACTTAGCTCGACTCGACCGGTGCGTCTCGTCAGGACTCGTCCTTGGTGGGAAAGTGCGCTCATGCGTTGGCGCGAGTAGGCCTCAGTCCGCCCTCGTTTCACTAGGCCGCACCCGTTGGTGCGAAGTAGGCCTTCCACGTGAAAGGAACAACAGACGTGCAGCCCGCTCTTCCATACGGTGCTCGTCCACCCGTCCTCTGCATGGAAAACCGCAGTTCCCGGGCCGCGGCTCTGCCTCCTCACGACCACCAGCAAGATCTCCAAACACGGCCGTTCACGATCGCTTCTTTGAGCCCGAGAACAAAATGCCACCATTCGTATGAGGTTCAGGGCGAGAATGCGCAAGAGCGACCAATAACGGTGTTGCGTTGGCGCGAGTAGGCCTCAGTCCGCCCTCGTTTCACTAGGCCGCACCCGTTGGTGCGAAGTAGGCCTTCCACGCGAAAGGAACAGCAGACGTGCAGCCCGCTCTTCCATGCGGTGCTCATCCACCCGTCCTCTGCAAGGAAAACCGCAGTTCCCGGGCCGTGGCTCTGCCTCCTCAGGACCACCAGCAAGATCTCCAAACACAGCCGTTCACGATCGCTTCCTTGAGCCCGAGAACAAAATGTCACCATTCGTATGAGGTTCAGGGCGAGAATGCGCAAGAGCGACCAATAACGGTCAGCGCGTTCTGAACTCCCCACTCGTCAGAGCAAGGACAAAATGTCGGGAACCCAGTCTTTTGTTCCTCGGGCTCTGATGTCATCTCAACACGTCTGTCCCGACCCTATCAGCAAGTTCCATCTCACCCATCCTTTCTGTCAATCAAACCTCTCCCAATCACGGCTCCTGGGGGCATGGCCTCACAGATCATTCGTCCTGTGTGCTTCCAACGTCAGGGTTGTCAGCGGCAGTGCTTCATTCCTGGATTCCGGTGGCTTTTTAATTGGGGGTGTTTAATGGGCGATTTTGGCTAGTGTCTGTGGTGTGGTGCCAAAAGGGACATCGGAATAAAGTACAGAGGTAACGACATACAGGGGATTAATTTACCCATAATCCCTGAGCTAATTAACATACCCCACTCCTCATAATGGGGACGAAGGTATACTTACACGACACACAGTCTACCGGATCCCTACTTAGAGTACATTGAGGTGGTTCTTCTTCTTCACAACAGACGGAGCACACTAATCTATACACGCTACCTGGTCTATTGCATCACTACCCCCTACAAACGTAATAATATTCTATACAACTGCTTGTCATATCAATGCAAAACTTTAAACAAAGGAGGGACTCCCCATGGAGAATATTTTCCTGCTAACTCTGCCATCAAGGGTCACATGGTATATGGCAGCCATATTGGATAAAAGGGAAAAAATTGGACATCATTTTCCCCGAAACCGCTCAACAAAAAAATTTGAAATGCGGCATATGCTTTCAATCCTGACAAATCTCACACTCTTACGATGTCTCTCCGAAAAGACCGACTGGACAACCCTCCCATCCACTTTCTGAATAATCCTCTCCAAGAAGTTCTGTCACTCAAGCTTTTGGGTCTCACTATTTGCCATGATCTTTCCTGGGAAAACCACATTTCAAATCTGGCCTCCAAAGCCAGTCGCCGACTGGGCATCCTCCGTCGTGCGAAGTCCTTCCTTGGCACACCTGAGCTCCTCACCACATACAAGGCTTTCATCCGCAGCTCAATGGAATACTGCTCTCCCCTCTGGGCTGGTGCTCCTGCCTCACACCTAGCTCGTCTTCACGCTGTTGAAACCAAAGCTTTCAGAATCATTGGAATCTCCTGCGATGTAGTCAACACCGAGGGCCTTTCACTCACTCACCGCAGGCAGGTTGGTGGTCTTTCTGTCTTCTACCGACTCCTCTCTGGCCTTGCCCCCCCAGCCCTCTCTGTGCTCTGTCCCCCAAATATTCCTACAGGTCGCACAAGATCTGCCTGCAACCCTCTTATGGTTAAACTGCCAAAATCAAGACTGTCTGCTCACCTTCACTCCTTCATTCCTCTTTTCTCCCACCTCTGGAACAAACTCCCTCACTCTCTTCAATCCCACTCCACCCTCCAAGTCTTTAAAACAGCTGTTCACCACCATCTCTTATCTTCCCCCATCCAAAACCTTGATCTTTTCTATCCCCGCTAATTTCACCCCAATTCCACTTTTTTGAAATACCAACTTCTGTCCTGGAAGTCCTTGGTGTCCTTGTGTTTTATACTTCTCCCACCCCCCCCCCCCCCTTCCCACGGCCTCCTCCCCCCAAGCCCTCTCCCTCCCACACATCTCCCTGCTCTCAAATGTTGTGTGCTCTCAAGTGTTTGTGTGCTTCCCCTTCTCTTGTCTTCCGCTCCCTCTTTTTATATATTTTGTTTGTCTGGTTGATTTGTTTGTGAAGTAAATGTTAGCTCTTTCACGAGCCTCGATTCAGTATACAAAAAAAAAAAAAAAAAAAAAAAAAAAAAACTCCCCATAGGGTGATAACGATGACGCTATCAGTGAAGTGGTATTCCAGATATCATTGGTTGAATTGAAATGCGTATACCAAAATGTGTTTCTCTGCATCCACATGTCCGATCGATGCAAAACTTTAAACATAGGAAGCTGCAAACTTCGAATCCCGACAGGAGAGCTTTGACCTAAAGATGTGCACATTTGCCTTTACAGTAAGCTGTCTCGCCTGGGTTTGGCGATCTATCGCCAGCACCATGGCAAAATTCCTGTCCTAACAAGTAGAGGGCACTGCATCAGTGGCAGAACCGTGCCCTCAGCCAAAGATGCTACTCTGCAGCCTGATGCTGAAAACGAGAAAAAACTTCAACACACGATAATGGGTAGGGAGGTGGGAAGGGGGAGAGGTAGAGGGCTTTAGGATTGCACACTTTCATGAAAAATATGAACCCAACACATCAGTGATGCATTTTATAATAAATACAGGCTCATACTCTTTACAGAGCTCCAGGGCATATCACAACTATTTAAAAAACGAATCCAGACCTGATACAATCCTCGACGTGTCACCACCTCATTGTGGGCAACTCGAGTGATGGTGTAGGAATTTGTCATTTGTTCTTTGTGCCGGAGATATATCGCCTACTCTTCATGGAGGCCACTATTGGATATTTAATGTCCACCGACTAACGCAAGCCGATGAGACACCCAGTTTAACGTGCATCCGAGGGAGGGCACACACATTGATTCCTCATTCTACATGTGGAGCACCAGGATGATAGTTTACAATTGTGCTGAGGTTTGAACCAAGACTAGACAGCTCAGGTGTGAATGCGCATACCTCTATATATAGGCTATCCTGCAGCCCATTAACTAACATGTAGTTTATTATTCGTTTTTGGATTTGTTTGACAAGATGGTGCAGAGGTAGCACACTTACCTTTGTGTCTGTCTGATCTGAGTTTGATTCCAGACCCGTCTATAAACGTGCAGATCGGTGCTTCGCAAGCAGGGCAGCACATCCCATACGTCACAAGCACATGCTGTTGTCAGGTCTGAGGGGCAATGTCGGATGGTGACGCAAGTCAAATGCTACAAATCAATGAAGAGACCTTGAGTTGGATGGTGTGGATTTTTGCAGAACTTCCTCTGTGAGGGTATTCAGGGTAAGATTCCATCTGCCGGGGATAGATTCTGCTGTTGAAATGCACCTTTGGGTCGGAGCAGCGTTTTCTTGAGCAATTCGTCAATGAATTAAATTTACGTCACTTGAGTTTATGTTAAAGTTCACCCTTTCATCATGAAGTTCACACCCTGTCTCCAAGACGTTTTTGAAATGCATAAAAATTACTCATTAAATTTACGAATATTTCTGATTTTCTTTCGTAATGTGAACTTTCATGCTTAACTTGGACTTTCATGTAAAGAACTGTCTTGTTTTTGTTGTTGTTACCTCTGCCAACGAAGGTGGATGGAGGTTATGGTTTGACCCCTGTCTGTTTATCTGTGAACAGGATATCTCAAAACGTTGTCGACAGATTCAAACGGAATTTGATGGACAGTTTGGGTGTGTGACAAGGACGAATCGATTATATTTTGGTGAAGATCTGGATACGGATACAAGAATTTCTTAAGTGATTCTTCACCATTGAGAGATGGGGCCAAAAACGCAATGTGTCATGATATTTCAAAAAGTTGTAGATGAGTTATGACAAAACCTGGTGGTTGAGTTAGGTAGATGACAACAAGCTGATTAGAATTTGGTGAAGGTCCAAATCCAGATCTGGCCTATCAGTGGGATACAAAATGTAAACTGTTCAGCCTGGCGGAGGCATGTGCTCCACCGAGTGCCGATTCTAGTTACTTCCGCCACCAAAGGTGGATGGAGGTTATGTTTTCACCCCTGTCTGTTTGTTTGTGAACAAAATATCTCAAAAAGTTGTGGACGGATTCGGACGACATTTGGCAGACATGTAGCGAATGTGACAAGGACGAAATGATTAGATTTTGGTGAAGATTCGGATCCGGCTACTATAATTTTTCAGAGATTCTTCACCATTGTGAGATAGTGCCAAAAACGATACATAGTAGGATATCTCAAAAAGTCGTGGACGGATTTGGACGAAACTTGGTGGACAGGTTGGGTGTCTGACGAGGACAAACAGATTCGATTTTGGTGAAGATCTGAAATGGATTCGGATATGAGAATTATTTAATTTTATAAGTGATTCTTCACCATTGGGAGATCGGGCCAAAAACGATACATAGCGGGATATCTCAATAGTTGTGGATGGATTTGGACGAAACTTGGTGGACAGTTTGTGTGTGTGAAAATGAAGAATCGATTCAATTTTGGTGAAGATCCGGATCCGGATCCAGCCAGTAGAATCCAATCACCATTGAATGATATGGCCAACCAGGTGGAGGTATGATCTCTACTGAGTGCCGTTCTATTTAGGACTGTTTTTCAGGTCACAACACATTTAAGGGTATTCGTGAAATCCTGTGGGCTGTCAAGATAACCCCGAGGTCTGCACACATACCCTTGAGTTATCTAGCTTAGGATTGAATGCGGACGCATCTATAAAAGTGGACATGCAGGGCAATGCATCAATGTGCTGGCTGTTCCTCTGATGGATATTATGGTGGGAGTGCATTCTGCTAGCATTAGTTAGTGGATGATAATGATTCGATGATTTATTTTGTGAAGAGTAGTGAGTTATCACCTACACTCTGAATAAATCACAAATTCCTGTGCCTTGAGTCATCTATCCTACATCAGAGTGGCGACCCATGTCAGATATGGCAACCCGTCCCCTGTCGGATATGGCAACCCGTCCCCTGTCGGATATGGCAACCCGTCCCCTGTCGGATATGGCAACCGGTCCCCTGTCGGATACCCATGTCAGATATGGCAACCCGTCCCCTGTCGGATTTGTCGGATACCCATGTCGGATATGGCAACCCGTCCCCTGTCGGATATGGCAACCGGTCCCCTGTCGGCGACCCATGTCAGATATGGCAACCCGTCCCCTGTCGGATATGGCAACCCGTCCCCTGTCGGATATGGCAACCCGTCCCCTGTCGGATATGGCAACCCGTCCCCTGTCGGATATGGCAACCCGTCCCCTGTCGGATATGGCAACCGGTCCCCTGTCGGATATGGCAATCCGTCCCCTGTCGGATATGGCAACCCGTCCCCTGTCGGATATGGCAACCCGTCCCCTGTCGAATATGGCAACCCGTCCCCTGTCGGATATGGCAACCCGTCCCCTGTCGGATATGGCAACCCGTCCCCTGTCGGATACGGCAACCCGTCCCCTGTAGGATACGGCAACCCGTCCCCTGTCGGATACGGCAACCCATCCCCTGTCGGATGTGGCAACCTGTCCCCTGTCGGATGTGGAAACCCGTCCCCTATCGGATACTGCAACCCGTCCCCTGTCGGATACTGCAACCCGTCCCCTGTCGGATACGGCAACCCGTCCCCTGTCGGATGTGGCAACCCGTCCCCTGTCGGATACGGCAACCCGTCCCCTGTAGGATACGGCAACCCGTCCCCTGTCGGATACGGCAACCCATCCCCTGTCGGATGTGGCAACCTGTCCCCTGTCGGATGTGGAAACCCGTCCCCTATCGGATACTGCAACCCGTCCCCTGTCGGATACTGCAACCCGTCCCCTGTCGGATACGGCAACCCGTCCCCTGTCGGATGTGGCAACCTGTCCCCTGTCGGATACGGCAACCCATCCCCTGTCGGATGTGGCAACCTGTCCCCTGTCGGATGTGGCAACCCGTCCCCTGTCGGATACTGCAACCCGTCCCCTGTCGGATACGGCAACCCGTCCCCTGTAGGATATGGCAACCCGTCCCCTGTCGGATGTGGCAACCCATCCCCTGTCGGATATGGCAACCCCTCGCAAGAGCCGACTTCTGCAGAACTGACTTTCTTATGTTTTGTTGTCGAAATCCTTTATTCATCATCATTTAAAGACCACGACATCTTATCAAACGTTAAAAAGCATTATTTTACAGAAGCATTTACATAGTGTTTCATGTTTATTTTAGCTCATAGCAACCAACTTACAAAAAAAAGTCTGAATTTTCACAACGTCCAGTGCGTCATTACTCATTAGAGTTCATCAAATACCTATTTTTAAATATATAGATACAAAGACGTGCGCTTTAGCAATCCGTTTCAAAATTCCACTTTAAAAAGAAGAACGTTTCTGCGTTAAGGCAAACTAGATGCATCCATTTCTTGTACGAAACTTAATAAAACATTCATTTCCTGTAAGACACAAAACATTCACTTACTGTTTGAAACTATTGAGTGTTCTAAGAACAAAGTTGTCTCCGTTCTAATGATGAAAATCTCTTTGGCACAATAGTAGCACTTAGGTCCAGGAGAAGAAGGCCTTTTGTACTCAAATTAATAACATGTTTAAGAAGGTTTCAGCAGCAAGCGCCATCTTGTTTTTCCAGGTAAACAGCGTCAAGGCTAATATAGCATGTCGTCGATATGACGCCCTTGTATTTACATTATTGCAAAATGAAATAAAACGGCCAAAGAGAGCAGTAATGCGAGAGTGTCTCCGAATTCCATACAGGTACGTGTCCGCATGAAAATGTGCAACAAGATGCGGAATTCTGCTACTGGATGCAGCAGCTGTTCTTGTGTCTGTTGATGTCTCGGAACCTCAGTCTCATTTTCGGTCGGTACTTCTCCAGGTAAACCAACTGCCTGCTGTTGATGGCACCACGTCGTTTCCTGGAGGAAGAATAAGAAGAAAGGTTTTTGTATTAAAATACAAGTTCCCTTCCAAGAAACTTCAACGCACGAGGAGGCCACTAGGCCCATCAAGCCTGCACAATGCTTGCCAACCTATGCTTGATTGCCCGTGATTTATTCTTATTAAATGTGCTGTCCCTCCAATGAACGTTAAAGGGGAAAGAAATGTATATACTCCTTTAAAGATTGGCACCAATTATCATTTTGTTGGGACACATTGCACGTCTCTATTAAAAGTGAGTAAATAAAGTGCCCGTCTTACTCTCGAATGTACTCCACCGCATCTTCATACTTCATCCCGCTTTCTATGAGCGCTAAGGCTACCAGGACCGGAGCTCTGCAAACACGAGCACATTCAAACACATTTTAATAAGAAAAGAGGGTGGCACCAATTGTACCTACCTATGACGTATCTAGTAGTATGGATTTCCCATATAGAATAGGGGTTGCCTATAAACTGCTACACTGATGCTTTGCAGGTAAGGCATTGCAATGTAGAGTACAATGCCATTTTGAAGAGGTGTTAGGCCAGCTGTCATGTTCGTTTTTAACCTGCCTGTGGATGCTAAAAACTACACAGTATCTTTAAAAAAAAGTGTAGGCCATTGCATGCTTATGCCCTAACCATGAGACCAAATTATTGCATTATAATCGGCTGCTTCCTATTCCATTAGTTTATGGTGGGGAATGCTGAGCGTAGTTTGGCAGATGGAAACTGCAAGGTCTGTGGCGAAGTTGAGCGCCCTGCATCCGGAAAGGTATTCACTTGTGACCTTTTCATTCCCAGGTCGAAAATTCCATAGAAACCAATAGAGACCAGTAGGACATTTATATGGGTCTCTATTGGCTTCTACAGGAAGCAGCAGAGTTTCCAGTAGCAACCTATAACTAGATTTGCTTGAAACCAATAGAAACCATTGGTAACCATTGGCAACTGGTCTGAAACCCATAGGAACCTTTTTTTTTGTATACAGAATCGAGGATCGTCGAAGAATATTGAACATGAAAACATGCACAGACACATAAAACATGCAATGAAAGGAGCGGGAGACAAGAGGGGGAGCGAGAGGGAAGCACACAAGCACAACAACAGTAGAGAATAGGGACATCGGTAGATCTGTGGAAGGGGTAGGGCTGGGGGAGGAGGGAAGGGTACACGGTATAAATCAAATGAACACTACTAGGAATTTCAGTAAAGAAGTTGGGGATTGAAAGAGATGGATTTGGGGTGTTTTAACGGGGGTAGAAAAGATCAAGGTTTTGGATGGGGAAAGATAAGAGATGGTGGTGAACAGCTGTTTTAAACACCTGGAGGGAGGAGATGGATTGAATAGAGTGAGGGAGTTTGTTCCAGAGGCTGGGGAAAAGAGGAATGAAAGAGTGAAGGTGAGCAGAGAGTCTTGATTTTGGCAGTTAAGTTCAACTGGTCCTGTAGAAACCATTAGAGTTACCTGGTCTGAAACCCATAGACCAATCAAAATACTTTACATTTTGTTATAAACAAACGCAAAAACACACCAAAACCAAAACACACTGGTTTTCAGGAGTCAGATAGCTCAGTAAAGCACTGGTGCAGTTCACCAGAGGACCTGGGTTAAATTTCCAGTCTGGGCATGTAATTTTCCCACATACGTCAATTTGTTATTTTCAATCCTGTTCATTCATATATTGGTATTATATTGGTCTCTTACTGGTCCCATTGACCTACTGGTTTTTTATTGGTATTTTATACTGGTCCAGTATTTCACTTTCCGTATTGAAACCAGTAGATCCTACTGGTCCAATTTCCTATGGGATTTGACCTATTGGTTTTCAATGGGGTTTTCGACCTGGGATGGTACACATATATGATTATCACTAAAGTTGCATTTTGTGGAGTGGGAGTCACTTATGCCGTTTCCACAAGGAAGTCTTGCCGAGAGTTCACGGCAAGCTCTCAAGTTAGGTTGGAGTGTCAATTTACAGGATGTGCTGAGATGGGTAATATTGTCGCGGTCCTGGTGATTAAAATCTTCCAGGAAAACGGATTTCCGAATGGGCTTTAACTCCGAGGCGTTCAGTCAAGATAGAGCGGAGAATACGCATGGGGGCAAGTGGGGGAGAGGCCAGAGCGCTTACCTTCACGGATTCCACCGGCAGTCTTCACACCTGGAGAAATTAACTCAAACAACGCGAAAGTAAACTTTACAAAAATACCGGTTTTATTAAAGAAAATGCCGGTAACAAAATAAAACACGTCAAAATAACAATAGATTCCTAAATTGTAGCGCCCCCACACAGACTTAGTAAACAGACAAAGGATAAACTAATAATAGCAAAAATAAAAGGTGTGGTTGGCACTTATCTGCGAGCGGCTCCCAAATTTCGTCAGGCATTGTCTCAGGCTTGTGTCCCTGCGTGGGAAACCACAGACTAGTTGGAGCGAACTAGGCCTCACACACTAAGCAAACGAGCAGGCGTGCAGCTCACTCTTCCACGTCATCCTCGTCCTCACGATCTCTGCGCGGAAAACCGCAGTTCCCGGCCCATGGCTCTTCCTCCTCACAACCACTAGCAAGATGTTCTAACATGGCCGTTCGCGATGGTGTCCAAAATCAGAAGGGGCGAGAAGATGTCGGCAACAGACTGTTCATGATGAGATCCACAACGAGAAGGACCAAAAGGACATCGATGCCGAGAGAGATAAAATGTCAGCACATGACCGTTCGCTAACAAAGTCCAGAACGAGAAGATGCAAGAGGGGCAATAACAACCGTTCGCTATGGTCTCCAGAACGAGAAGGGGCAAGAAGAAGAAAATGTCGGCCAGAGCGTTATTTTATCGTCCAGGCTCTGACGTCATCTCAACACGTCATCCTTGCCTGATCCAACCAGTGCGTGCCACCTCTTAGTAGTCCATCCCTGCTCGACAAACCTAACCAATCTCGTGCTCTGTGGGGCGTGGCCTCTCGGACCTACCGCTTGTATTCTCACCCATGTCAATGTTATCAGCGGTAGCGCTTGATGCCTGATTTCCGGTTAGTTTTTATATGCACGATTCTGGCTCGATGTTGCCATTAAATGCGCGATTCTGGCTCGATGTGTGGGTGCTGTGTCAAAAGGAACAGAGGGAATAAATTAGAGGCAATTACAAACAGGGAATTAATTTACCCATAATCCCTCGCTAATTAACAAGCCCCACCCCTCTGATGGGGACAAAGATATGCTCTTCCACGACACACGGTCTACCGGATCCTTACTTATGGTACATCGAGGTTTCTTCTTCTTCACGACCGTCGGAGCACACTGATCTATACACTTTACCTGGTCTACAGTATCTCTACTCCCCACAAACGTAACAATATGATACTCGGAGAGCAAAGGTGCGTGCATCCCTGGGGACTGGAAATGCATTCAGGTTCATTGTCCTCATAAAGAATGCAATGAGGTTTATGTTTCAGCATCATTTACTTTATGTTCATTAGTGGGATTTATCTGAAACATCTGCTTGCAGTTGCATTACAAGTAGAATTGCATAATGAACATTTTCAGGCGCTGTGGGTATGCGCGTCCACAGGTCCTGCGCTGCTCAGGTATATAACCGTAAGTACGCCGCCATTAAGACAACACTTGAATCTAAAGACAGAGTATTACTGTCTTTGTTGCCCTTCCCTTTCTCTTCTTTTTTGCATGCAGTGATACTCTGCGGGGTAGCATCTTGGCCGAGGGTGTGCCGCTGATGCAATGCCCTCTGTAGGTTTGCGCAGGAATCTGTAATTTGTTGAGGGCGCTGGTGATAGCTCCCCTACTTTTCGCAAAGACACCATGAGATATTTAATGTCCAACAACTAATAGCGGCAGGTGAGATGCCCATTGAATGTCCACCCAAGGTACACATTTATGAAACGCTCCCTGTAAAAACACCTGTGAAACTGCCAACACTCGTCGACATTCATGCACTCTCAGATCAGATCTCACAATCAGCTCATAGTTATGCCAGAGGCCATTGAAACAAGATTTCATGTTATTGGCCTCCCCTCGTTTCTCTTTGAAATAAAATAATAATAAGCGTTTTGCTGCATGCACTCGGAGCCATTTGTCTGTAGGAAAAGGTGTCAATAACTTATTCACATCGTTTCACAGGTCAAACATTCTTACCCACTTTTATTTGATAAAGTTCATTGTTTCATAAACCAGATGGCCACAATAAAGTTTTTTTTACTATTATCAGCTGACCTGCCCTTTATACGGTTAAGACAGCCGATGACATTTGGTTCCTCGAATGGGTTTGGCAACGTTCACTGATGTGACATTGTCACCGATGAAATATACAACTCAGGCCTTGTCAAGGTTGCAGCAGCAACAGAGTCCAAACTATTATGATGTATTACATGGAGAGTTCAAAAAAAGGAACGTGGAAATGGATACTACGGGTATATTGATAAGTACTGTATTACCTCCCGAGACCAGCGATGCAGTGTACAGCTACGCAGCATCCGGGATCTTCACGGAACTTGGTCTTCAGGAGTCCCAGCCAGTTCTCCACCACGCTTCCGGGCGGTGGTGCTCCATCGTCAAACTGCCAATCCTGCACCATGCCAGGAGAAATTGGGAAAGGGAGGAGAGAAGCAAGGCTCGTTCACGGTATGCACTCGACTACCTTTCGAGGGCTTTTTAGGGAGCGGTTTTACAAGACTTAACCTGCCATTTTGAGATGCACACCATGATTTATCAAAGTTGGAATGCTGCTGTCTTTCATAGCAGAACTTCAAAAGTAAAGGATGTGGCAGTTAGATTGTATGTTATTTATCTTCAAACTGTCCACCAAATAAAAAGAAATGCCTTTCCTGCCCACCCAAAGCTCTCTTTATATCTTTCTCTCCAGCATCATGTGCTCTGAAGCAACGTTTCGACCTTTTGCAGCTTGTTTTTGTGACAAGAATTTAAAATATGTCTTTGAAACCTCGTTTAAAATCAGTTTGACCTACTCCCCTTGCTGGGTGCACCAGCTTTAGATTCCGGAACTCGACCGGAAATCACCAGACCAATGGAAGATAGAATGAATAACTGCTCGTCTTGCTGGAAAAGGTTATAGCTTCGATCTGCATCGGCGGATTGGTATGGAATCAACAGAACGTTGATCGAGGCACGCTAAGCATCCTGGGAAGCAAAAAGAAGCTCACATTTCGGGGTTAACTCTTCATCAGAGCAAAAGAGATTAGAGCCTGAAAAGTCAGCTTCGCCTCGCTTCCCACGGCAATTAGCAGACGTCACATCAATCAATATTAAATATAAGAGATAGCATTGGCGTCGAAAATCAAATTCTTTGCTTGCGGCCATTTTGCGATCGTGCCTCGAAAGTATGGAAAGCTGCTAGAACTCGGTTTTCTTTTTAAACCAAATTTTGAACTGGCTTTATCGCGGCAAAACTACCAAGTCTGGGACAGGTTGAAGATTTTCAACATTAGAGGCTTCATATTCATTTCAATGAAAGGAACAAAGCAATTGCTTTGAGGAGAAATATATGTGTGTATATATATATATATATATATATATATATATATATATATATATATATATATATATATATATATATATATATATATATATATATGTATATATATATATATGTATATATGTATATATATATATATGTATGTATATATATATATATGTATGTATATATATATCTATATATATATATATATATATAAATATAATTATATATATATATATATATATATATATATATATATATATATATGAATGAAAAATATATATATATGTATGTATCTATCTATAATTCCAGCAATCTCTGTGTGTCTGTCTGTGTGTCTGTGTGTCTGTGTGTCTGTGTGTCTGTGTGTTTGTCTGTGACCGCTGTTTCTCGACAACCACGGGTCCGATATACTTGAAACTTGCCAGGTATATTGCTGGGGACCCGAGGATGTGCCTTTTCAAGGTTTCATATTAATCGGACAATTACTTACCGAGATATGTCCAAAAAACGCTTCAACCAATCAGAGAGCAGCGAGCTATCACGTGTGCCGAACGTGGCGATCAGACTCTGCCTCGGACGGCACATTTGACAGCGTATTCATTTATTTCACGTTGGAAAACTATGTTGCCGTTAAACTATGTTTTAAAACGAATTCAAACTGCGATTAAATTAAAACGATTCATCCTAACTGCGATTTGCGAACTTCCGGACAGTGACGACTTATCTTCCGGCAGCCAATCACAGAACGCTCTGTTGCGTAGGCGTGGCCGATGTGAGACGAGCGGAGCTGAGCGCGTTACGAGCTGACCGCCATTACGGTACGTAATTCGATTTCTTATGCGCATTATTTCTCCCAATTCAGTCAGAGCGAAGGGCGGAAGCGAAGAGCGTTGCTTTTTTTGTTTACGGGCGTACGGGCGGGGTAGAGCGTACGGGTAGCGTTTTTTTTTTTTTTTTGGCCACGGAACGGGCACCCACGTACGGGCAATGCCCTAGTATATATAATCAATGAATGAATGAAAATGTATATATGAATGTATATATATATATATATATATATATATAAATGAATGAATGAATGAAAAAAAAAATATATATATATAAATGAATGAATGAATGAAAAAAAAATATATATATATGAATGAATGAATGAAAAAAATATATATATATATATATATGAATGAAAAAAAAAATATATATATGAATGAATGAATGAAAAAATATATATGTATGAATGAATGAATGAATGAAAAATATATCTATCTATCTATAATTCCAGTAATCTCTGTGTGTATGTTTGTATGTTTGTATGTTTGTATGTATGCGACAACGATTTCTCGACAACCACGGGTCCGATATACTTTAAACTTGCCAGGTATATTGCTGGGGACCCGAGGATGTGCCTTTTCAAGGTTTGAAATTAATCGGACAAGTAGTTACCGAGCTATGGCGATTTAGCCGTTCGCCGTTCGCTTTGGCGTTGCGAATGGACCAAACCATTTCATGTAAATAGAGGGGGGGGGGGGGTTCTGTGGTCGTTGCGAATGGACCAAACCATTTCATGTAAATAGAGGGGGGGGATTGTCACTGTACTCGCAAGCCGTTCGCCGTTCGCTTTGGCGTTGCGAATGGACCAAAACATTTCATGAACCAAACCATTTCATGTAAATAGAGGGGGGGGGGGGGGGATTGTCACCGTACTCGCACCCACGTACCCACGTACCCACGTACCCACGTACGGGCATTGCACCCACGTACGGGCATGCCCTAGTATATATGAATGAATGAATGAATGAAAAAAAAATACATATATATGAATGAATGAATGAATGAAAAAATATATAGTATATATATATGAATGAAAAATATATATATATATATATAAGTGCCATTGTCTCTCTGTGTCTGTCTGTCTTTGTTCCTTATGCATGGCTACATCTTTTAAGTTCCAAACTCGGGGTAAAAATACAACTTTGTGTGGGGGTTGATATAGGCGATGTATCCGCGGCCACACGTGGGGGTGTGAAGAGCAGAGGGGTGGGGGGGGGGGGGGGGGGGGTCGTAAATTCTCTATGTAAATGTGTAGCGTGTAAAGCCACCTGGTGGTGGTGGTAGAGGGTATTACAATGTCCTTTTTTATTACCTGGGCAACGCTGAGCTTAAGCACTCTTTGCATGGATAAATTTATCCTCCTTCACCTCCTCTTTGCGATAAATTTATCCTCCAAGCTTCAAAATTAGTAATTTGGTCAAAAGGTCAAAGGTCAACATCACATAAAATAATTGTCATCCAATTAACCTGAAATTTGAATGTGCTATTTGAGCTTTGTCATCTAATTTTCCACAAAACTTTATTGTGAGAATATGGAGAAGAAAAAGTATTAATTTGGTCAAAAGGTCAAAGGTCAGCATCACATAAAATCATCAATTGTCATCCAATTAACCTGAAATTTGAATGTACTATTTGAGCTTTGTCATCTAATTTTCCACAAAACTTTATTGTGAGAATAGGGAGAAGACAAATTAATAATTTGGTCAAAAGGTCAAAGGTCAGCTTCACATAAAATTGTCAATTTTCATCTAATTGACCTGAAATTGTAATTTACTATTTGAGGTTTGTTATCTAATTTTCCACAAAACTTTATTGTGAGAATATGGAGAAGACAAATTAATAATTTGGTCAAAAGGTCAAAGGTCAGCATCACATTAAATTGTAAATTTTCATCTAATTCTAATTGACCTGAAATTTAAATTTACAATTTGAGCTTTGTCATCTAATTTTCCACAAAACTTTATTGTGAGAATAGGGAGAAGACAAATTAATAATTTGGTCAAAAGGTCAAAGGTCAGCTTCACATAAAATTGTCAATTTTCATCTAATTGACCTGAAATTGTAATTTACTATTTGAGGTTTGTTATCTAATTTTCCACAAAACTTTATTGTGAGAATATGGAGAAGACAAATTATTAATTTGGTCAAAAGGTCAAAGGTCAGCATCACATAAAATCGTCAATTGTCATCCAATTAACCTGAAATTTGAACGTACTATTTGAGATTTGTCATATAATTTTCAACAAAGCTTTATTGTGAGAATATGGAGAAGACAAATTAATAATTTGGTCAAAAGGTCAAAGGTCAGCATCACATTAAATTGTAAATTTTCATCTAATTCTAATTGACCTGAAATTTTTATTTACTATTTGAGGTTTATCATCTAATTTTCCACAAAACTTTATTGTGAGAATATGGAGAAGACAAATTATTAATTTGGTCAAAAGGTCAAAGGTCAGCATCACATAAAATCGTCCATTTTCATCTAATTGACCTGAAATTTGAATGTACTATTTGAGCTTTGTCATCTAATTTTCAACAAAGCTTTATTGTGAGAATATGGAGTAGAAAAATTATTAATTTGGTCAAAAGGTCAAAGGTCAGCATCACATAAAATCGTCCATTTTCATCTAATTGACCTGAAATTTTAAGAATTAGCATATTGGGTCACTGAATTTGTTCACCAATCAAAATATAGAAGCCGATTGTTTTAGGTCAAAAGGTCAAAGGTCAAAATTTACACAAAATCATACATTTTCATCTGATGACTTGAAATTTGAGCAGGAAAAAGACAATAAAACATGGGAGTTGCTCCAGATTTTGCAATCGAATCTAAAGCAACATAGGCGAAGCAACTGCGAAAATAACAAGGAGGCCTCTTACTGATGATAAAAGTAAGGATCCTGATGCATCACTGGTAATACCCTCTCCAACCAGCACCAGGTGAGGCGCTACAAGGTACACATTTAGGTAGAGAATTTGCGTCGGCCCCACCTTCGGAACCCCGGGGGTGTGGAGAGGGGAGCAGGAAGGAGAGGGGTAACCAAGTATCTTTAACCTTTGACGAATGATCCATAATCCCCCCTGGCAAGTTTGGTGGAGATCGGTTAAGTATAATGACCGAATGCAACGGGCACAGACAGACACCAAATTGCGTATGTTATTATGGGATGATGATGGTGAATGGTGGTCCGTAATATGTAGATTCTGCATACGTAATATGTAGATATGGTTCTTTATGCTAAGGCTAGAAAATGGTGTTTGCTTTGCACAGAAATGTATTCACATTGGTATATTCACGATTTGGATTGTAAATGTATTTTTAAACCCACCTCAGCCTTGCATGTCATCATGTCATAAAACACATAGCATATCATTATCAGCTATTTGATGAAAACCCAGCTGGCTCAATAGTGACCTTGATAAGAAGAGATTAATCCTTCTGCGCTGCCTGGTTTCCACAACCTGGGATATGCATCAAAATGCTGCCTTATGAAAAGGAATTATACAGCACACATCCCCAAGGTGACTCAAAAAGTAAATCAAATCTACGACGAAAGCATATACTGCAGCAGAGAAGCAATAATGTTCATGACAACTGGGTGTCAGAATGTCTGAGCCCTCCCGACGGCAATGGTGTGTCCACCAACTGTGGTGTGAATGCATGAGAGTCTCATTTCTGCTCACCGACTCGTGACACTGCCTGTGGCATATTGATGACTGTATAACTGGGGTTCAGCAACACACCTCAGGGGGTGTCATGAGCCGACCTGCAGAAACTAGCACGAAGCCGTAGTTATACAAGGCTCAGGAAGATGGTAAGGGGACCATCTACATGATAAATAGGTGAAAATGGGGTGGTGGTGGGGGGGGGGGGGGGGTTGGGGGAAATTTAAGTAAAACAAATCAAGGGTGGAGGATAGAGCATAAGTGAAGAATGTCAGTCTAGGGGAGGGTATTGGAGAGAATGTGGGAAGTAAAGGTAAAGGATGTTTGGAGGAAATGGAAAGGGAGAGTAACGAAAGAACAATCTATGTCATTAATTGAAACTGGTGGGAAGGTCGAAAATGTCAGCATTTTTGAGTACTTAATATGTAGATGGTCACTTAGCCAGAAAGGAGTAAGTATAAGTTGCTGTTGCACAGCCATTCCGATCATGGTCAATTCCTTGGAATCCTCAGATTATGCTGTGCTTGGCAATCGGTCTGGAAATCACTGGGACCAAAACAAAAGCTCCATCCATCTCGAAAGCCAGAAGCATTTGAAGTGGCATATCAAAAATGATACTCTAAGCATATTTAAAACATGAATGTCTTGAAACATTCATGATAAAGATGAGGCAGTCACTCAAGGTAAAGTTTTGTGGATACACTTGAAAATATATGTCCAAACAAACTCATGAAGTGTTGAAGAAAGTTAAAATGGACAGTGTGTTATCCTTTTCCTGAACATTTTTTTTATTCACAAGATCGAGGCCCATGTAAGAATGAGGTGATAGAGTGGATGGACTGACGGTGGGACAGCAAGGCAACAGTTGGACACAATAAGTAAAGGAATGAATGAGCATGAAAAGGGGAGAGGGAGGAGGGGAGGCAGCGCAGCAACAGAAGAGGGTTATGTTGGGTTGATGGGGTTAAAACAGGAATGTGGGTAGGGTTTGGGGAATGGTATGAGAGCACCGCCTGCTTGAAGTCCCGGAGGTAAGAGTGGGATAACAGCTTCTGGAAGGCTGTTCCTCATTCGGGAAAAGCAGTGAGCAAAGGAACTGAGATGTGCAGTCAGCTTGGATTATTTTCTGCTGACCAGGAGTGGATTACTCGAAGATCTAGAACCGCACTCGGTAGAACTGTTACCTTTGTTATGTTGTCCTGCCAGGATGAACAGTTTATGATTTGTATCCCACTAATAGGCCAGATCTGGATTCGGACCTGAATCAAAATCGAAACGGCTTGTTCCTGTCACCTAACCAACTATCTACCAAGTTTTGTCACAACTCGTCCACAACGTTTTGAGATTTCATGTTACAAATCGTTTTTTGGTCCAATCTCTCAATGGCAAAGAATCGCTTTAAAAAATCTAGTATCCAGATTCGTATCCAGATCTTCACCAAAATTTAATCAATTCATTCTTGTGAAACAACCAATCTGTCACCCAAATTTTGGTTGAATCCATCCACAACCTTTTGAGATGTCCTGGTCACAGACAAACCAGCAAGAAGTATGTCATGCATAGCATGATATTTGCGAAATCCCTAAAATAAGTTGTTGACCTTTGACCTATGTTGACCTTTTGGCTAAAGGTGACCTCAAAATTAATTGGTGGTTGAATACAATGATCTGATATGCAAATACTCTTCAAATTTCAAGTCAATCGCATGAAAATAGAGGATTTCAGAAATTTGACAGAGTTCTTGACCTTTGGCCTATGATGGCCTGTTGGCCAATGTTGACCTCAAAAATAATTTGTGGTTGCATTAAGTGACCGGATATGCAAAACCTGCTCAAATTTCAAATCAGTCGGATGAAAATTGAGGATTTTATAAACTTCACCTAAGTTGTGGAACTTTGGCCTATGTTGACCTTTGGGCTAAAATTGACCTCAAAAATAATTGTTGGTTGAATTCTGCGACCTGATATGTAAATCCTCTTCAAATTTCAAGTCAATCTGATGAAAACAGAAGATTTTAGAAGTTTGACAGAGTTCTTGACCTTTGGCTTATGTTGACCTTTTGGCCTATGTTGACCTCAAAAATAATTGGTGGTTGAATTCAGTGACCTGATATGTAAATCATTTTCAAATTTCAAGTCAATCGGATGGAAGTTGAGGATTTTAGAAATTTGACAAAGTTGTTGACCTTTGGCTTATGTTGACCTTTTGACTTCAAAATAAATAGGCTTCTTCCTTCTGACCAACTCTACCAGTTGGTGAAGTTTCGTAAAGATTGGTTGAAAATTGTGACCTGTAGGTGCATGACGTACAAACAGACAGACAGTCTGTCTGTCTGTCAGAGAGACAGAATAACGCACAAGACCAACCAATACACTTGAAAAATCTTCGATTTTCGCAAGTAACTAACAAACAAACAAATGAAAGACCGGTCAGAGACCGAGGACTTGCCGGAATGTACTTTTTTAAAATCGGTCATTTTGGTTCAAAATGGTGGGAAATATATATATGTATATACGCGACCCATGATTGTCATTGGGCCCCCAAGGCTAACCCCCGCTATAGCGGGGAAAATGGCCTTAACACGATCATTCATTCATTCATTCAATGGAAGGTAACTGATTAAGTGTATGCATATCTCTTGTCCTTTCAGAGTTATAGTGGTTTGAAATAGATTTTCAATGAAAACTTGGCCCCTTGACCTTTGACCCCAAAAATAATTAAAACTAAGCATTTTTGACCATTTTATGCTTCATGCTATTTTTCGGGAATTGAATCATGAACATTTTAGTGTTGGTTAGAAGGGAATCGGATAATGCTTGACAGAGTTATTTGTAAAAATAACAATTTTTGACCTTGAGTTTCACCTTTCAAGGTCACTTAAGGTCAAGGACCTTTCAAGGTCACTCTCATCCCATCACCATCAAACCTTTCATCCTCCTCATCCTTCCCTTTCTTGTAACTCTTCTGTAATCTCTGACACACTATCAACTGCTCTCCCTACCTCCCCCTCTCATCCTTCATCTGACTCTACCCCTCCCCTCCCCTGTCCGACACCCGATGCTCCTCCTCTCTCCTCATTAACGGTATGGACCTCAAACATCCGAGGCCTTCGCTCAAACCTGATTGATCTCTCCATTCAGGTTGCTTCTGACAATCCAGACTTGATCTGCTTAACAGAAACTTTCCTCCTTCAAGGTGTCTCTGATTCCTTAATATCTCTTCCTGGTTACTCCCTCCTCCGGTATGATGGACCTGAGCCTCGTCCTGGTGGCGGGGTTGCTATCTTTATCAAAAACTCTCTTCCTCACTCTCCTTGCACTGCCCTCTCTCCACCCCACCCCCAGGAGTACCTATGGCTACGGCTTCCTCTCCGCTCCCACCTTTTGTTCATATGTGTTCTGTACCGTCCTCCAAACAGTGATGACTCCATTTACATTTCGCTGTCTGACAACATGGACCAACTTCTATCAACTCATCCAAACTCTCTCTTCCTCATATGTGGCGACTTCAACTGTCATCATGCCAGCTGACTGGGTGTGGGTTCCTCTCTCACCAGCCATGGCACCTCAGCAAAGGACTTCTGCGACTCATTGGGACTGACACATTTCCCGACCCGGATCTCAGTCAATGGAGTATCTTCTCTTCTAGACTTGGTTATGACAAACTTCCCTGCAAATGTCTGCTGCTCTTCTTCTGCTCCAATCAGTTCTTCTGATCATGTGCTTGTTAAAGTGGACATCTCTCTGGCCATTCTCAGAGAGCCTCCTCAGCGCCGACGAGGCTGGCATTTCCCCCAGGCTGACTGGCACGGTCTGCAAGCAGCCATCAATCATCTGGACTGGTCTCCCATCTCTACTGCCTCTGACATTAATTCTTCCTGGGAATTCTTCCAAAGCAAACTGCTCTCTCTCATGCACAGATTTATCCCATCTCGTCTTCAGTTGTCTTACCCTTCCACCCGTCCATGGTACTCTGAGTCTTGTGGTGAGGCAGTTCCCATGAAACAACTTGCCTTTGCCTCTTGGAAGGCAAATCCAACTGAAGGCAATCTCAGTTCCTTCCACCAAGCTCAGAACAAGTGTGTGTCTACCCTCAGGAGTGCCAGGAAGCACTATCTCTCCACACTCAAGAATGAACTCTCAAACCTGTCTCCTTCCTCCAAATCCTGGTGGCGTCTGGTCAAATCCGTTTCTGGTGTTTGTTCCCCTTCCATCCCCTCCCTTACCTCAAATGGCTACACAGTTGACACCGCACATGACAAAGCCGAATGCCTCAACTCTGTGTTTGCCTCAAAATCTTGTGTCCCAAACCCATCTCTCTCTGTTCCCACCTTACCAAGTCGAACAAAACTGCTTCTGGACTCTGTGTCCTTCTATCCTGACAAGGTGGAGAAGTTTTTGTCAAACCTCGACTCTGATTCTGCAACTGGACCTGACGGCATCAGCCCACGGGTCCTAAAATCCTGCTCTGCCGCTCTATCTCACCCTCTCTCTGTTCTTTTCACCCTCTCTTTTGCTCAAGATCATCTGCCAGCATCTTGGAAATCAGCAAACATTACCGCTTTACACAAAAAAGGTGCAAAAACAGATCCTTGCAACGACAGACCAATCAGCCTGCTCCCAATTATCAGCAAAGTCATGGAATCCATCATTGCTTCGGATATCAAATCCTTCCTCTTCTCCAATGGCTTGATCTCCGATCATCAATTTGGATTCAGACCAGGTCATTCTACTCTGGACATGTTGCTTCTGCTGTCTCCACAATGGATGGAGGTCCTCAATGCCAAACAGGAAAGCAGAGCTGTCTCCCTTGACATATCACATGCATTCGATACGGTCTGGCACCCAGCTCTGCTCACCAAACTCTCCTCCTATGGTATCCATGGAAATCTCCTCGCATGGCTTGCAGACTTCCTCTCTGGTCGTAGTCAACGTGTGGCCCTGAATGGATTTCTCTCATCTCCCCTTCCTGTTCTGGCTGGAGTTCGTCAAGGTAGTGTTCTGGGCCCTGTGCTATTTCTGGTCTTCATCAATGATCTCTCCGACTCTCTGGAAAATCCTCTATATCTCTTTGCTGATGACTCCACTCTCTGCCGCTCCATTCCTCATCCCTCAGATCGGCAGTCTGCAGCCTCCTCACTCTCTGCAGACCTGGACAAAATCACAGACTGGTCAAACAAATGGAACATGTCTTTCAATCCTGACAAATCTCACACTCTTACTATGTCTGTCCAAAAAGACTGACTGCAAAACCCTCCCATCCACTTTCTCAACAATCCTCTCCAAGAACTTCTGTCGCTCAAGCTTTTGGGTCTCACTATCTGCAATGATCTTTCTTGGGAAAACCACATTTCCAAGCTGGCCTCCAAAGCCAGTCGCCGTTTGGGCATCCTCCATCGTGCGAAGTCCTTCCTTGGCACACCTAAACACCTCACCACCTCACCCACATACAAGGCTTTCATCCGTAGCTCAATGGAATACTGTTCCTCCCTATGGGCCGTTGCTCCTGCCTCACACCTAGCTCGGCTTCATGCTGTTGAAACCAAAGCTTTCAGAATCATTGGAATCTCCTGCGATGAAGCTAACTCCGAGGGCCTTTCACTCACTCACCGCAGGCAGGTTGGTGGTCTTTCTGTCTTCTACCGACTCCTCTCCGGCCTTGCTCCCCCAGCTCTCTCTGTGCTCTGTCCCCCAAATATTCCTACAGGTCGCACAAGATCTGCCAGCAACCCTCTTATGGTTAAACTGCCAAAATCTAGGCTCTCTGCTCACCTTCACTCTTTCATTCCTCTTTTCTCCCGCCTCCCAAATAAACTCCCCCACTCTCTTCAATCCCACTCCTCCCTCCAGGTCTTTAAAACAGCTGTTCACCACCATCTCTTATCTTCCCCCATCTAAAACCTTGATCTTTTCTACCCCTGCTAATTTTCACCCCAGATACACTTTTTTGAAATTCCAACTTCTTTCCTGGAAGTACTTGCAGTGTCCATATGTTTCACACCTCTCCCCTCTACCCCCAAGCCCTCTCCCTCCCACAGTTCTCTCGATGTCCTTGCTCTCAAATGTTGTGTTTGTGTCCGTCCTTCCCCCTCTCTCCCCATCTTGTCTACCGCTCCCCTTATTTTGTGTTTTGTGTGTCGGTTTGACTTTTTGTATGATTAATGTTAGTTCTTTCACGAGCCTCGATCTTGTATACAAAAAAGAAAAAGAAAAAAAGGTCATGGTGCCAAATGAAATGTCGTATGTGACTTCCTTCCTAGATGTCAGTAACAGTAAGTGTATGCATATCTCTTGTACTTTTAGAGTTATCGTGGTTTGAAATATATTTTAAATGAAAACTCGACCCCCCCCCCCCCCCCCCCCTTATTTCACGTTTTGGGTGACCTTTAGCTTGACCTTGGGCCTAGAGAGTTAAAAATTGGGTACAGTCTATTCCAGGGCAAGACAAATATGTGTGTAAAGTTTGGCGATTCTATGTGCAACGGTGTAGACGTAGTACTGCGCACAAACAGACAGACAGACAGACAAACCAACCAACCAACCAACATACTTGCCGGAATCTTTTCCGGCAAGTAACAAACAAACCAACCAACATACTTGCCGGAATTTTTTCCGGCAAGTAACAAATGGATAACCAGACAGAAGGGTGAAACACAACCTCCATCAACCTTCAGTGGTGGAGGTAACCAAGAAGGGTTTACTGGAAGAACCAGGAGGGGATTACTGGAATAACCAGTAGGGGGGATTACTGGAAGAACCAGGAGGGGATTACTGGAAGAACCTGTCGGGGATTACTGGAAGAACCAGTGGGGGATTACTGGAAGAACCAGGAGGGGATTACTGGAAGAACCAGTAAGGGATTACTGGAAGAACCAGTGGGGAAATACTTGAGGAACCAGGAGGGGATTACTGGAAGAACCAGTAGGGGATTATTGGATGAATCAGGAGGGGATTATTGGATGAACCAGGAGGGGATTATTGGATGAATCAGGAGGGGATTATTGGATGAACCAGGAGGGGATTATTGGATGAATCAGGAGGGGATTATTGGATGAATCAGGAGGGGATTACTGGAAGAACCAGGAGGGGATTACTGGAGGAACCAGGAGGGGTTATTGGAAAAACCAGGAGGGGATTCTTGGATGAATCAGGAGGGGATTACTGGAAGAACCAGGAGGGGTTATTGGAAAGAAGGTGTATGTCCTGGCAGAGCTTGTGAGGACTGGCAGAGCTAGACTGGAGGACACATAATAATAAATCAGTGAGTTTATGAACTGTGCGATGAGAAAAAAAATAATGAGAGAGCAACAGGCCCTGTTCTTCAGTCTCATCGCCAGAAATGCCAATAACGTGGGAAATGCTAATAATGCCCACAAAATCCAGAATTCGATGAGTTTGCAGGTTTTCATTATGGAAGAAAGCGGCTGATAACGATCGGACAGGGCAAGCATTCATGAGTTTGAATGAGGAGAACTTTAACCAGGTATTGAACTCATTTGACCTGGTAATTATTGAACTTTCAGGATATTGCTCAGGATGCTGCAAATGTCTTATATGCTACGGTCAAACAGAAGGATTCCTTCAGACTATGTCGGGGGTTTTGAGAGCTGAACGGAAATGAGACTGTCTGCAAAGCTTCGGACTAATTCATAATACAATAGGAGTTCCCTCACAAGGAACTTTTATGCAGGAGGATATGCCATTAGGCCCATTGCCTTCGCCATTGTTACCAGTTGACAGTGGATATCCGGCAGGAGATCAAACCACAGATGCTCTGACAATGACACCACCGTTCCTCAGTCTGGTTTTTTTGGGATAACCGAAACATGTAAGAATATACTCCAGCATAACGATTTGGCAATTTTTGTGGCAGCGGTAATCACACGATTGATCATCACGTCAGCTAATTTGCTACCTGCCACCTGACTCACATTATTTTTCACATATTTGGGGAATCAAAGTAATACTACAGATCCACAGGCATGAAAATGTCATTTGTAAAAATTAGTAAAAACCAACATGGTCCGAGTATTCTGAGACAAGACTTCCAGGTGAAGAAGGACAAAGTTTGTGCAAAGAATGTTGACCGAGAAAAACAAGAAGGAACTGACAAGCAGCTTTGTTGCACAAGGCCATGAAGGAATTGCGAAATGTGTTGAGTCATTCCAAATGATGGGTGATGTTGCGGAGTATTCTCTGTGTGACGTCTTCGATGTAAAGGTGCAAATTTGGCAGGATTACATGTTATTGAATTTTTTTCAAAAAGGAGCAGATTGCAGAATAACAAGAAACGCAGCACTTGTCATCTTACTATAATTCACCAAATGTCCGTCTGTCCGTTCCCAGGTACCGCAAAAACTGCTGAACCGATCGCAACGAAATTGTGGGTGGGTAATCCTGGGACCCCTGGGAGTAAAATAGGCTATTTAGTTTTCCCAATTTTTTTCCCCATTTTTTTCCCAATTTTCCGGTTTTCCAGTTTTTCCAAACACGATGGAATAATATTTACCGATATGAACACTGATGTGGCTTTTATTGAAATTCTACAAATACTGTTGAGATTTTGATGATTTGCGTGTGATATGATTTAACAGATGTTTATATAAATCGTTTAAAATAAAAAAAAACCCTTCAATTTCTGATATTTTGCCTTTTCATTTGGCCCTCCCAATTGAAGCCCCGCCAACGGTACCCGTAGGGCAGGTACCGTTGCTAGTTTCATTAACAAAGCAATGGCTATCACAATGAGCGAATTCCTCAGGATGAAACTCCCAATCAATGTGACTGCATTCTTAAAACCATTTACAGTGGCTGAGGCTAAAGGTCAGACCCTCGTATGCAGTCAACGAAAAGTTTGTTTGTTTTGAACGCTGATCAGCTGAACTGGTTCACTGAGCAATGATTTATTTGTGTTCGCAGTTTTGGCAGATAAAGCTGCCCTGAAAGATTCTTACAACAACTTATCACGTTTACCTTTTTCTTTTCTCGGCAGTGCTCTCAGGTTCACATGGAGGAGCTTCAAGTACACATTTCACTTGTGATCGAGAACATTAGGAGACATCGGTGTGAATTTGATGGTAAATAACAATTCATCAACATATAATGTCAACAACAACAACAACAACAACAAAAAGGGTGAATGATCTTCCTTTATATTCTCATTATCCATATCCTGTCTCCGTTCTCAATCTACTTCCTCATTTCCCCCCCTCATTCTGCAACTTTTTACTCTCTTTTCTCTCCTACTTCCCAACATTCCTTAATTACCCTCGCCAGAGGAGAGGGTATTGCATTTGAGTCCGTTTGTCTGTCTGTCTGGCTGTTTGTCCACACTGAATAAATATGATTTTCTCAAAAATCCGTTGGTCCGATTGACAGGAAATTTTCACCATAGGTGCACCTTCACCTGTAGATTTTTTGAAATGATAATCATGACGTCATAGGTCACGTGGTACAGGTGCCATCTTGGAAAAACCGAAAAAAATTGCACCTCTATATCTCCGAAAGCGCTGCATAGAAAAAATTGAGACATGGCTCATTGTAAAGAACTCTCCATGGGGAATAACATGTTAATGATGATGTCATAGGTGCCTCCATTATGACTTCATAAATCGACATGTACAAAACCTCATCCGATAAAGATGAAATTTGTTGAGCGTCATCTAGGGACAAATTGGTGGAGAAAACAAAAATAATGACGTCATCGGTCATGTGGTTCGGCCGCCATATTTGTTTTAACACAAAAGCCTTAAAACCCACTAAAACACGGCCTGGCGAGGGTCTGCAATCTCTGAATGCTCTTTCTTGTTTTCTCAATTGTTCTTCGTGTTGAACTCCCAGTTTCACCACAACCCTTCTTGCCAATCCCTTTGGAGGTAATTTAAAAGTTGCCCCTAAAGAAGAGATTAAATGATGTCAATATCCAGATCAGTCCACAAAGTATACCGGTGCATAATAATAATAATAATAATAATAATAATAATAATAATTTTTAAAAAGTCAGAACATGATTGGGAAATGGGGATGAGATTATCTTTTGGAAATAAAATATTAACACCTATCAAACAAAAATAAAATTCCAACTACATAAAGACCAAGTTTCATCCGAATCCATCCATTACTTTTTGACATATTGTGATATATATATATATATATATATATATATATATATATATATATATATATATATATATATATATAAATATAAAATTATTTATATATATATATATCAAGTAATGAACGGCGGTTGGGAATTATATCCACGACATCCATTTTTCCGTTCTCCAACCTATAGCTTTGTCTTTAAAAAACTCAACGTTTCGGCCAGCAACCCAGCGTGCGCTGGGCCTCCACTAGCCTTCATCAAGAGAAGTTCCCTTGTTCACCTCCTCCCAGATATACCTGGGGGGAGGGGTGGGCCTATTCTATCAACCAATCACAAAGCTGTGTTGCGAGACCTCGTGACCATGGACCCATGATCGGCTTATGTTGCAAGTCTTTTGTGTGTGTTTGAGCGGTGTATTGTGTTTTGTTGTCCCTGTTGCCTGTGTCGGCTATGTCCCACTTTGTCTTTGTCCTCCTCCCAGCATCGGTGTCTCTCTGGTGTATTTATGCATGAGAGGTCCGTATGCCTGTGGTAACGCCACAGTCTCCTATCTCAATGGTGCCCTCGTTATACATATATATATACTAGCTTGGCTCGGCTCGCTACGCTCGCCTCACCAAGCGTCGATACAATTGAAGTTGAAAAAAAAAAATTCCCCAAAAAACTCCCCCCAAAAAAAAAAAAAAAATTGGAAATTAAAAAAAAACAAAATACCCTTAGGACATACCGACGGGAGAGATATGTGCATTCCAGAAGTTTGGTATGATTTCACAAAAGTTTGAGAAAGTAGTTCAGTGACAACACAGGACAGGACAGACGCTGCACAAATATATATACTATATATATATATATATATATATATATATATATATATTATATATATATATATATATATCATTTTTGGCGCCATCTCTCAATGGTGAAGAATCACTAATTTTTTTTTTTAATTCCCGTATCTGGATCCGAATATTCACCAAAATCGAATTAATTCATCCATTCCACAGACCCAACCTGTCCACCAAGTTTTGTCAAACTCCATCCATAACTTTTTGAGATTTCCTGCAATATATCATTTTTGGTGAAGAATCTCTCAATGGTAAAGTATCACTTAAAAATTAATAGTATCCGGATCTTCACAAAAATGTAATCATTTCATCCTTGTCACACTCCCAATCTGTCCACCAAATTTCGTCTGAATTTGTCCATAACCGTTTGAGATATCTTACTCAAAGACAGATAGACAGACAGACAGACATGGGTAAAAACATAATCTCCATCCACCTCCGGTGAGGAAGGTAATGAAATGGAAAGCTTTTCCAGGGCATGGATGGGAGAAAGTTGACCAGTGTATGTATGAAAAATTCCTGCTGTAAGGAAGGTAAGGAAGAAATGCTGAGGATGACAGAAATTGAAAATTCTCAAAGCCGAGTAGAATAAAAGGGGAATGACAGCAGGTGGAGCTGTGGGCAAAACAATTTTCCATGACTGAAAGTGGCACAGACATGCAGACAGGCTCAGTTGCTGTATCCAGAGCTCGATACGCTATATCCAAAGTTGGTACACTGTGTCCAGAGCTCATTACATTGTATCCAGAGCTCGGTACACTGTGTCCAAAGCTCAGTACAATGTATCCAGAGCTCGGTACACTGTGTCCAGAGCTCAGTACAATGTATCCAGAGCTCGGTACACTGTGTCCAGAGCTCAGTACAATGAATCCAGAGCTCGGTACACTGTGTCCAGAGCTCAATACAATGTGTCCAGAGCTCGGTACACTGTGTCCAGAGCTCAGTGCAATGTATCCAGAGCTCGGTACACTGTGTCCAGAGCTCAGTGCAATGTATCCAGAGCTCCGTACACTGTGTCCAGAGCTCAATACAATGTATCCAGAGCTCGGTACACTGTGTCCAGAGCTCAATACGTGTCCAGAGCTCGGTACACTGTGTCCAGAGCTCAGTGCAATGTATCCAGAGCTCCGTACACTGTGTCCAGAGCTCAATACAATGTATCCAGAGCTCGGTACACTGTGTCCAGAGCTCAGTACAATGTATCCAGAGCTCGGTACACTGTGTCGAAAGCTCAGTACAATGTATCCAGAGCTCGGTACACTGTGTCCAGAGCTTGGTACAATGTGTCCAGATAATGATTATCATGAGGACGGTATTCATTACTAAGGGTGTTTCAAAAGTCCGGAATCATAGGGATATTTATTTTACATTTGAACGTTTCTTAACATCGACGCCTCGACTTTAGCACATTCATTTCTAATTTCATTCTCTAGATCTTCAATAGTATGTGGTCTTGTGGCATAAACCACTGATTTCAGAAGTCACCAAAGAAAAAAGTCACATGGCGTTAGATCTGAACTATGTGGGGGGCCATTCTATCGGTCCACGATGTCCTATTAATCTCAAAGGCATCGTCTCAAAAGAAAATAAAGAATTTTTTTTTTTTACTATGATTCCAGACTTTAATATTTGGAATGGTCTCCCTGGAAAGATAATGGCAGCAGAAACAGTGGAAGGGTTTAAAGTGGAATTCTATAGATATATCTAGACGTATTGGGAATGGGGGATGGGGGGGGGGGGGGTGGGTCCCTGCACCTGCCCCTCTGTTCTCATCCCCACCTTCATGAAATTAAGTAACTAAACTGATAAATTTCTAAATTAAGTAACTAAGTACTAACAAGCGTTACGCCTAGGTCGGGGAAGTGATGTGAGTTGACAAAGTGGAAGACGCAGAAAACATGCTATGATATGATATTTCGCTCACAAGGTTCAGACATACATGGAGGCGGCCATCTTGGATTTTGACGTGGCGACCCAATTTTCAATAGCGTTCTTCCGTATGCCTAGATACACCCAGACACCAGATTAGAAGTTGGTACTTCGCTTATTTTTCAAGATATTTCGCTCATAAGGTTCAGACATATATATGGTGGCGGCCATCTTGGATTTTGACGTGGCGACCCAATTTTCCATAGCGTTCTTCCGTATGCCTAGATACACCCAGACACCAGATTAGAAGTTGGTACTTCGCTTATTTTTCAAGATATTCCGCCGCTCACAAGGTTCAGACATACATGGCGGTGGCCATCTTGGATTTTGACGTGGCGACCCAATTTTCCATAGGCTTCTTCCTTATGCCAAGATACACCCACACACCAGATTAGAAGTTGGTACTTCGCTTATTTTTCAAGATATTCCGCCGCTCACAAGGTTCAGACATACATGGCGGTGGCCATCTAGGATTTTGACGTGGCAACCGAATTTTCAATAGCGTTCTTCCTTATGCCTACATACACCCAGACACCACATTAGAAGTTGGTACTTCGCTTATTTTTCAAGATATTCCGCTCACAATGTTCAGACATACATGGCGGTGGCCATCTTGGATTTTGACGTGGCGACCCAATTTTCAACAGCCTTATTCCTTATGCCTAGATACACCCACACACCAGATTAGAAGTTGGTACTTCGCTTATTTTTCAAGATATTTCGCTCACAAGGTTCAGACATACATGGCGGCGGCTATCTTGGATTTTGACGTGGCGACCCAATTTTCTACAGCGTTCTTCCTTATGCTGAGATACACCCACACACCAGATTAGAAGTTGGTACTTCCCTTATTTTTCAAGATATTCCGCTCACAAGGTTCAGGCATACATGGCGGCGGCCATCTTGGATTTTGACGTAGCGACCCAATTTTCTATAGCGTTCTTCCTTATGCCTAGATACACCCACACACCAGATTAGAAGTTGGTACTTCGCTTATTTTTCAAGATATTCCGGTCACAAGTTTCAGACATACATGGCATCAGACATACATGGCGGCGGCCATCTTGGATTTTGACGTGGGTTGCACCCACACACCAAATTCGAATGCGGTCCTTCGCTTACGCACGCACGTACGCACGTCCGCATGCACGCCCGCACGCACGGACGGACGGACACACGGACGGAGGGGAAAACCATAGTCCTCCTTTCGCTCCGCAGTGCAACGGGGGACAATAAAGTGTGTCAAATGACCCCCTCCCATGTCTAACTTCATTGCAATTTTCTTGCTTAATCCAAAGTGAATCCGAATCCATAAAGCCACATTTTCGAGAATCCTCTCAACACTTCTACTTAATGTCACAGTTTCTCTGAACCCAGATCACTTTGTGCATTTAATGTGTGACTCACGATAGGCATGTGCAAGCAGGCGGACAGACACTGCAGAGAAATAATTCACATCCTGCGGTTCACTCGCTCGTCTTTGGACCCGATTCAAAGCGGGGGTAATCACAAAGAATTTGAGTCACAATGTTTCAGCGAAAGTCATCTATTAAAAAATCACAAAAAGTTACACAAACGAACCCGACGGATCAGTTCAAGGTGAGCGAACACTGTTTGCTGGCATTCAAAAAGTATTGCATGCAGTATGTTTATCATTCTTATTGTTCAACAAGTACAGTATGAGCGTATGATAACCACCCAACAACCTCCTGATTCGAGACAAATGCAATGATTATGTAATGTGAGGTCAAAGTTGAAAGGATGTTATTCAGAGATTTCAAACAAGGCCACATGAGGAATCCTTGCATGCTAGAAGGTCTTTTTCATCCCACTCCATTTGTGTGAAAATCTACAATTTTACTTAAGCTACTGGTATTTATCCATTCTACTTTACTTACATCTTATCGAGCATTTTAATTTTTGTTCCATTTAATCAGCTGAGATGTACTTAACATAGGCTAGCAGGATAGACTCCAGTTATGCACACTTGCCTCTGAGGCCTAAGCAGTCTTGCATGACTAAGTCTTGCATGTATTTGAATCTGACACAGCAATAACTTATCACTCTGATGCTTCAAACACAGACTGATACATCAGTCGTCCCTCGGATAGACCTTGAATTGGGTGTCCGGAATGCTAACATAAGTTCGTGACCGTTAAAGATCCCACGGTGCCCTTCATGAAGAGAGCCCGAGTTGACTACAGCATAGTGAAAGGTAGTACTTGTGTTTTTGTTGTTTTTCACAGGGCAGGTGTACGCATCTAGTGCTGTAGTAGGGTGTGATGTGGTTTACCACTCGTTGCTTTTAGCTACGGCTGCCAGATAGCTCTGCAAGCGAAAAGAAGGCCGAGTGTATAAGCCATTCCTTCCAGTACATAGCCTTTACCTTTGCCAAGACTTTCAGACTACTTCCTAGTGGTGCACCATGGTGAAAGTGCTCTTGAGGGCACTGGCTAAAAATCTGGAGGATTATGGAGTAGGCTGGTTCCCTAGAGGTGTACTGTGCATGGCCCTCCATTGTGAGGACTTGCTGTGACACTCACCAATCCAACCAGGGTAGGTGGAGCTCATTAGCCTTGGTAGGCAGTCCACCTAGGAGAAGGAAACTCTGATTGCAAATCCCCCTTGCTGCCTTGCAGAGTATGTCTCTTTTGAGAAAGGCTAGGTCCACAGCTGATTCTGTGGTGGTGTCAGGAAGGGCATCCGGCCACAACAAACTGCTCAAATATTCCTTTTGGCGAAGCAGCCATGAGGTGAATCACGGCTTACACAGGCAAGCATGGAAACGGCCGCAAAAGGATGATGATGATAATGACCCTGAGCAAATTACAAATTCCTGCCTGGACTGTGGGTAGCAAGTGTTCTGGTCTTCTTTGGGGTTCCTTGATACCGGGTTACACAGCTTCCCATCTCAACAGTGCACTTGCTTTATGGGCAGCATATTCTGCACGACAAACAAATTGACCAGGTAGTTTTCATGTTACGTGTGAACGGCCTTCTTCGGATACAAAGGGCAACCAAAACATCTACCTAACATCACTTTCAATTCCTTAACGTACATCGTACGTAACTTGCTTGTATCATTCAGCTTGATTCGTTGGTCGCGTCTATGATAGCACCAGCAAGCTTTTGCCAATAATAATGTGGGACCTTTGTACGCCTAATGATTGCCTATAGACAGCTGGGTTGATGCCCTTTATAAAGGGTAGTGCCTTTTCTCAGAAAACCGCATTACAACAGCTTTTATATCTTTGTTCAACTCCACTCTGCCCAGAATCAAAGCCGGAGAGCTGAAAGGCATTCTCAAAAAAGCTTTTTTCTTTTATTGGGATACAACAAAACATCACAAAATGGTTGTTCTCAGCAAGGATAATTTTCCTTGACAAGTACCAATTTGGCCAAGCCACAAATCACAATGGCCTTCTATAGTTCAGGTGAGCGCTGCTTGTGAGCAGCAGATAAAGGAGCTGTCTTGTTGTTTGATCAGACGAGTTTCTTTCATAACTCGGAACCAACCGGTTCTCTATGCCTCATCAACCGACATTTTGGCTTGTGTCATATTCACGCCTCTGCCTTTAGACCTGCGAGAGCAGTTGAAGTGTTCTCAGACTGTTGTAGGAACAATGTCTGAACATTGCAATTACGTGGCAAGGACATCGTCGAGGGTGAAAATGAAAACACTCCCAATGCTCGAACAGAACACATGCTGTGTGATGTGCCCTCAGCCTTCTCACCGCAGTAATGACATCAGGAACAAGCTTTCGAGAAAGTTTTGCCTTTTAAAAATGGATAAAATCAACTGGTCTGCAAAGTAAGGATATAGCAAAGAAATCTTTTTTGAGGGATTCTACATTATTTAAAAACATATTTATGTATGCAAGAGGGTTGGCAAGAGAGCCTGGATGTTTGCTCATTACCGCTGACCTGTCTATGCAGGGTTTAAATCTCGACTCAGCTATAAACTGTTAATTACCCTAGTGTTTCTCCTGCAAGAGCATTAATGTGTGTGTCCGTCCATCGGAAGGAGGACCCATCTGCCGGCACTGGTCGTTGGTGAACTTTAAATATGTCCAACAGTGCCTTTCGCAAAGAATAGGTGAGTTATATCGCCGGCACTCTGAACAAATTACACATTACTGCCCTGATTGACTGCTGGGGAGGTAAAGATAAGCTGTTCAGCACAAACCTTCCTAAGGAACTGCTGTACCAGCCCCAATGCTCTGTCAAGAGTCTGGTCTTTTTTGTTCGTATGCAGCATAAGGCTGCAGGGTAGCATCATTGGGTGAGGCCATGGCGGTGCCGCTTACACATTGCCCTGTTGCTGATTACTCTTGGTGAAGGACACCATGGGATCTTTAACGTCTACCAACTAATGCCAGCAGATAGGACGCCGGTTTAACATCCAACTGAGGGACGACACACACATTGATGTTTCACTCTGCCTGTGATGACAGTTTATGACTGGGTCGGGATTTAAACCCAGGCTAGACAGCTTGGAGGCAAGTCAACTCCCTCATACCTCTAGGCCACCCTGTCAGCCCAAGAGTCTGGTACATTTGATTGATTGATTTATGTACGAGTACAAGGTTTTCATCCTGAACTCTTCTCAATGACCAATTAAATTTTCAATCGTTGTTTAGAGAGGTTGAAATGCCAATCAGCAAGCAATTATGGAACATGTAACATAATGCAACTGTTTCTATTGTTGCACAATAAAATGAATCCTCCAAAACCAGAATGCTGAGTGGCGACATGTCTGGGATTGTAACCTTTGCAAAAGAAACTGCAACGGCAGAACCGACCATCTGTGTAGAGTGTAGTGACTTCTAGTTTTACATGCATCATTTTCTGTATGAACAGATGGTGCAGGCAGAATCAATTCAACAAGCTTGATCCTCACATGCTGATGCCCTGCGAGTAAGCGTTTGGTTAGTGGGGCATGGTTTAAAACCAAGAACAAACAATCAACTCTCGCAGTATGAGAGGACGAAGCACGAGGGTGAAGAAGAAGAGCCTGTTTTATGCGGACTCTTTCCTCTGGAGGGGCCGGGAGCTAAAAGGCGCGATAACATGTAGCGAGTAAATACTGTACTTCACTGTTCTTTGGTTTCTCTTGGGACTACCAGCAGAGTGCTACTTCACCACCGCTCGCTGTTCACAACCACCCACAAACTTTTCTACTTCCCGGGATTATTTTTTTTCTTCCGTCATTTTAGATCTCTTTTTGCCGGTGGAATATTCACTTTGTTTAACCACTGCTCTGGTAACTCCGAAGCATTGGTATTTTTTTCTCCTGAAAATCAACACTTAATGACGGGTTTACCCCCCTGAGACCTTCGGCCAACTTATGTGGAGCATTGGCTGCATCTCAGTGGAATAACCATGTCTACTCCCATTTTGCTATGTTCGTCGAGCGTAATGAATGAATGATCGTTTTAAGGCCATTTTCCCCGCTAGAGCGGGGGTTAGCCTTGCGGGCCCCATGACAATCATGGTTCCCTGTTTTGAGGCAATGTTTTTATGGCCGGATGCCCTTCCTGACACCAACCCTTGGTCACGCTCTTACGATGCGCAGGGATACGGTGTACCTATTCTAAACTGGGGTACACACCGGGATCATTCATCCCAGCAAGCTGGTACTCAATTTGCCGACCTCGGAAGGATGACAGGCTGGGTCAACCCCCCTGGCGTTAATTCAGCGATCGACCGGGATTCGAACCCAGGATCCTAGGATCCCAAGCCAGCACCCTAACCGCTAAGCCAACACCAGGCTGTAATGGAGACGGAGAATTGCAAGCAAGCATCTAACCACCGTATGACCACACGTGAGTAGAAATTCACACACACATAATTTATACAAGAGCATGGTACATGAATAAATGATAAAAATGTTTCAATAAATTAAAGATATGAATAGTCATTCTTCATGCAAATATCAAATCTTTTGTTTGTTATTAAATTCCAAGAGAATCCCACTATTAATTTGCAATTGGTCACTCATAGCTTTGACACCATTACAAATTTTTATTACGGACCGTCAGCCTCAACAACTACATATATCGAACAAACTGTTTCAAATGGAGCACCTCACCACCATTGGAGCAGTTAGATTGCATCAGATGTAGCAATAAATGTGAATTGTTGCTCCCAGCTTGACGCTCGATGATAGAAGACGCCATTTGCATTTTTGCCTTTTCCATCCCTACCCGGTTAGAATCCCTTGCCGGGAAACTTTGTAAGAATTTAGAATTTATTTCATACTATTTGTAAGAATTTATTCATAATACTGTAAGAATTTAGACTCGCTTTGCACGTTGAGATCTAAGCTGCAAAAGCAGAGATTTAAATGCACAATTGTTTTATTTACGCAGTTTGATTCGGGCAGGCCAATATGATCACAACCAAAAGCATATATCATATCAAAAGGCCGATACAGTGCCATCTTGTTTTCCATGTGTTAAAATAATAATAAATTCATGTGATATTTTTGAATAAAGGATATTCTTGTCTTTCGGTTTCGCCACATACCATTTCAGTGAATAGTATGATATTATCCATTGAAATGTATGTGGTACATGGCCAAGGTAGTTCTAAATGTCCTGTTCTTGTGTGATTCACCATTGACATGTATAAACAAATGAAGCAACCATTTTGGTGCAATGCCAACGGGGAGAACTGCATTGACGGTGTTAGGCCCACTGCCCTTTGTGCAATGTCGACATTAAAGATCCCACTGTATCTTTCACATAAAGTAACCCCTTCAGTGGGTACCCTGGGCAAATTCCAGAACAAAAAATTCCTGGCCTTGACAAATTCCTGGCCGAGAGTTTCCTGGCCTGAACAAATCCTTGGCCAAACGTTTCCTGGCCTGAACAAATGCTTGGCCAAAAAAATTCCTGGCTAGGCACCCTGGCCGAATTCCAAACTGTCCGTAAGAGTTGCGTTAAGGAGTGACCACATGGTCATATTGGAACACTTCCTGGTCTCTAATTGCCATGCTGACCACAGGATGAACAATGAATGGTGAATCCGTAGCAGGAGATCAGATAGGAAAGATAGATTGGTAAATTAAGTCACAACTTCCTTTATGCTGTGTAACCGGCAAATTATTAGCAATAGCTGTAGGCCAATCGAGAAGTATTGGCTCTTGCCTTAGCATTGGCCCCTCTCCCTTGAGAACTGAGTGTACCAACTCAGAAGTAATTTCTCATAGTCACACATGGGCCATTGTGCTGTCTGGGTAATGCCGATTTTGGTAGTAACGGTAGCAACAGTTAATAGCCTCAATATAACTTCCGTGATCGTCAAAGTCGCAAATGCCAGGTCAGAACATAAATTTGGAATCTGGACAGGATGCCGGCACACAATGGCCTACTCTAACTATGAAGACACTGGGGGATCTTGAACAGACACCATCAAATACAAGCAGATGGGTCTTAAGCTTCTGTAATCCTCCACCTTTGCATCCTCCACCTGTAGTATGACTGCACACTCATTCATGTAACACCACTCATATGAAGCATGAGGCACAATAATTAAACCCAGCCAAGACAGCTCAAAAGGTGAGTGCGCCACTTCGTCTTCTGTGCTGTCCTGCCAGACCTGGCAAAACTATTCCTGTTGTTCCTTTTTTCACTTTTCCTGATAATTGATAATTACTCCCAGAAAATGGTGCACCCTTGTGGCTCTACAGAGAGGAATGAAGAATTACGCGAATGAATGGTGATGGAAAGAGGGTGTTTTGTACGGCAAGAGACGAAACCTCAAAAAGCGAATGCTGTAAATCGACACTTTCAGACTTGTTTCTCGGTGGCAGCTGCAAGTCTCGAGCATGTGCTGTTTGCAACGGCAATCTTGGTGTGCGTCACAGCGCGAAATTGTGCTGGTTCTGGTTGGGGTGCCATTTAGCAGAAAGTCATTGAAATGCAGTGAAGCAAAATGCCGGATACACGCAGCCGTGCAGACATAATCAAACACACTGTCGTCACTCAACAGGTAAAGACTGAAAAACACTCGGTTATGCCAAGCGGTCTACATTACGTTTACAAAGCACTATACTTTGGCTCACGGCATATCACGGCCTCAGTGGATGAACCGCTTTTTCTCAATATCACCTCGCTTTGTCATTATTGGAAGACAAATTTCAGAATGAAAGATTAAAATTCACAACTCTGAGATACACAAGGACCGACAGTGAAAGACGTTTCCATTTTTTCTGCTGAGAGTGATGGAGCGAAGGAAACACTTGTGCGTATTAAATGTCTGAATGCGAACTGCAGTCTGGTATCACTTGAAACGTGCTTTGGCTCCTCTCGGGTTTCAGTGATCAAATCATGGGTTTCAAAGGTCGAGGTTCGAGTCAATTCATATACCACCGAAAAGAAACTCCTCCCAAAATAATGAAGCATAATGCATATTGCGTGGCATATACATAATATGTTTGCAACTGGGTCTGGGCACGTTGAACGTTGGGTCATGCAGTTCCTCCTTCCAGTTTTCATCAAAGCTAAGTTTTCTGGCCCAGGTCCGTCGTGTCCTTCTGTTTACGTCCTTGTGTTGACGATTTTTGTCCTTATGTTGATGTTTGTGTTTTCGTCCAATTTTCCATGTGAAGCCGTACCTTGTTGTGGTGTATTGTCGAATTTGTGTCCCTGTGATTGTCTGGCCGACTCGCCCAGGCCTCAGCTAGTCGGCATGCAAATTCTGTTTCTGGTCTGATGCTGTGTGCCTCGTTCCGCTTTTTTTCTCCCAAGTTCTTCTCCAAGTCCCAAGTTTTTCTCCCAAGTCCCAAGTTTCTCCCAAGTTCCCAAGTTCTCCCAAGTTCTTTTTCTTCCCAAGTATCCTTTGAACTTCCACTTCCTCGACTTTTTCCTATCCACCCACGCCCCCTCACTTTAAAAAACCCCAAAACAAAACAAATATATTCCAAAAAAAACCACAAACTCATACAACCTGTACTTCCTTCCTTCCTTCGTTTATTCTTCATCACTTCCTTTTTTCAATATCTCCAAATTGAATTCTTGATTGAATGAAACACCTCTTCCTTTAAAAGCTTTTAAATACATTTAAAAATGCTTCACTTTCCTTATTGCTCCATCATGAATAACGCCAGTTGTTCTTCTTTATCACAATTGACTCCTCTTCTTCTGCCTCTTCAATTCACCAAGCTTATTTCCCAAACTGGTCTCATTTCAAAGCGATTGGTACATCAACCCTTCAACTGTATGTACAGCACCACTTTCCTTCATGCTTTCAACAACCATTCATTTCACCCCTCAGATTAACGGTGTCAAACCCCTCCATTTCAGTATCCTCCTCAACATCTCCTGCATGCCCATTTCCTCCCAACACCACCACTTCTCTGTCTCCTTCTTAAGCATCCCTCCACTTCATGTCCAATTTTCTGCACCCCTCTCAAAGCTTACACCTCACACACCCTTATTGAAACTTCCCACCTCACCCACTCCCATTTTACACCTCACTCCACCCTCTCAGCTTCCCCTTTGTCTCAGCCTCTCGCAGCTTCTCTTCCCTCTCAACTTCCCCCATCCCACCCCTTTCCAGCTCCCCCCACCCCGTCCCACATCCTCCCCCACCCCATACCGTAACCCCCAGCTTCTCTCCCCTCTCAACTTCCCCCATCCCACCTCTTTCCAGCTCCCCCCACCCCATCCTACATCATCCCCCATCCCATACCGTAACCCCCAGCTTCTCTTCCATCCTGCCCCCTTGCAGCATCTCCCCACCTGCCGCCTCCCAGATCTCCCCTGTGCCACCCCTCACAGCCTGCTCAGAGACACAACTCATTGTAGTGTCTCTTCCTGACTATTGGCTCCTCCGACTTGATAGACCTGAACCACGCCCTGGCGATGGAGTTGTTGTATGTTGTCCTTTACTTGTACCTTATATCAATAACTCAAGTTTCTCACTGCTCATGAACTGCTCTTACACCTCCAAACCCCCAGGAGTACTTCTGGATGCGACTACCCCTCCACTCCCACGTCTTGCTTGTCTCTGTGTTGCACGTTACAGTGGAAATGGCCATCACAGTGCTGTACATCATCTACTTTCTTAACAATTGTCTTGAAAAAGTTTAGTCACTCACACATTTGGGCCTTACTGTCAGTCCTGACCATTCTTGGGCAAACCACACTTCTAAGTTCCAGTTGCCGACTGGGCATCCTTCGGTATGTAAAGTCCATTCTTGGCACATCTGAATTCTTATCCACCCACAAGGACTACATCCGCAACTTGATGGAGTACTGATCTCTTCTCTGGGTTGGTGATCCTGACTCACATCTTGCTCAGCTTGAAAACTCAGCTCAGCTTGGAAACCAAGGTCTTCAAAAATATTGGAATCTCCCGTGCCGAAGCTGAGTCTATGGGTCGATCACTTTCATATCACAGGCAGGTCGCTGGTCTCTTTGTCTTCTACCTCCTCCTTCCTGGCCTAGCAGCCTCTTCTCTTTCCATGCTCTGTTCCCTCCACGTCACCCTCCCTCCCCCCAGGTTTCTGCAGGGTGCATGTCCTGATGCAATTCCCCAAAATCCAGAATCATGACCCACCTTCAATCATTTGTTGATCTTTTTTTCCCACCTGTGAAACCAGCTTACACATTCTCTCCACTCTCATTCTTTCTTCCATGTTCACTACCATCTCAGATCATCCCCCATCCAAAAACATTATCTTTTCTACCCCCATTAAACTCCACCTCTTTCCAAGTTTTCAGTTTTTTCTTTCTGAGAGTTTGCAGCTATGTCCATCTTGTTCACTCTTTGTCTCCCTCTATTTTGTCCTTCATCCCTGCTGTTGGTGTTTCGTCCCCTATCTTTCTTCTGTCCGGTGGACAGGGGTTACACATTTGCCCCTGTCTGTTTGTCTGTCGGTCTGTGAACAGGATATCTAAAAAAGTTGTGGACGGATTCAGACGAAATTTGGTGGACTGGTAGGGTGTGTGACAAGGACGAAATTATTATATTTTGGTGAGGAGCTGGATACGGATCTGGATACTAAAAAAATTACGTCATTCTTCACCATTGAGATATCAGGCCAAAAACGATATATAGCATATCTCAAAAGGTTGTGGCCAGATTCGGACGAAACATGGTGGGATTAGTTGGTTAGGTGACAGGAACCAGCTGATTTTGGACGTCTGCATCCAGATCCGGCCTATCAGTGGGATGCAAAACATAAACTGTTCAGCCTGGTGGAGGTATGTGCTCTACAAGTGCCTTTCTAGTTATTCTTGGAGTCATGGATGTACTCACATTCTAATTGAAATACTTTGTTGAGGTACTGGTTAAAAAAAATAACGTGTAATACTAGGCTACCACTAGGTGGCGTTTGTGACCTATGTTAGTACATTATGTATGGACAAACAGACAGACAAACAAACTAACAAACGGGCCCAAATACATTACCCTCTGCCACGGTTAATTACTGCAGAAAGCATTATCAATCGCCGGCTCTCTCAGCTCGTTGTTATTAAATCGTGTGAAATGATCAAATCGAACTGTTGTTTGGAACTAAATATAAAAATAAAAGAAGTTCAAACCCAAACTCTAAATTGAGAGTGATTTTTTGAAATTGTTTCCCATTCATCTCCCCCCCCCCCCCCCTCATCCCTTTCCCAAATTAGCAAATATTGTATGCATGGTGCGATTTGCATCTTACCAAAACAGAAATGCCTTGCTCCTCCAGTAAGCCCTTGTCGTACGTAACTTCACAAACCCGTACCAGCGTCCTGACACTGTGCTGCTTCAACTCCTGCATGACCAGCACGAGATAATGATGCTGCCACAGCTGCGGGGTCCCGTTGTTAACTGCACATAGATCAGCATCGTGATATATTATGCTATTTGTGCTCAACCGCGACAACAGAACACGTCAGCAAGGAGCTGCTCCTTTACCGATATGCCCATAGAATGCGGTGACCCACCTCAACAAATCTATCTAGAGAGGCGTTGTTGGGGCTGTGCGCGATGAGGAACCTCATGTTCTTGTAGGTGACCTCCACCGGTGCGGGTCTGTTGACGCGGGCCATAGCTCTTCCAGGAGGCCGACTTTTCCTTGCTCGCTCGACGTGAAATCCGGGCCTTCAAAACCGCACCAGTGATGTTTTCATTGAAATCCCGCAGTTATTATTTCCAAATCCCGAGTTAAGCTTTTCGGAATTCCGGGTATCAAAGGAGAAAGCAATTCCTTAAGAACTCCCGTCAACTCACATCACAGCCTGACAGTGCGAGCTCGTACTTCACACAGAGGGCAAATAGCATTCCCTTTGAGCTTTGCTGAGTTTGCCTCCACAGTTCCGATTTTCTTCTTTAGGTCCTACTCAACTAGAAGATGTCACCGTGATAGTGCAGAGCAAACAGCGTTGTTCTCAAACAAACTGTCCATTCAATTGTTCAGCAGCAGGGGGTCAGGTGGAAATGGCAAGATGAAAAGTAGCAGGGAAGCAGTCGACTCCAAGCCACCCTCACAATCGTTTGGAATAGTGCAAAGTCCCTCAGTCCTTTTTTCCTGCACCGAAGAGCCTTTCCTTAGTTTGCTGATATGTCTCTCCTAGGTGATGAACTCGAGGACACCTGCAAATGCAGAAAAAATAGACAGTGTTTATTGAGTCTTCAAAAGCGAGCAAACATTGCCCAGCCATAGCTAAGATGGCCCACTGTTCAAAAGCATTTGAAAACACTTTGGAAAACCACGTGTCATTTCTCGTTGCCAAGCATACATGCTATAAACCTAGTAGTTCTTGTCACCAAGAGGCAATGTGCTAGGAGGGTATGCAATAGTGGGAAACAAAAATACTGTAGCAGCAGGTCTAGCACTCTCTCTCTCTCTCTCTCTCTCTCTCAGAGACTGAAGATAATGAAATAGTCTCTAAAATTCTACACACTTTTCTCAGATCAGATCCTCTCTCCTCCTCCTCCTCCGGCCCCTTGCAACCCACCTTCCACACTCCTCCACCTCCCCTCCACTTTTCCCCTTTCCTCCTTTTGGAGTGTGGTTAACGCTTCGCACAAATCACAGAGGAGTCGCTGTTTCAAACCTTGAGGAGTTTCATCCCGACCGAGTTCTAGGAGGGATGGAACTAGGAAAGTAAGCTGTCGTGGAGGAACCCAGAGATGTGCTCCGTGTCCGCCGTTGGTGGTACAGTCTCTTTTGCTTTTTGTGAGGCAAAGAGATATCGAGAGCTCCCCTCTCTCTCTCTCTCTCTCTCTCTCTCTCTCTCTCTCCCTGTTTTCCTTAGCCAAGAGCAAACTCTTTTCGGATTTATTTCCCGCCCGCTGCAACACGCTCGAAGCCCCTCCAAACATTTCCGTCTTTTGTTGTGCTTTGCCAGCATGGCTATCCCATAACCCTCAGGCGCCCCCATTCCCTTCCCTGCTTACCACTCCTATTTGACAAACTGCAACCCACCCCTTTTGGTAAAAAAAGAAAGAAAAACAAAGGTGACGCCTGTCTCAATGATAAGCACAGGAGCCACGATCGAGTGGAGATGATGGTGATGGAAACGGTGATCGCGCAGGGGTGGAGTGCGAGAGGAGTCATTGACCTATGCCTGAAAGCTATGTTATCAGGGCAGTGAGGTCAACACTTTTAATGAAAAGTAACCCTATGATGTTGCAGTGAATGACTAACCAAATCAAACAGGCCTTTCCTCTTTTTTTTGGCCTTGGGATTCAGGCAAAAGCCTCGTTGCCAAAAAGGCAGCCCTCCCAAGGCTGCGTATAAAACTGACAATTTTCACTTCATTCAATGCTGCAGAAATTGTAAAATATTTTGCTTTATAGATGAAATGAAAGCAAAAGGATAAAATGGTTCTTCAACTTGCCTTTGCCCTTTTGGCCGTCATCACCAAGGTCTTGCCATTCTCATGGTGAGAGTCACTAACCCCTCTCATCGAGGCTTTGTGGGTGAGCATTGCAGAAGGCAATTTGCCTGTTCAAATTCTTTTGCCAAGCTGCCTGGCATGCCATCAGAGGGCCCTTTGGCAGCAGGAATGATGAGTGGAAAAGCCCCTGCCCTTCCCAGGCAGTATGAGTGGAGGGGGGGGGGGGTATGTGTGTGGGAGGACGGAAAAGAAGGTCTCGGATGAAGTTGGGATAGGGGTCGGCTTGGTGGGGGGAAGTGGGAGGGGAGTGAAGGACAGGAAGAATGATGGAAGGAGGGTGTAGGGATTGCTTCCAGGGATCTGGTGGCACTGATCACCGGCCAAGTTGTATTCACGAGTTACCAGGACCCAAGAGAACTCCACCTGACATTTTCATGTGATATGGCGTTCAAGCCACCAGAATAGCCCTCAGAAATCACAAGTGCCCCGATATATCTTGACAGAGACATAGTGCTCGACGATGGTCCAAAGGACTTGACAAGGCCCACTTTTCCATTAACCCACGTGCTTTGACCCTGCTTGTTCCCGGAAAAGTGAAAGGGCCAAAAAAAATTCTGCTTCTTCGGAGAAACAAAATAACACATTCCGTGACTCCACACATCTCTCGGCAGAACCATATTGCATGACGGAGCATCACGAAAACCCCGATGCATTCATTTCCTTGAAAACCAAAATCGATTTCTCATTTCATTTTGTGGAAGAGTCGAGTGGCATGCCTGATCATGGAAACAACCTCACTTTCTGTGGTGCTTCAGGTTCATTCGAAATGTTATTTGTCTGTGTATTTAATGTGACTAAATCACTGCCAACACAATTGCGCAGACGTACCTGTGATGATGGTTACACGCTGCTTTGCGATGGTTAGTTCATTGCTGTGAAAAAACTGGGGTACGTTTAATGACGTCTATGTTGCACGTCTCGGGTGAATATGACGTCGCAACATCGCAAAACATTTGTGTGGCTGAATAAATAAGCACGCCAAGGTGTTTAGTAATCGTGTCTGCGAGAAACGGGATGGTTGGGCCAAATAAACCTCTGAACCCTGAGGGTGGAATCAACTTGCTTTGCCACCAATGCACGATGGTCACCGGATAAGAATGACAGACAGACACAGCGGTGTCCAACATACCACCATGACACCACCCCCACCTCACTTTCCCCATCATGTCCCACTTGTTCCCCATCCTCGTTGGGGAACAAGTGGATCTTGTTCCCCAACAGACCTACATACCTATCCAACCCTACCCTAACCCTAACCCTAACCGGAACCCGAACAACTAATCCTAACCCTACCCAACCCTACCTTAACAACCCTACCCTAACCCTACCCTAGTACTGTACACGAGGGTGGTATGGTAAACAGCAGGTCTAGCTGCCAAAAGCGTCCTATAGACGCCTTCAATAACCTTCCCTTGATGATTATTTCTACCATAAGTGCCCCATACACACACTACCGATCGGTCTGTTATCCCCCATCCCATCCCAAAATAGAAACACTTTACCTCCAAAGATCAAACTATTTTATATATTGCACGTTGACTGTCTGCCACGAGTTATGAGTAAAATAAAAAAGCACCGGTTTTATTGCAGGCATTGAAATTTTGATCATCGAGTTGAGGGAGCTTTGGGTGGCGTTGCCATTTCAGAGGCAAGACGGGCCAAAGACATTAAAGACTCAACCGCAAAGTGTGGAGTGACGTCACATGTTTACGATGGACAACCTTGTTTGACGCAAGGAGTTGCTGCGGAATTATACAATATTTATATGTGCGGCAGACGTTGTTAAACTCAGCTGAACCTGCTATATATTTTGAAACAACATAACTTTCCAGCACATCCTTTAATTGCCAGCACAATGGCTTCCCTCTGATGTCCAAATGAACGTGTTGAGCACAAGTGAGACACGACCACTCCTTTATACTGCCCACAAGAGCAAATCAATAATCCGAAGATATGTCCACCTACTGGTCAATCTCGGATATATATATATATATATATATAATTATATACACGTTTCACCTGCTTCAAAGCAGGCCTCCTCAGGCCACTAGACCATGAGCCACGGCACATACTGGTTTCTACTCACCATGTGGCCACTTCCGGTCACGTGACGGTGCTTGATGTTAGATGGAGGAGTTTTTTTTCTTCCAATTTTTGCAAACCTCAAGCAAAATAAACGTCAAAGCACATCATTGATGCGTTGCTCTGCTCGTATTTTGTTGCTACACTCACATATGATCTGGTGTTATATGAGTGTGCGTGAGCCTGTGTGCAGTTGTATTTTTAAAATGTATTTATTTATTTTTGTTGTGTTTCTGGGGCACAGCCATGGGTGGTTTCGTGTCCGAGTTGTATATGAAGAGGTGCGAGCGAACAACAAAAACAACAACAACAACAAGAAGTGCACACACATGCTCACGCACACTCAGACAACACCAAATCACGTGTGAGTAATAAAAAAGGAACAGAGCAACTCAGTGCTTTGACATTTATTTTGCTTGAGATTTGCAAAAATAAACTAGAACGGCGCTCAGTAGAGAGCATACCTCCACCTGGTTGGCAATATCACTCAATGGGGAAGAATCACTTGTAAAATTAAATAATTTTCATATCCCAATCCATATTCAGATCTTTACCAAAATCAAATCGAATCGTCCTTGTGAGACACCCAACCTGTCCACCACGTTTCGTCCAAATCCATCTACAACTTTTTGAGATATCCTGCTATGTATCGTTTTAGGCCCTATCTCCCAATGGTGAAGAATCACTTAAAAAATTATACTAGCCGAATCCGAATCCGGATCTTCACCAAAATCTAATCATTTCGTCCTTGTCACATTCACTACATCTCTGCAAAATTTCGTCCGAATCCATCGACAACTTTTTGAGATAATTTGTTCACAAAGGAACAGACAGACAAACAGACAGACAGGGGTGAAAACATAACCTCCATCCACCTTTAGTGGTGGGGGTAAAAAATATACTCCTCTATCTGACCTCGAGCACCAACATGTGACTTGGAGTGGCCATATGGTGAATAAAAAACGGCATGTTCCAGAGCTCGTGGTTTATTGGCCTGAGGAAGTCTGTTGTGAAGCGGGTGAAACGTCGCCTGAGATCGGGTCTGCTCTTGCTTATTTGCTCAAATTTTCGGGGTAGATATAGTTTTACTTTCTGATTGGAAGCGCCTTCTTTCTTTAAAATTGTATAATCCCAACCACCCAAATATTTTACAATATATATATATATTATATACACAACAACAACAACAACAACAACAACAGGCATTTTAAGGCCATTTTCCCTGCTAAAGCAGGGGTTAACCTATATATATATATATATACTGGGCTAAGTACACATTTTTCATTTTATGTACGATACTCATATATATATATATATATATATATATATATATATATATATATATATATATATATATATATTATATATACAGTCACGTGAAAAAGTAAGTACACCCCATGTAAAGTTTTGACTTTTTCAACATATTTCAACATACAGCTATTTGATCTTCATTTCAACAATATTGATAGATAAAGGTGATATAATATAACAAATATCATGAAACATTTACATTTTGTAGTCCATTGTATAATTTAAATAAACATAAATGCAAATTTCGCATGTGGAAAAAGTAAGTACACCCCCACATTTATCACTACTTCAAATACCTAAAATTAGAATCAGGTGCACCAGCTCAGGTGCAAATGATTAGAACATCGTTAGAGAGGATCTTGGAGGCACCTGTCTTATTTAAATCTCAGACATTTAGTTTGGTTTGCTCTTTGTTGTTGAAGTGTGCGGCGTCACCATGCCTAGATCAAAAGAGCTCTCTGAGGCCTTCAGAAAGAAGGTTATAGATGCCTACAAGTCTGGGAAGGGATTTAAAAAGATCTCCAAATAATTTGAAATCAATCATTCGACTGTCCGAAAGATCATCTACAAGTGGAGAAGATTCCAAACAACTGCCAACTTGTTGAGGCCAGGCCGCCCCAGCAAGTTCAGCCCGAGAGCAGACCGCAAGATGCTGAAAGAAGTCTAAGAACCCCAGAATGTCATCACGGGACCTACAGGTAGCTCTTGCCACTGTTGATGTCAAAGTGCACGAGTCTACCATTAGAAAGAGGCTGCACAAATTTGATCTGCATGGGAGGTGTGCCATGAGGAAACCTTTGCTGTCCAGAAAGAACATCAGGGCAAGACTAAAGTTTGCCAATGAACACCTCGGCAAAGACCAGCAATTCTGGAACAATGTGCTCTGGACAGATGAGTCAAAGGTAGGGCTATTTGGCCACAGTACCAGAAGACATGTTTGGCGAAAACCAAAGACAGCATTTGACCACAAGAACCTGATACCAACTGTAAAGCATGGTGGTGGAAATATTATGGTTTGGGGCAGCTTTGCTGCATCAGGGCCTGGGCAGCTCACCATCATAGAATCCACTATGAATTCTTCATTGTACCAGAGGGTGCTTGAGGATAATGTGAGGGCATTTGTCGGAAAGTTGAAGCTCAGCCGAAGGTGGACCTTGCAACATGACAATGACCCTAAACATACCAGTAAATCCACCAAGGAATGGCTGAAAAGAAAGAAATGGAGTGTTCTGGAATGGCCAAGTCAAAGCCCGGATCTAAATCCCATCGAGATGTTGTGGGGGGATTTGAAACGAGCTGTGCATGCAAGAAACCCCTCAAATATCGCACAGCTGAAAGAATTCTGCATGGAGGAGTGGGCAAAAATTTCTCCCAGTCGATGTTTGAGACTGGTAGAGAGTTATAAGAAACGCCTACTTGAGGTTGTTTCTGCCAAAGGGGCAATACCACCTATTAGAGCCAAGGGTGTACTTACTTTTTCCACATGCGAAATTTGCATTTATGTCTATTTAAATTATACAATCGACCACAAAATGTGAATGTTTCTTGATATTTGTTATATTATATCACCTTTATCTATCAATATTGTTGAAATGAAGATCAAATAGCTGTATGTTGAAATACGGTATGTTGAAAAAGTCAAAACTTTACATGGGGTGTACTTACTTTTTCACGTGACTCTATATATATATATATATATATATATACATGAGTATCGTATATAAAATGAAAAATGTGTACTTAGCCCAGTGCATGTTCCTTTAGTCGTATGTTATTTATCAAGCAACTAATAAGATTATATTTAGGTCAGCGTGAACGTAGCACTAGCAGGTGTTTGCAAGTCACTTCACTTCACAACAAACACCTGTGTCATGTTTTCATCTATACCCTCTCTCTGGTAAATGTTTTTCATTTTACCATGTATGCCTGTTTAGGCTTCAACACGTTTTAAAACGCAAAGTTTTTCCATTTTCATATGTCCCAACTTGTGTCACCGGTGAATGCAATATTGAAATTGATTCACTGTGAAGGAGATGGTCCATGACAATGGGGAATATGAGACGAACGAAAAAGTCAGCTTCACTTGGAAAAGCAGGTGTAAAACAACTATGGAAAAGCACCACCTATACTTGGTCAAGAATTTTTCTGGAAATAGAATATAATTTGTCGGTATACACTTCATTAGCAACAAAAACTTTCTTACTGGAGCTGTCATATTCGCTGATGCACGTAGATTTGCAGAGCAGCTGGAAATGGCACCTTGTGGTTGTATCCAGTGAGTAGAGTTGGGGTGAAATCAGTACTCCTGGGTTTACCATTCAGATCTCCTGCTGGCAGCACTGTCATCTCTGGCCCGAGGAAGCCAATTAAGGGATTGGTATCAAATCCATGAGGGAGTATATGCGTTCTACAGTTAGGCAAGGTAACTAAATGGCAGTAGTCATGATGATGCATCACAAACATAAAACGATATATAGGTAGTACTACACCTTTGCACCAAAACAAAATAGTACAAGTTTCACCAATCCAGGACGAGATAATGCCCTTGCACAAAAAGAAAAGGGTAGAGGTGTCAGTGATGGAGTGATAGTTAGGTCTCACACCATACAAATTGTACAGACCTCACCAGCATTTGCCTCAATCAGTTGAGTAAGCTGAGTAAGATATCCAGGTCAGTAAAGCTGTAGCAAGATTCCCAAATCCCCCACATCCAACCACACTTCTCTGCCCTCATAGGTATAATATTTGAGGATCAGTTATTTCAAGCAATGATGAAGAACAAAACAAAATGTCCCTGACCTCAGAATTCAATTTAGAAAAGGTCAAAGGTTTCCGTTACCTTGGAGATATGATTAGAGGCATCTTCAGAAAGAGCAGAATTATCCATTAGATCAAGAATAAAGCAAGCCTGGATTAAGTAGATCGAGACATCGGTACTTCATGAAGCACAGAAACATTCCATTATGTGCATAATTTATAATTTATCTATACTATAAGAGAGCCATTATTGTCATATGTGTGTCTGTCTGTCTGTCACCATTTTTCCTCAGAGGTGGCTGAACGGATCTTTGTCAAACTTTCAGAGGTTCGTCAGTGAGTGCCGGGAGCATTTTAGGCAAAATAATGCTTTGAAATTTTTTATTTTTTTTGAAATTTTTGAATTTTGGGGATGTTTTTGTTATTTTAATCGCTGTATCTTGGGTGTAGGGAAGTGTTTCAAGCCCCCACAAAAACAGACCGGGCAATGCTGGGTACCCTTGCTAATACTGTACTTTATATAGCGTGTATCAAACTGGTATTGATGTATTGAAGCGGAACGTGGACAATGCGGATCGAGATGTAAAAAATAATTAAATGGAAAGAAGTGAGATTTAAGTGGTACGATGGATGAATTAATTTTCTCTGAAAGAAAGAATTCCGAACTCAAAAATCAAGAAGAGATTTAAAATCAATACTCATGAAGAAGAACTGAGGAAGAGAAGACTTGGTTTATGTGGTCATGTGCAAAAAAAGTCAGAAGACGAGGCTGTAAAGAAAGCAGTAAATTGCTCGTAGTAAAAGGAAGAAAGCCGAGAGCAAGTCCTAAATAGTCATTAATTGAAAATGTCAAGAAAGATATGGAATGATTGGATTTGCCTGAAACTGATGCAATGGATAAATTGGTATTAAGGAATGTCATCATTCGACTAACCCCCTAAAAAAAGGGTAAAATGGTCATAAAACGTTTGTTGTTCTGTCCATACATGTACAGTGCCTTCAGAAAGTAATCACACCCCTTGACTTTTTAACATTTTGTTGTGTTTCAGTTTGAATTAAAATGGATTAAATTGAGATTTCGTTGTCACTGATCTAGACATAATACCCCATAATGTGAAAGTGGAATCTTGTTTTTAGAAAATTTACAAATCAATTAAATATGAAAAGCTGAAATGTCTTGAGTTAAAAGGTATTCAACCCCTTTGCTGTGACACTCCAAATTGAGCTCAGGTGCATCCAATTTTCATCCATCATCCTTGAGATGTCTCTACAACTTAATTGGGTCCACCTGTGGCCAATTAAATGGATTTGATATGATTTAGAAAGAAACAAACCTTTCTATATAAGGTTCCACAGATGACAGTGCATGTCAGAGCAGAAACTCTACCATGAAGTCCAAGGAACTGTCTGTAGAACTCCGATATAGAATTGAGAGGAGGCATAGATCTGGGGGAAGGGTATAAAACAATTTCTAGAGTGTTGAAAGTTCCCAAGAGCACAGTGCCTTCTCATGACCACATGTCATGCCTTCTCCCTCCCTCACTCGTGCTCTCACATGGAGTCCTGCCTTAATTTGGTTATTTACACTTGGACTGTTTGGAACTGGATACCAAGTGTAGAAGGATTGAATTCATCGTTAGGAAATGGAAAGAATATGGAACTATCCAGACTCTTCCTAGAGCTGGCCGTCTGACCAAACTGAGCAACCCGGTAAGGACATTGGTCAGGAAGGTGACCAATAACCCAATGACCACTCTGACAGAACTACAGAGTTCCTTGGCTGAGATGGGAGACCCTGCCGAAAGGATAATAGTCTCTGCAGCCCCTAACAAATCTAGGCTTTATGGGAGAGTGGCCAGACAGAAGCCACTCCTGAGAAAAAGGCACATGACAGTATACCTGGAGTTTGAAAAAAGGTAAGTGAAAGACTCTGAGAGCATGAGGCAAAATATTCTGTGGTCTGATGAGAAGAAAATTGAACTCTTTGGCTTGAATGCAACTGTCGCAGCAACTCATCTAATACTATCCCTACCCTGAAGCATGGTGGTGGCAGCATCATGCTATGGGGATGCTTTTCAGTGGTAGGGACTGGGAGACTTGTAAGGATAGAGAGAACAATGAATAGAGCCAAATACAGGCAAATCCTTGACGAGAACCTGCTTCAGAGTGCAAAAGACCTTAGACTGCCGCAAATATTTACGTTCCAACAGGGCAATGGCCCCAATCATACAGCCAAGGCAACACTAGAATGGCTTCAGAACAAGACGGTGAAAGTCCTTGAGTGGCCCAGCCAAAGCCCAGTCTTGAATCCCATTGAGAATCTGTGGAGAGACCTGAATATTGCTGTTCACTGACGCTCCCCATCCAACTTGACAGAGCTTGTGCAAATCTGCAAGAATGGGAGAAACTCCCCAAATCCAGATGTGCAAAGCTGATACAGACATACCTAAGAAAACTTAAACTGTAATCGCTGCCAAAGGTGCTACAATGAAGTATTGACTCAGGGATTTGAATACTTATGCAAATTTGATATTTCTGTATTTCATTTTAAATTATTTTGTATAAGTTTCTAAGAAAAAAAAAATTCCACTTTCACATTATGTGTAGATCATTGACAAAAAAAATCTATCTAATCTATTTTTTATTCAGGCTGTAACACAACAAAATGTGAAAATAGTCAAGGGGTGTGAATACTTCCTGAAGGCACTCACTGTATGTACGTATGTATATACACACACACACACATGTATATATATATACATATATATATATATATATATATATATATATGCAGGGTGAATCAAAAGTAGCGCCCGTGCCCGATCTTTGTTTTTTCCGCTGTCAGATTCTTTCTGGGATGTCATGTTGTTAATAATTGTCTTGCAGATTATTAATTTTCTTAGTTTATTTATTTTTGTTTTTGTTTTAGAGGTTATTGCTGAGAGTTTGGAAAGTTACTGAATTTGCACCAAATTGAACCATGAGTTACCTTTCAATGAATCAACGCATTGCGGCCGTGAAACATTACTACAAATGTAATGAACAACCAACGACGGTGGCACGCCGTTTGGCACAGGAATTCGATATTAACCCACCCCAGGGAAGAAACATACGATTGGTTGTCGAGAAACTCTGTGCCGGCTCAGCTGCAATTGTGCATCGATCACGAGGGAGGGCACTTTGAAAATTGCAAGTAAAACAGCTTGGTACACTTCCGTAATAATTTTCCCCCGAATAAATGGTTAGATAAACATGTCATTCATTTATTTCTACCTTCTTGTACACTGTAATACAAATGGCAAACAAACAATCAACTGACAGAAATATATATATATATATATAAACAGAAATCGAGCGCTACTTTTGAATCACCCTGTATATATACATACACTAGTGAGGTACCTGTGTTATGTATGGGTGGACGCTCAAAATCTCAAAAAAAAACGTTTTGAGAAATTATATTTTGAGATATTACCGAACCAGTGAAAGTTTCCACATGCAATAAATGGCGAAAATGCAAATGCCGAACCCCTGAATGCTTTTTACATGCTGAGAGAAGTTTTGAGTAAGTGGAAACTCAAAATCATAATTATATTTAGAAACTATCAAACCAGCAAATGTTTCCACATGCGGTGAATGGCTAAACTGCTAATGCCGAACCCGTGAATGTGTTTACATGCGGAGAGAACAGCTTCATTTTGGTGGAAACACAAAATCATAATTGTATTGAAAAATTTATGAAACCTCCCACCCACCTTAGGACACCCATTGGGACCCCAAAAGGTTCCACAGCACGTTTGGTGGGGCTAGCTCCAAAACTGACGAAGTATTTTGGGAACGGACAGACAGACAATCCTGCTTTATGATTTAAATATTCAGTTTTCGTTTGTTCCAGTTAAAGCCAGAGAGCCTTCCGGTGTTGACATTCAGGGTATAGAGCATATAACCATGACTGAGGAGGTTTTAAGGGGTGAAGGGGTTAGGGGTTAGGGGTTTGGGGATCTCTCCACACCTTTCATGACAGGCACAGGTTGCCCTACCTTACTGTGTAGAGTAGCACAGCCCTCACTGTAGTTTATAAACTGGAATAAATCTGTTTTGCAACCTGGTTACATATGAAACTAACCTTTCTCAAGAGCTCCCGATAGACAGATAACACTGCAGGTGCACGATGTTTGTTCTGTACGTGATGATGAAGGCTGAGCTATCTATGCCTTTTTTGTCTTCCTAAGATAGGCACCCTGTGGCAGAATGCTACAGTTCGACATTCAGAATGTTCACGCAATTATAGTCACAAGGACAGGTGGCAAGTCAGGCAAGCGGTACAGCATGAAGTCTAGTCCTTCCGCTAATGTGGATCTATTTGCTGCTTGCCCTTCTCACACCTTGCTGCTGCCTCTCCGAAGCCTGTCTATTTTTGTCACTGTATACAACCACCTCTCTCCATCATGTCATGCCTTCTCCCTCCCTCTCTCGTCCTCTCACATGGAATCCTGCCTTCATTTGGTTATTTACACTTGGACTGTTTGGAACTGGATACCAAGTGTGGAAGGATTGAATTCAGAAGAATCATCACACGTGGATAGCATATGAAGTAAACAAATAAATAAACAAACACAAGAATTGGTGTGCACTTGAAAGATGATGACGATGCAACAGCAGGAGGGACATCAAGGTTTTCTTTGCAAGCCCTTTCAAATTTATAACCTAAAAACTCAATAAACATAACAGCAACTTTTTTGCATACAAAGTCGAGGCTCGTGGAAGAGCTAGAACACAAAACAGAATAGAAAGAGCACAGTAGAAATGGAAGAAACACACCAAAATTGAGGTGCAGAGACACAACAGAGGGACTCTTCGAGGAAGAATGGATGACGGGAGGAATGAGAGCAAAGGGAGTGAAAGGACGATATGGGGAATAAGAGGGAGTGCACGAGCTGGATGTACAATCTCTCACACAGTAACAAGGTGGGCTGAAAGAAGAGGAAGGGAAAACGGCAGATGAAACAACAATGGAACCAAAACGAAAAGAATGGTGGGCCAGGAGAGGATTAATGAGGGTGGAAAATATCATGAGTACGGATGAGGGGAAGATCCGAGGAGGACGTGAACAACCAGCCATCTTGAAGCCCTCGAGGGAAGAGTGGATTTTTATGGGACAGTTCTGCAACCAGTGAGTTGGAACGCCTTTGCAGACAATATTCAAGCAGGGTGTACAACTGAACATTGAACCTTTGGACATATATTACTGTTGAGCAGTCAGGTTAACATTGTTCTGACTGCTCTAAAACAGTAACACATCTTAATAATATTGCTCAGACTGCTCAGTCATCTATTCTGTGTTTCATAATCACTGCAATTGGATTTGAATAAAACTGCTGTCTGTTGCAATAGTGCCAGCAGGGCGGTTTGCGTCGTGGGATACAAGCAACATCCTTTTGAGATTGCGTTAAGTCAGCTGTCCCATATGGAATCAAGTGGATGTTAGAGAATCCATGATTTGTCTTACAGGAGAGTCTGTTAAGCTAAATTCCATTTTATTATTTTATTTAGCTCAAGTGTCGGGTTGATAACTCTTACGACAGAGGATCTTTCTTTATCTATATAGAATTGTTGTGGTGGCTTAAAATCTCGAAACGCACCCAAACAACTACATTTTGATTCATTCATTCCAACGGTAGTGTCATTCTGAAATATTTACTCGATCGCAGACTGAAACTACAATGGCAAACGGAAGAGAGCATACGTCCGCTAGGCTGAACAGTTTAGGTTTTCTATACCACTGATAGGCCAGATCTGGATTTGGACCTGAACCAAAATCTAATCGGCTTTTTATTGTGGCCTACCCAACTCGTCCACCATGTTTTGTCATAAGTCGTCCACAACTTTTTGAAATATTATGCTATATATCGTTTTTGGCCTTATCACTCGATGGTGAAAAATCACTTAATAAATTTAAAAACTTATCTTGGCCGGATCGGTATTCAGATCTTCACCAAAATCGAATTGATTCGTCCTTGTCAAACACCTAACCTGCCCACCAAGTTTCCTCCGAATCCATCCATAACGTTTTGATATATCGTGCTATATATCGGTTTTAGCCGGATCACTTAATGGTGACAATACGCTAAAAAGATTATCCGATCCAGATCCGGATTCAAATCTTCAACAAAACCTCATCAATTCTTCCTTGTCATACACCGACGTATCCACCATGTTTCATCTGAATCCGTTCACAACTTTTTGAGATATCGTGCTATGTATCGCTTTTGGCCTTATCGCTCAATGATGATGAAACACCTGAAAATTAAAGAAATTCTCATATCCGGATCCGGATCTTCACCGACTTCGAATTGCATCATCCTTGTCACGCACCCAACCTGCCCACCAAGTTTCGTCCAAATCCGTCCACAAGTTTTTGAGATATTCTGCTCACAGACAGACAAACAGACAAAAAACAGGGGTGAAAACATAACCTTCGTCCATCTTCGGTGGCGGAGATAATAAGGAGTCTCACATTATGTGTATGGGGTTGCATGACACTACTACTACTACTACTTCTTTAATGGTCACAATATATCCCACCTTCTGGTGGGGTTGGCTATGGGGGAAGTTTGGCCTAGATTTTTCTTTCACAAATCAGTTGGCCAGGCCTGACATTCAACTTGAGCTGATTTGGGCAGGAATTTGTAATTTGTTCAGGGTGCTAGTAACTGGCCTCCTCTCCCCAATGATACTGTGGGATCTTTAACTTCTACCAATTGATGGAAGCACATTGGACACGAAGGTTAGCATCCATCAGAGGGACGGAACCTTTTCTGATGCAATGTCCTGTTTGTGGAACAATAATTCTAGCCTGGCCAAGAACCAAACCCATGCCAGACAGCTCAAAGGTAAGTACACTTTTGCACCATCCTGTTTGGCTGGGTTGCATTAGGACATTTGGTTGTGAAATTGAATGAGGGGACTAAAACTACCCTGGTCTAAATATACTTCAGACCAATAAAAATACCTTTATAGAAATGTCATAATGCGCACATGTGGTCCAGAACCTCATGATCCTAATATTTTCCACCTGTTACAAACAAGATTAATTTTACCGTATGACCTTCCCCTATTGAATGCGTTCCCGATACGCATCACACTCGTGAATTTATTGGGGTATTTCAGTCCGTTAAACACATACAAACAGACAGGAAACTGACACTACAACCTCTTGTTGTTGACACCTAATACAGACAGATTATTCCTGTCAGCTGTTTAAAACATGCGATTTGAAAGCTGCTGATTATTCCTGTCTTTGGTGTAAATTTTAATGTGGATATTTGACAACATAGCCTTCAGAATGTAAAAAGGAATATTGGAGACTGTGGCTTTCATTCGGCCTTTTTAATTGGACCTTTTTTGCTGTAGCTTTGGTCCAGGATCATAAACAAGGTGGTCGGTCCAGGATTTACAGACGAGCTTTCAGACTAACTTTGATGCAACATTTCATCAGGACCTTAGACTGTATTCGGTGCAGGATTTAAAGAAGACCTTAGATACGTTGGTCTTTGAAGCTATTTGGTTAAGATGTTATCTGTCACGTATAACAAACACAGCCCAAAGGCACTACGTCTTCCACATTACCCATGTTTTCTTAGCTCCGACCATAAAATGTTTCCAAAAAAAAGATATACGTTTGCTTGGTTTGTGGGAGTTGGGAAATGGCTTTGATATGCATTTTCATCCTTTGCTGATCACTGTCATGTCAAAAGGGCCCTCATTAAATTTTCTCCTATTTACTGAACCACTGAGACTATTTGCATCAGCATACGTTCGCCATGAACTCCGACCGAAGAATGGAAAATCATTGTTCACTCAAGCATGATAACATCGATCAACAACAAGCACTTGTGTCTTATGTCACAGATCAGTTTTAACCGATGTCAGAGTCAACTCATGGAAGGGAGCACTTTGCCTTCTCATTTGTGAATAAATCGTTTTTTTATCAAATGAAGATTGACAAAGATATGCCAACCGCCATGGGAAGTGAAGTGAAGCTGAGGATTTGGCGTTAAGCCTTCTTGTTCCGAAGAAGAGTTATGCTCGAACGTCAGCTGCACATTGCACCCCACACCGTTCACACGCCTTTGTCAATATCTGGTTGATAAGACATCGTTTGAATTGTTCGCCGACATAGACCAGCTTTTGCCATGGGCAACTCTAGTATTCCTCCATTTGTGAATCGACCAACAAATTTCTGCAATAATTTTATTTCTTTAGAGATTAATACCATATTTGTTTCACATTGATATTCCACATAGCAACTAGGAGATGTCAGTTAACTTTTGGTATTGCAAAATAAACAAGAAAAAGAGCAATCAGAGATTGCAAACCCTTGCCAGGATGTATTTTCTGTGGTTTTTAAGGCTTTAGTGTTAAGACAAATATGGCGGCCGAACCACGTGACCGATGACGTCATCATTATTTGTTTTCTAAACTAATTTATTCCGAGATTATGCTCGAGAATTTTTCATCTTGATCGGATGAAGTTTTGTACTTGTCGAATTATGACGTCATAATGGAGGAACCTATGACATCATCATTAACATATTTTATTCCCCATGGAGAGTTCTTTACAATGAGCCATGTCTCCATTCTTTCTATACAGCATTTTCGGAGATATAGAGGTGCAAAGTTTTTCGGTTTTTCCAAGATGGCGGCCGAACCACGTGACCGATGACGTCATCATTATTTGTTTTCTAAACGAATTTATTCCGAGATTATGCTCGAGAATTTTTCATCTTGATCGGATGAAGTTTTGTACTTGTCGAATTATGACGTCATAATGGAGGAACCTATGACATCATCATTAACATATTTTATTCCCCATGGAGAGTTCTTTACAATGAGCCATGTCTCCATTCTTTCTATACAGCATTTTCGGAGATATAGAGGTGCAAAGTTTTTCGGTTTTTCCAAGATGGCGGCCGAACCACGTGACCGATGATGTCATCATTATCTTTTTTCTAAACAAATTTATTCCAACATTATGCTCAAGAATCCCTGGTGTTGGGCTAGCGGCTAGGGTGCCGGCTTAGGATCCTAGGATCCTGGGTTTGAATCCTGGTCAATCGCTGAATCGCTGAATGGCTGAATCACCAGGGGGGTTGACTCAGCCTGTCGTCCGACCTTCCGAGGTCGGCAAATTGAGTACCAGTTCACTGGTAATTCCCTGCTTGTCGTTAAAGGCGGCAAAAAGGGTTGGCGTCAGGAAGGGCATCCGGCCGTAAAACATTGCTTCAAAAAGGGGACCGAAAAACAACAAGCAACCACAGTTCCCGAAAAAGGCCAACCCCCGCTTGCGGGGAAAAATGGCCTCTAAAGGTGTTTTTTTTTTATTATGCTCAAGAAATTTCATCTTGATCGATTGAAGTTTTGTACTTGTCGAATTATGACATCATAATGGAGGCATCTATGCCATCATCATTAACATATTTTATTCCCCATGGAGAGTTCTTTACAATGAGCCATGTCTCAATTTTTTTCTATTCAGCACTTTCAGAGATATAGAGGTGCAAACTTTTTCGGTTTTTCCAAGATGGCGGCCGAACCACAATGACGTCATCATTATTTTTTTTTCTTCACCAGTTTGTGCCAACATGGCGCTCAAGAAATTGCATCTTGATTGGATGAAGTTTTGTACTTGTCGAATTATCAAATTATGACATCATAATGGAGGCCTTGGGCCGAGAGAGTTAAAAGTTGAGCACAGTCTATTCCAGGGCAAGGCAAATATGTGTGTAAAGTATGGTGATTCTATGTGCAACGTTGTAGACGTATTATTGCGCACAAACAGACAGACAGACAGACAAACAGACAAACAAACGAACAGATCAACATACTTGCCGGAATCTTTTCCGGCAGGTAACAAACCAACCAACCAACATACTTGCCGGAATCTATTCCGGCCAGTAACAAACAGACAAACAAACGGACTCAAATGCAATACCCTCTCCTCTGGCGAGGGTAATAATTCATTCAGATCCTCTGGGAAATGCATTTGGAGACAAAGCTCTCAGGTTATTCACATCATGTCCAGGTCTTGCTGGACATTACCTGTATATAGGAATTTGGTTCATGTCCGTCCGTCTGTCTTCAATTTATGATTGAAGAATAACTTATTTAAATTTAATGTTATATATAGAACACGAATCGGAAAACAAATCTGCCGTCTAATGTACTTTGGCTTTGAATTCATCCCGATCCACACGCGTAGAGCGGAGCGAGATAGTTTTTTTCGTCTGTATGCCTGCCTGACAGCCAAAAAAAATTGAACATCATTGTTTCCTGCATTCCAAACAGGAAACTCACTGTTCTTAAGGATGTCATAAAGGACACAAACAACATGCACGGATAACTAATGCATAACGTGTTAGATAGGGTGATGTAATAGACACTGCGTCAATGGTGGTAAATTCTGGATTTAATTTATTTATACGACCAATACAATCCTTATTTTATTTAAATTGAATTATATACCTGAACACTGCAGAACACAAATTGCCTTCTTATCACTTCCAAACCCCTTCCATTTAGCAGTACTTGGACATGTTAAATAAGGTGGTGTATAATGGTGATGTATATATATGTATATAGCCTGGTGTTGGCTTCGCGGTTAGGGTGCTGGCTTGGGATCCTAGGATCCTGGGTTCGAATCCTGGTGATTGCTGAATTAATGCCAGGGGGGTTGACTCAGCCTGTCGTCCTTCTGAGGTCGGCAAATTGAGTACCAGTTCACTGGTAATTCCCTGTGTGTTGTAAGCGGTGACCAACAGGGTTGGCGGCAGGAAGAGCATCCGGCGGTAAAACATTGCTTCAAAAAGGGGACCAAGGTGCCTGAAAAAGGACAACCCCCGCTCTGTGGGGAAAAATGGCCTATGAAGGTGTTTTTTTATTTTGTTTTGTTTTTTTATTTAATAATGGTGATGTATACGACTGCTTCAATCGTGCTAACCGTCCGAAATTATTTGTAACAATGTTTAATAATATTATTGCAGTTAATATCCATTCTAAATGACAGCGTGCACCATATTGCTATGTACGAAGATGGCCACTTTGGTGAGATAGACATTGATTGAGAATCAAATCTGTAAACATTTTGCTCAGAATTGATTTGGTCACCGGGTCGGAGTTGAGGATGGCTGTTGACATGATACATGCAAACTACCTGGTGAATATGTTTCTAGTGTAGAAGCTGCTTCCCAGACAGCAACCTCTCTCGAAAGATAGCAAGGAGGGCCACCTGGGACCATCGAGCCTCCAAGATGATCAGTCCTGTAGCTACCAGCAGTCGAGACAGGAATTTGTAATTTTGTTCAGAGGGCCTGTGCGTGTGATAACTCGAACACTCTTCCCAAAGGACACTGGGGATCTTTAACGTCCATAAACGAGTGCTAGCAGATAGGGCGCAGTGCATCCGAGGGACGGCACACACATTGAAACACTCGGGTAGTAGTGTAGCCGGGCGTAGATTCCAACCAGGGCCAGAGAGCTCAGAGGCGAGTGTGCATACCTCCAGGCTATCTTATCAACCCAGAGCTCAGAATTAAGCAGATACCAAAAACAAGGTGAATTTTGTGTTTAAAAATGGATGCAAGTTTTTCAAAAACAAAAGACAGAACTGGTGCAAACTGAGGCGGAAGAACATTTGATTTCAATGAGGTGTGAAGTACCTTTCAGCACGATCTGTCGACTCGTAACACAGCTGCATTTCACGTTAGCTGGGCTAATTGCATGAAGCATATACCAGAAATAATTTTGATGAAACCCGCTACTTTATTCAACTACAAAAATACTTTTACAAGGCACTTAGAAAAACGAGTGCATTCGATTTTGTATTCTCATCATGCCTCGTTTTATCATCAGCATCAGATGATAAATATCAAATCACCATCATCATTAAAGACAAATGATGAATTGCGAAAGATGATGGGAATAGAGCCTGTGATTGATGCTGTGAAGAGGAACAGGTTGAGATGGTTTGGTCATGTGTTGAGGAAGGATGAAAGTGATTGGTTGAGAAGAGTGATGGAAATGAATGTAGAAGGAAGCAGAGGACGGGGAAGACCGAGAAAGACTTGGCTGAAGATGGTGGAAGAAGAAATGCGGGCAAGGGGGTTAAGAAGGAGAGATGCAGAAAATAGGGCAAAATGGAGAAGATTGTCATGGGGACCGCAAGGCTAACCCCCGCTCTAGCAGGGAAAATGGCCTTTAAAATGCATGTTGTTGTTGTTGTATCATGCCACTTGGGTCAGGGCTATCATGAGAGCTTAAAGGATGATCACCAGATGATTTGGCACTGTGTGCCGCTGCTTCATGCCCAAACAGTGAAAACGTGACCTACATGACTTCCGATATACTTTCGACTTTGGATGAAATGAACAGGTCGTTGATTGAGGTATGCCATGGGAAGCAAGGAGAGGCTGACATTTCAGCCATTAAAACCGTTCATCTTCGGGCGTTAATTCGAAATTATATTGATCTGATGAAAGGTGAACACCTGAAACGCAACCTTCTTGCTTCAAACTCCGTCGGTATACCACAATCAACGACCTGTTCATATCATCCATTGTTCTACCTGCCCGCCGGTGCAGAACGACACGAGGCTTCACCAGCATTAAGACGAATTCTTCATTCTTTTGATTTTGGCTTGAGCCTCGCTTCAAACGTCATTGTGATTATATCCTGATTTAATTACATTTTGTTGCTTCCTCTGCTTGTGGATGCATTGTATATCTATATATATATATATATATATATGCATGAATGGAGTTTGGATACGTAAAAGTGTGGCTCTGGTTCCATTACGTTATACGTAGGGGAACACAGAAAGGTTGACGTTATATGTAAATGTTTTAATAGTATCTTACTATAATTCACCAAATGTCCGCCCGTCCGTTCGAAGGTACCGCAAAAACGGCTCAACCGATCGCAACGATATTTTGGGTGGGTATTCCTGGGACCCCTGGGAATAAAATAGGCTAAATTGTTTTTCAAATTTTTCCAATTTTTCCAATTTTTCCCAACACGATGGAATAATATTTACCGATATAAACAGTGATGTGGCTGTTGTTGAAATTCTACAAATACTGTGTATTTTACGTACCAGGAGAGAGTAGATCGACTCCTGACGAACTCTTCCTCTATAAACGTGCGGCTCTGAAGTAACATGGCAGCGTGTGCAAAGCGACTGAGAAACAGGTGTAGCGGCCGCTTCCGTGTTACAGATTCGGTGCACACTCTTCACACATAAACGTGCGACTGAGAAAGACGTGTCGCAGCCGATTCCGTTTTGCAGAATTCAAACTTTTTTCAAAATGTGCGCCATGTACTATTTAGATTTTGATGATTTGTGCATGATATGATTCAACGGATGTTTATATGAATCGTTTAAAATAAAAAAAGCCTTCAATTTCTGATATTTTGCCTTTTCATTTGGGCTTCCCAATTGAAGCCCCGCCCATAGGGCGGGTACCGTTGCTAGTGATGGTAATGCGTCAATCAGATGTCAGTCATTTCTTAAAGATCGTGAATGCGTTGACTCTTGGACTAGCAGAGAAAGTTCTGATTTACAACCGGCTCAATTGTTTAAGCTCAGGCAGTATTCAAACATAAATCCCACATGAATGAAAAAAAATACAGTCTCTCTTACTCTCTCTCTCTCTCTGTTGCCCTTCATATGTGGAGAAGGCTGTTCACATGTAATATGCGAACTACTGTTCAATTTGTTTAAAACTGCAGAGGCTGCTGCCCAGACAGGAACCACATTTGAGATAGCTGTTGTCAAGGGACCTCAAAGAAGACCGGAGCACTTTCTATCCACAGTTCAGGCAGGAACTTGGAATTTGTTCATGATTAATAACAGGATGCTGATGATAAATCACCGACTCTTTAGGAAGGACACCCTGGGATCTTTAAAATCCACCAACTGATGCCAGCAGACTTGGCATTCGGTTTCATGTCCATCCGATCGCCGGCACAGACATTGATGCCTCTCTCTGCATGCAAAACACCAAGGTGACAGTCTATGGCTGAATCGAGATTCAACCCCAGGATGGTATAAGCTCAGAGTACCTCTGGGCTATCTTTCCTGGCCGAAAGTACATCACAGGCAATTAAGAATGTGTTCATATAGCACTGATGAGGACTTCTGGTAGTTATGTATACTGACGCTCATCCATCCTCACTTCACACGATCAGGGAATCTGTAAGAAGAATACTCATTGAGGAGCTTGAGTTGCAACCATAATAGCTTCTTTCCCCAGGCATTTTCAGGCAGGCAGGAGACAAAGAAGAGAAATTAAGATTTTGTCACTTGTTTTATTTTATTAAGAACAATGAGCGTATTGTCAACCGGCTCTGGAAGAAAGATGAGGTGAACTTTACATCGAGCGGTTTTATTAATAAGCAGAACTGCAGGTCGTAGGGCTCAGAAAACCCGATAGCAGCTTCACCAAAACTCTCTGCATAGTCAAAAAAGATTCTTCTTAGCCAATAACCTATTGAGTGATGTTGGGCAGTTTACAAAAGTGGCGTCGCAGGGCCATGCTCATTTACTGAGTGAGACCATTTGAACACCCTTATCGTAAAAACCTAACCTATAATCCTTAGATGTGACACAATACTTGATGTTGTTTGCAATTGAAAGCTGCTGAAGTGTGTTTGTGTGACACTCCACTGCTTCTGGAAAGTAAATATGGAATCAACAAAACATTTCCATAGCTTCAATGGTTCGGTATCACTCTGTACGCACTGTAGCGTCGCAGTCTGTATCCTGTCATGGCAAAATTTTCGGCCTGAAATATTTCACAAGGTTTCCAGCTGCAGTGCAGGCAGTTAAGCCCCTCTCGATAATGAAAGCAGGTGCCTTGCAGTCAACATGACCCAGATGTGCAATAATTACTTCATCACAATAAGGGGAAAATTCAGGACTTTAGAGAGGGGTGGGGGTTGTTTACATGGAGTCCTGTGTGTGTCGTTGGTTGTTATCTCCAAATGTTGGTTGTAGAAGGTTGATCGGACCATAATTATGCATATATAAGTACAGTACATGCAAATCACGACCATGCACGTGTGTGTACGGGTGCATGCGTGCGTCATCACCACCGATCCTCATTTTTCTCAGGCCCTCCTTCCACTCGGGTCTGCCAAATCTCAAGCCCCACTTCCACTCAGGTCCGCCAAATCTCAAGCCCCACTTCCACTCGGGTCCGCCAAATCTCAAGCCCCATTTCCACTCGGGTCTGCCAAATCGAAGGCCCCACTTCCACTCGGGACCGCCAAATCGAAGGCCCCCCTTCCATTCGGGTCCACCAAATTGAAGGCCCCCCTTCCATTCGGGTCCACCAAATCTCAGCCCCCACCTTCCACTCATGTTTGCCAAATTGAAGGCCCCCCTGCACTTGTGCGCGTGTGAATGTCCTCCTCGACGGGTCAGAGCCGGCTTAATCCATCAGGTGCCTCCCCCTCCCCCCACCAAACCCACTCACAAAGTTGTTGTATTCGGTATGTCACTGGATCTCACAGATCTCAGTTTCCTGCAGACATAACATGGCTTAAAAGGGAGACGCCAAATCCCTCACTCCCAGCATGACGAAGTCGGAGAAACCCAGCAAGCTACCAGGCCAGGCCGCATCCCAGATGATCTATGTGACCTTAGGCGCCACGTGTATGGCCCTCCACCCCATCAAAGCACTCCGAAAGCCACCGCACATGACACGAATCCTCAATCTTACCTCGCTCTCTCACATCCTCAACGGATGGAGCTCTACAGGAGGAGGTCCATCAAAGCCTGGGCCTTCCCACCCAGCAGCAGGGAGCCCACGAGTCCCACCAAGCTCCAGAGCCAGGTCACCCAAACACACGTTGAATGACGAGACACCGCTCACTATCTTGTCCCATCAAAACTGCCGTTCTCAGGTCAGTCTTTACTGTCTTCGAAACTGATTTATTCGACAAAGCTCCTGATTCTCTCCATCCCAGGCGAGAGGGAGGAAACACGATCGGCAGGTCATTCTGCCTTCCTGGCCGCCGCCATCTTGTGTGTGTGTGGGTAAATGTTATTCTGTTTTAATGAAATATTCGCGATATACTTTTCTTATAGTATATCGCGTTTGCTCTCGTTTGAAATGCACCACGAGATGTTTGATACCAACCAGCAAATGCTAAAAGATGGAACAGCCACCCTTAACATCCTCCCTATTGAAAAAGTATGGTGCACTCATTGGTGTAAATCCCTGCCTTCACACCGTGCAAATCACACAGTATGACAGTTTATAGTTGGGTCAGAAAACCTAGCCAGACTAGACAACTGGAAGATAAATTCACAACCTCTGAGATATTTGACGAAATACTGCCGTTCTGGTGACGAGCTAGAAGTGTGTTGACGGAGCATGCCATCCCTTTCATTAGAATGTAAATCCTTTTATCCGATCTGTATTTGTTTGGAATGTTAAGGATCCAGGGTGTGCTTTGAACCTCGAACCGCACTCGGTAGAACGGAACTACCTGTGGAGGCTGAACAGTGAACATTTTGTATCCCACCGATAGGCCGGATCTGCATCCAGATCTGAACCAAAATCGAATCGGCTTGCTCTTGTTATCTACCCAACTCATCTACCTAGTTTTTGTCATAATTGTCCACAACTTTTTGAACCATCATTCTAAATATCGTTTTTGCCCCCATCTCTCAATGGTGAAGAATCACTTTAAAATTTCTCATAGCTGGATCCGGATCCGGCTCCTCACGAAAATCTAATAATTTCGTCCTTGTCACACACCCAACCTGTCCACCAAATTTCTTCTGAATCCGTCCATAACTTTTTGAGATATTCTGCTCACAGACAGACAGACAGACAGACAGACAGGGGTGAAAACATAACCTCTGCCCACCTTTGGTGGTGGAGGTAATGATTGGTCGACTGACCATGTATGGATTAACTGTTAATGTTATGATGCATGGAATATGATACGGCTAAGCCGCCCGCTTAGTGCTAGCCATATCACATGCAGTCTACTTGCAGTAGGTGGAAGGGAAGTAAAGGCCGGAGCATGGATAGCGCAGCAGGCACGATGGACAAAATGGACCCTCCTGTGTACAAATCTCCTCATGTTTCCTTGTACTAGTCAATAACCCCTCCCACTTGGAGCGAGAAATTTTGTTTTCAGAATTGGCATCATTCTCCCACCCACCCATATTCCCTCCATCCGGCAGGGGTCAGTGGTTAGAGCACTTGCACTATTCTGCGTGTTCAGGTGAAAATCACAAGTTGTCTCCCTGCACTCCCAGAAAGGGGGAGCACACAAACATAACATTTGAGAGCAGGGAGATGTGTGGGACAGAGAGTGCTTGGGGGGAGGAGGCGTGGGAAGGGGGGGGGGGGGTGGGGTGGGAGAAGTATAAAACACAAGGACACCAAGGACTTCCAGGACAGAAGTTGGTATCTCAAAAAAGTGGATTTGGGGTGAAATTAGCGGGGGTAGAAAAGATCAAGGTTTTGGATGGGGGAAGATAAGAGATGGTGGTGATTGTTGTGGTTGTTGTGGTTGTTGTGTTGGTTGGTTGTGGTTGTTGTGGTTCTCATTCACTGTAAACATTTTTGGTTGCATGTACTATTATTGTTATCGTTTAAGTGAATTGGAGTTAGCTGTTTTCAAAAGGTAAAAATAGTTAGTGTTTTAAAAGAAACCGGAAACCGGATCGGGAACCGGACGACGAGAGGAAGAAAAAGAGGAGGAAGAGGCGGAGCAAGTGAGGTCGGAGAAGGAGCCGAGTTGCTTGGGGGTCTGGAGCAAACACTGGCGAACGAGGGTCACTAGCGAACTTTGGGGTTTCCTGGGAAAGGGATTCCTGCGACAGAGTTGTTATCGCTGTGACAGATAAACCTGCGTGACAGGTTTTGCGGTTTATTCCGAAGAGAATCATTGGACTGCCGTTACGTCTCGAGAACGGACCATTGGCCATTTTGTCTCGCACCTGATTTCGCATCGCTCCAGGTTCTTCACCTCGCTTCAACCATTTTCACAACCATCCAGACGTTAATCTGGTGTGTGTGTGTAACGTGGATTTTGAGTGGGAATTTGTGGTTCACCGTCTGTGAGCCGTTGAACGTCCATACCCGAAGGTTAATTTGTGGTTCGCCGTTTGTGAGCCGTTAATTTGTGGTTCGCCGTTTGTGAGCCATTGAACGTCCATACCCGAAGGTGTGTTTTCCCAGTCGCCTCTTGAGGGTACCTTTGCCCATCTTTGGCAGTGTGACTGTCAACCGAACGGGATTCTGGTCTCGATACAACATCGTTCTGACGATCACTGGAGTGGATCGACTTTGGCTTGAAGCCGGAACCAACTTTGGTTTGAAGCTGGGATAGAGACATTGGGAATGTTATTTTCGCTCACTTGGAGCACAGTGAGTTATATTGTACGAAACTGAAGGTACCATCATGGGAATGATATATTGGTGGTACAATTGATTACTATTGTTTTTGCGCTGTTATTCTTGTGTGACCTTAATACAATACTTGTTTGTTGGTAACAATTGGTGTGGTTTCACCATTGATCTTTGACACACAGTATAACACATCTTTCTGCCGTGACTCCTCTCGGGGCTCGGAGGTACACCGTGACCGGGGTTTGGGGAGGAGCATGTAACAGTACCCATGACCTGACATTGAGACCCCAAGAAGGAACGCAGAATACGTTGGAGGTCGGCCAAGCCGTTTTCGATTCCATGAGAAACAGACATACAGAAATTACGTTCTTTCACATTGTTGGATATTGCCTCAATTTGTTCTAACTTGTTCTGATCCCATAGAGTGAAGGTCAAACCAGAAGGAGCTTCAATATCTAGCTCCATCAAGCATGCATACCTGCCTGAAGCCCACAGTCATGTCCTCAGATGATATATTTAGGTATGAGGGTGGAAACACTGCACATCCTCTGATCATTGCTGTACAAGCTCAGAAAGGATATCTCAAGTAGAAAGAGGTTGATTATTGCAAATATCTCCTATGGGTTGAATGATGTCAGGAGTCATTTAAATTCTAAAAAATATTGAGTAAGGAGTCATGTATTTATTTTATAAGTAAGGAGTAAGTATGGTGGAAACCCCTTCCCCCTAGACATAGAATATGCTCCCGACATCCCCTTTCCCCCTCCACTTACTCATACTGCTATATTTTGCAACCCCCACACCTGTTTTCATACCGCACACCTCCTTCCGTACCCCCTACTTCTCTCACACTCCCCTACAACCTCCTTTTAAATCCCCTATCATGTCCAGCTCTCTCTCTCCATATCTCATCAAATCTCTTCTCCACACCCAGACGTCGACTGTGTATCGTCCATCATGCAAAGTCCTTCCTTGGCACACCTGAGCCTCTATATATACCTACAAGGCTTTCCTTCGCAGCTTGATGGAGTACGGCTCTCCCCTCTGGGCCGGCTCCCTGCCTCACATCCTGTTCAGCTTGATGCCATGGAAACCAAGGCTTTCAAGATCATTGGAATCTCTCGTGATGAAGCCGAGTCGATGGGCCGATGACTTCGCCATCGCCGACAGGTTGCTGGTCTGTCTTCTTCCACCTCATTTCTGGTTTTGCACCCTCTGCCCTCTCTGTGCTCTACCTCCCTCAGGTATCTGCAGGATGCACGTGGTCCACCAGCAACCCTCTCATAGTAAAACTGCCGAAACCCAGAACCACTGCTCACCTCCACTCATTTATTCCTCTCTTTCCTCACCTGTGGAATCGCCTTCCACACTCTCTTCGATCCAATTATTCTCTCCCGGTCTTCAAGACAGCATCTCAGGTCATCCCCCATCCAAAGCGATGACCTTTTTCACACCTGTTAAACCACCACCATCCCTCCCAAAATTTTGCTTCTGTATCCATCTTGTCCACCATTTGCGTTCTCCCCTACCCCTCATCGTTACCTGCATCGCTCGTTTGTCTGTCTCCGACTACCTTCTCCCTCCTATTACCGTTTCCCATGTCTCTTGCTGTCCCCTTTATGTTGTGTCCTGATCTGTTGTGTGTCTTAGCTCTTCCATGAGCCTAGACCTTTCTAAAAAAAAATAATTAAAAAACCCCTTTCTCCCCCCAAACCTCCAGATTCTCTTCTCAATATAGCCGACACCCCCATTACATGCTTACGTAATAAATAAATGTCTCCTAAGAGAGCGAGCAAATATTATTGTTGTTCTATAAAGAAAGTATTTGTGGAATCCAAAGTAGGAGCGATTCATTGCTTACAAATAGGAAGGAAGGAAAGGGGAGTGAATGAGACCGAAAGAAAGAAGGAATGGATAAGGGACTGAGAGGTGAGTGTCAAACCTTCTGTCAATGTGCATACGTAATATGTAGACGACCTTCATTCGACTAAGTCAAAACCCACCCCCGGCTCTGCATCATTGTGGATACTATTAATTATTACAGTTACCATGGTTACTTTCGTTCCGCAATCGGCCAAATATATATATATATTTTTTTGTATACAAGATCGAGGCTCGTGAAAGAGCGAACATTAATCACACAGAAAGACAGACACATAAAACAAATAACATCGGGAGCGGTAGACAAGATGGGGAGAGAGGGGGAAGGACACAAACACAACATTTGAGAGCAGGGACCGAGAGACATGGAGACATGGAGAGAACTGTGGGAGGGAGAGGGCTTTGGGGGGGAGGCATGGGAAGGGGGGGGGGCGGGGTGGGAGAGGTATAAAACATATGGACACTGCCAGGACTTCCAGGAAAGAAGTTGGAATTTCAAACAAGGTGGATCTGGGGTGAATTAGTGGGGGTAGAAAAGATCAAGGTTTTGGATGGGGGAAGATAAGAGATGGTGGTGAGCAGCTGTTTTAAAGACCTGGAGGGAGGAGTGGGATTGAAGGGAGTGTGGGAGTTTGTTCCAGAGGCGGGAGAAAAGAGGAATGAAAGAGTGAAGGTGAGCAGAGAGCCGAGATTTCGGCAGTTTAACCATCAGAGGGTGGCTGGCAGATCTTGTGCGACCTGTAGGAATATTTGGGGGACAGAGCACAGAGAGAGCTGGGGGAGCAAGGCCGGAGAGGAGTCGGTAGAAGACAGAAAGACCACCTACCTGCCTGCGGTGAGTGAGTGAAAGGCCCTCAGAGATAGCTTCATCGCGGGAGATTCCAATAATTCTGAAAGCTTTGGATTCAACAGCGTGAAGCCGAGCCAGGTGTGAGGCAGGAGTACCAGCCCATAGGGGAGAACAGTATTCCATTGAGCTGCGGATGAAAGCCTTGTATGTGGTGAGGAGATCAGGTGTGCCTAGGAAGGACTTCGCACGACGGAGGATGTCCAGTCGGCGACTGGCTTTGGAGGCCAGCTTGGAAATGTGGTTTTCCCAAGAAAGATCATGGCAGATAGTGAGACCCAAAAGCTTGAGCGACAGAACTTCTTGGAGAGGATTGTTGAGAAAGTAGATGGGAGGGTTGTCCAGTCGATCTTTTCGGAGAGACATAGTAAGAGTGTGAGATTTGTCAGGATTGAGAGACATGTTCCACTTGTTTGACCAGTCTGTGATTTTGTCCAGGTCTTCAGAGAGTGAGGAGGCTGCAGACTGCCGATCTGAGGGAAGAGGAATGGAGCGGCAGAGAGTGAAGTCATCAGCAAAGAGATAGAGAGGATTTTCCAGAGAGTCGGAGAGATCATTGATAAAGACCAGAAAAAGCACAGGGCCCAGCACACTGCCTTGGGGAACTCCAGCCTGAACAGGAAGGGGAGATGAGAGAAATCCATTCAGGGCCACACGTTGACTACGACCAGAGAGGAAGTCCGCAAGCCATGCATGGAGATTTCCATGGATACCATAGGAGGAGAGTTTGGTGAGCAGAGCTGGGTGCCAGACCGTATCGAAGGCACGTGATATGTCAAGGGAGACAGCTCTGATTTCCTGTTTGGCATTGAGGACCTCCATCCATTGTTGAGACAGCAGAAGCAGCATGTCCAGAGTAGAGTGACCTGGTCTGAAACCAAATTGATGATCAGAGATCAAGCCATTGGAGAAGAGGAAAGATTTCATATCCGAAGCAATGATGGATTCCATGACTTTGCTGATAATTGGGAGCAGGCTGATTGGTCTGTAGTTGCAAGGATCTGTTTTTGCACCTTTTTTGTGTAAAGCGGTAATGTTAGCTGATTTCCAGGATGCTGGCAGATGACCTTGAGCAAAAGATAGGGTGAAAAGAACAGAGAGAGGGTGAGATAGAGTGGCAGTGCAGGATTTTAGGACCCGTGGGTCCTAAAATATTACTTTATGGCTTCGATACAATTCAGCAAATTATACCATTTCATGTCGTACACGAAGCCATCTCTTTTTTGTTATTTATTTAAAATGAAATAATACATTTCGTTTTATCAAGGCGTTTACCGAGAATTAGAGGGACATTTTCAAAAAAACGTCTGGCGTGACGTCACCATTCAGTTGCTCCTCGCATACGATTAAAATAAAACCCCATAAAAAAAACAGGAGGATAACATCGCATTGACATCGGAATGAGTAAGGTATTTACACATTCATTCCACACATTGCTTCGCTCAATCAAAAGAGAAAGATAGAGAGCCTCCGCAACCATCCCAGAAATATTTCGAAATGTCCCAGAAACTTCATCTCCCCGTCACCATGGCAACGCCATGACATGCACTTCGGCCGCTACGACGAGAATCCAGCGACACCTCCATTGGGATCTCATCAGCGATGCACAATATATAAGTACTCTTAATATAATATATATAAGTACTCGTAATATAATATATATAAGTACTCGTAATAAAGCGCCTTGGATTATTCTCTTCAGACTGAGGAAAATATTTTCTTTCTCGCCATATTTTCCTCACACTTTCCACTCAGAGACGTCATCAGGGATAAGCAGCAATTCGATATATATATATATATATATATTATATGTATATTTAAAAAAATAATAATAAAAAAAAAAAAATATATATATATATAGACGACTCACGGACTTTTTAAGACTTTTCCTGTGGAAATTTTTAAAATTAAATAATAAATTTGTCCAACGAGGGGCGTGAGGGAAGAGTGGGTGTTTGAATGAATTTAAACTTCGAGATGCCGTAAGTTCAAAATCTGTGTGAATATAATATATAATATATACAATTATTTATTAATATACACACATTGAAATGTTTTATAGATAACTTACCGAGTAACTCGAAGGCCGCCGCGTGGCTGCTTTCCCTCCAAAACGCTTTCGGCTTTGCTCGCACTGACACGAGGGCACCGGCGTGCGTGCTCTCCTGCGCGGGACAGGCGGGAGCGGGATTGGACCGTCCAGGGCGAACCGACGAGCCCAGAGCGTCACGTCCGCGTCAGCTGGCAGCGGTTCATGCCCCGGAGGGCGAAGCCCGGAACAAGCCTGGGCAGGCCGAGCGCGGTGGGAGACACGGTTCAGCGTGAGAGACGCCGCGGAAGCTGTGCGTGTGTGGTTGCTATCGGGAGAGGTGCGGCTTGAGAATCCGATTTGTCAAGTTGGAAACTCCGTTCCTAAGTCGGCTTCCGGTGGTCGAAGTGGCTGCGCTAGACCACAACGGTCGGAATGAATGAGGCGAGGCGCGATATATTCATCCCTCTCACTTTGCCTACAAGTTTGCAATATGACTGTACATGGTGGAGCGTTCCAATCCTGTGAAAAAAACAAAAAACACACGACGGCTTTATAAAGCATCCACATTGCAGACAGGACAGCCGGCTTAACGTCCACTTTGATAGTGAGGCTCCATGATGCTGCATCACCCACAACCCCTGTTGGCATGTTGTTTCAAATAAAGTTCTGCAGGAAATCGAACAGATTAACTAAATAATATCTCTCCCACCTACCTGCAGGTCCAGTCTTTTGTACCACGTGGTGTACAGTCCATCATCACTTGTAATATAAATAGTATTATTAGTTGCAAAAATCTAAGGTTTTTAAAGATTATTGGTTGGTCTTGTGCGTTATTTATACTTGGAAAAAAAAAAATTTGGACAAGTATGTTAATCACTCCGGTTTGTGTGTTTGTGTGTGTGTTTGTCTGTCCGCTCACTACTTATACTTGCGTACAGGTCACAATTTTAAACCGATCTTCACAAAACTTCACCAAATGGTACAGTTCGTGGTCCGACAAAATCCCATATATTTGGAGGTCAAAAGGTCAATATAGGCCAAAGGTCAACCACTTTTCCCAGATTTATAAAATCCTCAATTTTCATCCGATTGACCTGAAATTTGAATAGGATTTACATATCAGCTAACTGATATCAACCACCAACTATTTTTGAGGTCGTCATAGGTCACAAGGTCAACATAGGCCAAAGGTCAACTACTTTTTTCAGATTTCTAACATCCTCAATTTTCATCCGATTGACCTGAAATTTGAATAGGATTTACATATCAGCGAACTGATATCAACCACCAACTATTTTTGAGATCAGCATCGGCCAAAAGGTCAACATAGGCCAGATTTTTTAAATCCTCAATTTTCATCCGATTGACTTGAAATCTTAATAGGATTTTCATATCAGCTAACTGAATTCAACCACCAACTATTTTTGAGGTCACCATAGGTCACAAGGTCAACATAGGCCAAAGGTCAACTACTTTGTTCAGATTTCTAAAATCTTCAATTTTCGTCCGATTGACTTGAAATTTGAATAGGATTTACAGATCAGCGAACTGAATTCAACCATCAACTATTTTTGAGGTCATCATAGGTCACAAGGTCAACATAGGCCAAAGGTCAACTACTTTTTCAGATTTCTAAAATCCTCAATTTTCATCCGATTGACTTGAAATTTGAATAGGATTTACATATCAGCGAACTGATTTCAACCACCAACTATTTTTGAGATCAGCATAGGTCAAAAGGTCAACATAGGCCAGATTTATAAAATCCTCAATTTTCATCCGATTGACTTGAAATCTGAATAGGATTTTCATATCAGCGAACTGAATTCAACCACCAACTATTTTTGAGATTAGCATTGGCTAAAAAGGTCAATATAGGCCAAAGGTCAACAACAATTTCAAATTTCTAAAATCCTCAATTTTCATCCGATTGACTTGAAATTTGAACGTGATTTTCATATCGGCTAACTGAATTCAACCACCAACTATTTTTGAGGTCATCATAGGTCACAAGGTCAACATAGGCCAAAGGTCAACTACTTTGTTCAGATTTCTAAAATCTTCAATTTTCGTCCGATTGACTTGAAATTTGAATAGGATTTACAGATCAGCGAACTGAATTCAACCATCAACTATTTTTGAGGTCATCATAGGTCACAAGGTCAACATAGGCCAAAGGTCAACTACTTTTTTTTTAAATTTCTAAAATCCTCAATTTTCATCCGATTGACTTGAAATTTGAATGTGATTTTCATATCGGCTAACTGAATTCAACCACCTACAATTTTTGAGATCAGCATAGGCCAAAAGGTCAACATAGGTCAAAAGGTCAACATAGGCCAAATTTCTAAAATCCTCAATTTTCATCCAATTGACTTGAAATTTGAAGAGGACTTGCATATCTGGTCACTGAATTCAACCACCAACTATTTTTGAGGTCAACATAGGCCATAAGGTCAACGTAGGCCGAATTTCTAAAATCCTCAATTTTCATCCGATTGACTTGCAATTTGAAGAGGTTTTGCATATCTGGTCACTGAATTCAACCACCAACTATTTTTGAGATCAGCATAGGCCAAAAGTTCAACATAAGCCAAAGGTCAACCACTTTTTTACGATGGTACGATGGTAGTTAAAGATTGACATGGTGTTTTTATTCTAGAAAACCAATAACTGTACGTGTGAGTTGCCCTTCGTACCTTCGGTAAACTTGGGATCTACCTGGTAAATTTGCATGTAGTGCAGAAGCTGCTGTAACCACACTCTGATAGTAAGAGATAGTAAGCAGTGTAACCTGTTGTCAAGCAACCTCCAACATGACCAATCACAAGGTGAGATTCTGCATCTCTGCTAGAGTAGTTTTCACAGTTGCCGTGTGAGGGCGCGTGAGCATTATCATGAAATAATGTCACACCCAGAGACGGCATCACCTTTCCCCCTTTGCGTACACCTTGCTTCACTTGATTGCATAACAAGTCATTCATGCTTTTCACACTTTACGGAAATTCCACTTGATTTAAATATTATTAAAGTGCCTATTTATAGGACTATTGCCATCAGATTTTCTGCTGATATCTGAAGCTAAATCTTTTGATGATGTGGGAACCAAGAATCTTCACTCCATGCTGGCTCAATGTGACTCTGTGAAATGGCGGACCAAGGTCTCATTAAGTGTCACAATCTTCTTCAAAAATCATCTCCCTCCCTCTGGGAGCACCTCAGGCGCTCTGATTCATTGGCCACGGTACCTTTTGTCAACGTTCATTTTGAATTTAAAGTCAGAATGAATGATTGTTTACACAATTCCAACAATGACATCTGATTCTTCTGCAATTTCATAAATAGTAATCAGAAGATTCTCCAAAATTTACTGTTCACCACATTTATTGGTTGCTTGAGTGAAAACAGTTGGTTGCATTGGAGTAATGCTCAAGATGCCTCACAAATGCAATAGCCATTTTTGAACTCACCACACCATTCAGACACAAAATGATGCGAAGGTTGCATGCCAAACTTATGTTCACATTCTTCTGTAAATTTCAATTGGTTTGATGTTCTTCTTCACAAGGAACCCAGTGGATACACTTCTGTTCCACAGCACACGTGATAGTGTTGGCTGCCATGTTGGTTTTACCCAGAATGCCATGACCAGCATTGTCATGTGTATAACTTTCTCAGTGTAGACAATACAATTACAGAATGTATTACCATGCAACTTTTGGTGGACGGAGGTTATGTTTTCACCTCTGTCTGTCTGTTTGTCTGTCTGTGAGCAGGAGATCTGAAAAAGTTATGGACAGATTCAGATGAAACTTGGAGGGCAGGTTTGGTATGTGACGAGGACGATTTGGTTCGATTTTGGTGACGACAAGGGCACGAGATTTTTTTAATTTTAAAAGTGATTCTTCAGCATTGCTAGACGTGGCCAAAAATTATATATAGCACTAGCCGAATGCACCCGGCGTTGCCCCGGTTCTTTTTGAATGAATTTACTACTATAATTCAGCTTTTACAATTACTAATTATATTATCAGGCTAACATGTGAACCATTGATGGCATTTTGATCAAACATGGTATAAGTATATGTTATGATGTAAAGATGAACTGAATACATTTCAGCATCAAGAAGGCCAAGGTCAAAGGTCAGAGTCTGCAATAGGTTGTTTTTTTTTTTTTGTTTTTTTTTTTTGTATACAAGATCGAGGCTCGTGAAAGAGCGAACATTAATCACACAGAAAGACAAACCGACACATAAAACATATAACATCGGGAGCGGTAGACAAGATGGGGAGAGAGGGGGAAGGACACAAACACAACATTTGAGAGCAGGGACCGAGAGACATGGAGACATCGAGAGATCTGAGAAAGGGCGAGGGCTTTGGGGGGGGGGGGGGGGCATGGGAAGGGGGCGGTGGGAGAGGTATAAAACATATGGACACTGCCAGGACTTCCAGGAAAGAAGTTGGAATTTCAAACAAGGTGGATCTGGGGTGAATTAGCGGGGGTAGAAAAGATCAAGGTTTTGGATGGGGGAAGATAAGAGATGGTGGTGAACAGCTGTTTTAAAGACCTGGAGGGAGGAGTGGGATTGAAGGGAGTGAGGGAGTTTGTTCCAGAGGCGGGAGAAAAGAGGAATGAAAGAGTGAAGGTGAGCAGAGAGCCGAGATTTCGGCAGTTTAACCATCAGAGGGTTGCTGGCAGATCTTGTGCGACCTGTAGGAATATTTGGGGGACAGAGCACAGAGAGAGCTGGGGGTGCAAGGCCGGAGAGGAGTCGGTAGAAGACAGAAAGACCACCTACCTGCCTGCGGTGAGTGAGTGAAAGGCCCTCAGAGATAGCTTCATCGCGGGAGATTCCAATAATTCTGAAAGCTTTGGTTTCAACAGCGTGAAGCCGAGCTAGGTGTGAGGCAGGAGCACCAGCCCATAGGGGAGAACAGTATTCCATTGAGCTGCGGATGAAAGCCTTGTATGTGGTGAGGAGCTCAGGTGTGCCGAGGAAGGACTTCGCACGACGGAGGATGCCCAGTCGGCGACTGGCTTTGGAGGCCAGCTTGGAAATGTGGTTTTCCCAAGAAAGATCATGGCAGATAGTGAGACCCAAAATCTTGAGCGACAGAACTTCTTGGAGAGGATTGTTGAGAAAGTAGATGGGAGGGTTGTCCAGTCGATCTTTTCGGAGAGACATAGTAAGAGTGTGAGATTTGTCAGGATTGAAAGACATGTTCCACTTGTTTGACCAGTCTGTGATTTTGTCCAGGTCTTCAGAGAGTGAGGAGGCAGCAGACTGCCGATCTGAGGGAAGAGGAATGGAGCAGAGAGTGGAGTCATCAGCAAAGAGATAGAGAGGATTTTCGAGAGAGTCAGAGAGATCATTGATGAAGACCAGAAAAAGCACGGGGCCCAGAACACTGCCTTGGGGAACTCCAGCCTGAACAGGAAGAGGAGATGAGAGAAACCCATTCAGGGCCACACGTTGATGACGACTAGAGAGGAAGTCCGCCAGCCATGCGTGGAGATTTCCATGGATACCAAAGGAGGAGAGTTTGGTGAGCAGAGCGGGGTGCCAGACCGTGTCGAAGGCACGTGATATGTCGAGGGAGACAGCTCTAATTTCCTGTTTGGCATTGAGGACCTCCATCCATTGTTGAGACAGCAGAAGCAGCATGTCCAGAGTAGAGTGACCTGGTCTGAAACCAAATTGATGATCAGAGATCAAGCCATTGGAGAAGAGGAAAGATTTCATATCCGAAGCAATGATGGATTCCATGACTTTGCTGATAATTGGGAGAAGGCTGATTGGTCTGTAGTTGCTAGGATCTGTTTTTGCACCTTTTTTGTGCAAAGCGGTGATGTTGGCTGATTTCCAAGCAGATGGCAGTTGACCTTGAGCAAAAGAGAGGGTGAAGAGAACAGAGAGAGGGTGAGATAGAGCAGCAGAGCAGGATTTTAGGACCCGTGGGCTGATGCCGTCGGGTCCAGTTGCAGAATCAGAGTCGAGGGTTGACAGAAACTTTTCCACCTTGTCAGGAGGAAAGGACACGGAGTCCAGGAGCAGCAGGGTACGACTGGGTATGGTGGGTACAGAGAGGGATGGGTTTGGGACACAAGATTTAGAGGCAAACACAGAGTTGAGGCATTCAGCTTTTTCACGTGCGGAGTCAGCTGTGTAGCCGTTTGAGGTAAGGGAGGGGATGGAGGGGGAACAAACACCAGAAACGGATTTGACCAGACGCCACCAGGATTTGGAAGAGGGAGACAGATAAGAGAGTTCGGTCTTGAGAACGGAGAGATATTGTTTCCTGGCTCTCCTGAGGGTGGACACACACTTGTTTCGGGCTTTGTGAAAGGAAATGAGATTTCCTTCCGTTGGATTTGCTTTCCAGGAGACGAAGGCAAGTTGTTTCTGGGCAACAGCCTCACCACAAGATTCCGTGTACCATGGATGGGAGGAAGGGTATGACAACTGAAGACGAGATGGGATAAATCTGTGCATGAGAGAGAGCAATTTACTTTGGAAGAATTCCCAGGATGAGTTGATGTCAGAGGTGGTAGAGATGGGAGACCAGTCCAGATGATTGATGGCTGCTTGAAGACCGTGCCAGTTGGCCTGAGTGAAATGCCAGACTCGTCGACGCTGAGCAGGCTCCCTGAGGATGGTCAGAGAGATGTCCACTTTAACAAGGACATGATCAGATGATCCGATCGGAGCAGAAGAAGAGCAGCAGACATTTTCAGGGAAGTTAGTCATAACCAAGTCCAGAAGAGAAGATGTTCCGTTGACTGAGATCCAGGTCGGGAAATTGACAGATTGTGTCAGTCCCAGTGAGTCGCAGAAGTCCTTTGCTGAGGAGCCATGGCTGGTGAGAGAGGTACCCACACCCAGCCAACTGGCATGATGACAGTTGAAATCACCACATATGAGGAAGAGAGAGTTGGGATGAGTAGATAGAAGTTGGTCCATATCATCAGACAGCGAGATGTAGATGGAGTCATCACTGTTTGGTGGACGGTACAACACACATATGAACAAGAGGTGGGAGCGAAGGGGAAGCCGTAGCCAGAGGTATTCCTGGGGGTGAGGTGGAGAGAGTGCAGTGCAGGGCGAGTGAGGAAGAGAGTTTTTGATAAAGATAGCAACCCCGCCTCCAGGACGAGGCTCAGGTCTATCATACCGGAGGAGGGAGTAGCCCGGGAGAGATACTATGGAATCAGAGACATCATAAAGGAGGAAAGTTTCTGTTAAGCAGATCACGTCTGGTTTGACAGAAGCAACCTGTATGGAGAGATCAGTTAAGTTTGAACGAAGGCCCCGGATATTTGAGGTCCATACCGTTAATGAAGAGGAAGGGGGAGCATCAGATACAGAACAGGGGGGAGGAGGGGTAGGGTAAGATGTGGAAGAGGTGGAAGAGGTAGGGATAGCTGTTGAAGGTGTGTCAGAGATTTCAGAATAGCTCGGAGAAAGGGAAGGATGGGGCGGACAAAAGGTTTGATGGTGATTGGGTGAGCCACAATGAGGTGTTATTTGAGGAGGGGGAAGAGCGAGGCAGAAGGTTGGGGGAGATGGAGGTGAGAGTTTGAAGGGGGAAGAAGCGGGGAGGACGCTTTGAGGAGGGGGAGTGAGAGGGGGGAAATTGAGAAGCAATGAGGGTGGGGAGATTTGAAGGGGAGGGGTGAGGGGGGAGTTTGGGAGGGAAGGGACAAGGGGAGGGATTTGAAAGGGATGGGATATGGGGGAGATTTGGAGGGGAGGGGTGAGGCAGGAGTCTAGGAGGGGAGGGGCGAGGGGGCGTCTTGGCGGGGAGGGGTGAGGGGGTAGTTTTGGAGGGAGGGGGCAAGGGGGGAGATTTGAAAGGGATGGGTGATGGGGAAGATTTGGAGGGGAGGGGTGATGGGGAAGATTTGGAGGGGAGGGGTTATGGGGAAGATTTGGAGGGGAGGGGTGAGATTGGATTTTTGAAAGTGTACGATTTATGGGAAACGAACATTTATTGCAAAATGAGTTTCTTGTGACCTTCGAGTTAAAAATACGTTTAAGGACGCTGGATGGAGGATGGAGTGCAGGAGAGTTTAGGGAATGTAGAAAAAAGGCACTATAGGAGATGGATATTTTTTTTGGGATGAATTGATTTGGTGAGCAAGTCGAAAGCAGCCTTTTAAAGAAGAAGAAGAAAAAGGTGTTATAAAATATGACGGAATACATAACTTGAGGGGAAAGTGTAAACATTGAAGGTTAATGAGTGAAAACTATCTGGGGAAATGGGGGAGAAACACGTGGTCGAAGAACGAACGAACGAATAAGAATGAATAAACGAATGAGAACAGAGAAGGAAATGGTTTTTTTTTTTTTTTTTTTTTTTTTTTTTGAGTTGAGATTTACACAAGGAAGTAGGCTATGGGTGAAAAGACTGGGAATACAGAGAACGAAAGTTATTGGATCATAAACGACGGACCGCTGAGAAAAACAAAGCCTCAAGGTTGTACAGTGTACACTGTACAAGGCCTCAAGACACGACACGAATTAACACGATTTTCAATACAGGTATGAAAGATTTGCACCGAAAAATCTTCGTCGGGACACAATATACGTACAACACCATAAATAAATACAGTTTTAACGAAAATACAAATGGGAACAATCACTTAACTTCGATTTCAAATCGTTCGCGACGCGGCAAAGGCCTTGCTCGCGACACGGCAAACAGACGATCAATTTATGAAAGATAAACACCGAGAAACAACCAAAGTTGCACACAATAACTTCACACACCGAAAGATAAATACAGTTTCGACAAAATACAATTGTGAACAGACTTAACTTCGAAAAACGTGGAGACTGTGTGGAGCTTCGAAAATCCCTGCCACCGTCTCCGAGATCTCGCGGGATCCTTTACCGCGATAACTTACGAATGGCTGAAGGGAACGAAGTCAAACTTGGTACAAGTATGTATAATGATGCAAAGATTAACTGATTCGATTATGGGGTCATTTATGAGGTCAAAGGTCAGAGGTCAGATTCAAACCACCAATGCAACCACCATTCAAGGACCACCCAGATTGAATTATGAGGTTAAAGGTTATTTTTGAGGTCCAAGGTCAGATGTCCCATCAGATAAAAATTTCTGTTGATGCACTAACTTATGAACCAGTATTGAGATTTTGACCAAACTTGGTATAAGTATATATTATGATATAATGATGAACTGATTAGATTTCGGCATCAAAGGTCAGAGGCCATGTCAGGTAAAAATGTGATAATTGAGAGCAGTTGAATGACTAAATCAAACTTCATATAAGTATGAATAATGATATAATAGTGTGGGCGGAGGCATATTGGTCGACTTCGTGACGTCCAAGAGTGCCATTCTAGTTACCTCCGCCACCGAAGGTGGATGGAGGTTCTGTCCCCCTCCCTCACCCTCCCCCAGTCCGTTTGTATTTTTGTCTGTATGTTTGTCTGTTTGTCTGTTGTTTGTGAACAAAATATCTCAAAAAGTTGTGGATGGATTCGGACGAAATTTGGCGGAGAGGTTGGCTATGTGACAAGGACGAAATGATTAGATTTTGGTGAAGATCCAGATCCGGCTACTAGAATGTTTAAAGTGATTCTTCACTATTGGGAAATAGGGCCAAAAATGATATATAGCAGGATATCTCAAAAGTTATGGATGGATTTGTACGAAACATGGTGGACAAGTTGGGTGTGTGACAAGACTGAATCGATTGGATTTTGGTAAAAAGTAAAAAAAGTAACCACATTTAGAGGCCATTTTTCCCCGCAAAGCAGGGGTTGGCCTTTTTCGAGGACCGTGGTTGTTGTTGTTTTTCGGTCCCCTTTTTGAAGCAATGTTTTACGGCCGGATGCCCTTCCTGCCGCCAACCCTTTTTGTCGCCAACCCTTTTTGCCGCCTTTTACGACAAGCAGGGAATTACCAGTGAACTGGTACTCAATTTGCCGACCTCGGAAGGAATGACAGGCTGAGTCAACCCCCCTGGCATTAATTCAGCGATCGACCGGGATTCGAACCCAGGATCCTGGGATCCTAAGCTGGCACCCTAGCCGCTAGCCCAACACCAGGGCTAGCCCAACACCAGGTTGAAAGATCTGAATATGGATTCGGATAGGAGAATTATTTCATTTTTGAAGTTATTCTTCACCATTGAGTAATAGGGCTAAAACCGATATCTATATTATAATAGCCGTAGATGATTCTGTCTGTCTGTCTGTCTGTCTATCTGTTGGGTGTCTGTCCGGGGTGTGGCTTACTCGGTTTGCAGAGTAGCTCCACCCATAGCTCCACCCATTCTGGGAGTGGCTATAAACAAATATCCACCATTTTATTAACTCGCATAGCTTTGAGTCCTGTTTTGTAGGCCCGTGGTGTCTTGCTCTCCCCCAGTTTTATTTCAAATCAAATTCGATAAATCATTTCATTTTTCACAGTCGCTAACATAGTTTTAGACTCGGTTGAAAAAAAACGGGAAGAAAATCCGATGAAAGTTGCCGTTTATAGAACTAAATGAATTCTCAAAGGCCTGTAACTTCAAGGCCATTGAGTCTCTCTCACGCCTTTATCTCCAATCTAACTCACCATATGATTTCATTTTTATCGATGGTTTTACTTTTAGACTCGGTGTCAGCAATAATTGAGAACAATCCACACACGCGGGAAAATGCAGAGATATATTTTTTAAAATCGCGTCATGGTGTATCATACACCGCCCAACATGACACCGCCGGCAATGTGTCGATATATATTAAAAATTCGCTTTTGCTTTTCCGTTATGATATATTACTATTTCGTTTGATGATAGTCGTCACAAAAACGTCAACAATGATGCCGACATATATTTCTTCGTTTTTATTTCATTCAACATATTAGCCGGAAGTAAAATATGTTTCAGGAAATTACCGAGATATTTCTTCGTTTTTTTTATTAGTTATGTGCGCATACACTTTAAATAGGTTTATTTGAAATCTTTAATTTTCCACAAACATTCCACACACGCGGGAAAATGCAGAGATATATTTTTTAAAATCGCGTCATGGTGTATCATACACCGCCCAACATGACACCGACGGCAATGTGTCGATATCTATTTTAAATTCGATATATCATTTCATTTTTCACAGTCGCTAACATAGTTTTAGACTCGGTTGAAAAAAAACGAGAAGAAAATCCGATGAAAGTTGCCGTTTATAGAACGAAATGAATTCTCAAATGCCTGTAACTTCAAGGCCATTGAGTCTCTCTCACGCCTTTATCTCCAATCTAACTCACCATATGATTTCATTTTTATCGATGGTTTTACTTTTAGACTCGGTGTCAGCAATAATTGAGAACATTCCACACACGCGGGAAAATGCAGATATATATTTTAAAATCGCGTCATGGTGTATCATACACCGCCTAACATGACACCGACGGCAACGTGTCGATACATATTAAAAATTCGATATATCATTTCATTTTTCACAGTCGCTAACATAGTTTTCGACTCGGTTGAAAAAAAACGGGAAGGAAATCCAATGAAAGTTGCCGTTTATAGAACGAAATGAATTCTCAAACGCCTGTAACTTCAACTTCAAGGCCATTGAGTCTCTCTCACGCCTTTATCTCCAATCTAACTCACCATATGATTTCATTTTTATCGATGGTTTTGGACTCGGTGTCAGCAATAATTGAGAACATTCCACACACGCGGGAAAATGCAGAGATATATTTTTAAAAATCGCGTCATGGTGTATCATACACCGCCCAACATGACACCGACGGCAACGTGTCGATATATATTAAAAATTCGCTTTTGCTTTTCCGTTAAGATATATTACTTTTTCGTTTGATGACAGTCGTCACAAAAACGTCAACAATGATGCCGACATATATTTCTTCGTTTTTATTTAATTCAACATTATTAGCCGGAAGTAAAATATGTTTCAGGAAATTACCGAGAGATATTTCTTCGTTTTTTAAAATTAGTTATGTGCGAATACACTTTAAATAGGTTTATTTGAAATCTTTAATTTTCCACAATATAATTTACTTGCCATTTATCATTTGATGATTACGAGACAAATTCCTCTTGAGGATCGTGACAATTCATGCGCTGCGTGGAAACTTCTATTTCCAAAATGAATGAGACGATCGATGAAGAACGCAGACTTGAACAGGATGCAGCAAGAAAACGAATGAGACGGGCGAACGAGTCCATCGACGAACGTCAATGCAAACTTGCGGGGTCAGCCGTGGGAATCCCACGGGCATGGATGTGTGTGACATTTCGACATATTGAGTTAGATGCTGCACATTCATTTTTACAAAATGGTTACTGGCAAGTCATCAGATCCAGAAATGGTGTAAAAACCACCGTTTAGAGGCCATTTTTCCCCGCAAAGCGGGGGTTGGCCTTTTCGGGGACCGTGGTAGTTGTTGTTTTTTTGTCCCCTTTTTGAAGCAATGTTTTACGGCCGGATGCCCTTCCTGACGCCAACCCTTTTTGCCGCCTTCAACGACAAACAGGGAATTACCAGTGAACTGGTACTCAATTAGCCGACCTCGGAAGGATGACAGGCTGAGTCAACCCCCCTGGCATTAATTCGGCGATCGACCGAGATTCGAACCCAGGATCCTAAGCCGGCACCCTAGCCGCTAGCCCAACACCAGAAATGGTGTCATGAACACAATTTATTTACGCACAAGCACAAAAGCAAGACGGGCCAATTTCCGATTCCGACGGGCCGACGGGCGAGACGGGCCGATTTCCGATTCCGACGGGCCGATTTGGAGCAAGAAAAAGAACGAGACGGGAGAAAAAGGAGAGAAACGAGACGGGGAAAGCCGATTGGAGAGGCGAGTGAGGCGCGATTGGAGAGGAGTGTGAGGCGCGATTGGAGAGGAGTGTGAGGCACGATTGGAGAGGAGTGTGAGGCGTGATTGGAGAGGAGTGTGAGGCACGATTGGAGAGGAGTGATTGGAGGGGAGTGTGAGGCACGATTGGAGAGGAGTGTGAGGCACGATTGGAGAGGAGTGTGAGGCGCGATTGGAGAGGAGTGTGAGGCGCGATTGGAGAGGAGTGTGAGGCGCGATTGGAGAGGCGTGTGAAGGATTGCAGAGGAGAGGAGTGTGAGGGATTGGAGAGGTGAGGGATTGGAAAGGAGAGGGATGTGAGGGTTTGGAGAGGAGAGGAGTGCTAGGTGGAGAGAGGAGAGTGTCAGGTGGAGACAGGAGAGTGTCAGGTGGAGACAGGAGAGTGTCAGGTGGAGAGGAGTGAGGGGTCACATATTATGTGAAATAACTAAATTCACACCATTTCTGGATCTGATGACTTGCCAGTAACCATTTTGTAAAAATGAATGTGCAGCATATAACTCAATATGTCGAAATGTCACACACATCCATGCCCGTGGGATTCCCACGGGTGACCCCGCTAGTATAGCATGATATCTCAAAAAGTTATGGGCGGATTTGGACGAAACTTGGTGGACTGTTTTGGGTGTGTGACAAGGACGAATCGATTAGCTTTTGGTGGATATCTGAATGTGGATTCGGATACGAGAATTATTTAATTTGGAAGTGATTCTTCACCATTGAGTAATCGGGCGAAAAGCGATATATATCATATTTTAAAAATTTGTGGACGAGTTGGTTAGGTGACAAGAACAAGCCGATTAGATTTTGGTTCAGGTCCGAATCCAGATTCGGCCTATCAGTGGGATCGAAACCATAAATTGTTCAGCCTGGCGGATGTATGCGCTCTGCCGAGTGCCCTTCTAGTTACTTATATTTTCACAAATACTAATTTTCCAATAAAAATATCCATGTCATCTTTGACCAATTCTAAGTTAGCTATGTTCAAAAAGTCCATACATTAATACCATCCTAAAGCTGTTTTATATCTGCCTCACAAGACAAATATTGAAGTTTGGACACTTATCATTATTATTATTTTGTATGTTGCACATGGTTGCGTGTAGCATCATTGGCTAAGAGGCATTGCTGTGCTGCTAATGTAACGTCCCCTGTAGGTTAGTTCAGGAATTTTGGCCAAAGTACAGGTGATAGCTCCCCTACACTTCGTGAAGGACACCATGGGAACTTTATCGACTACCAACTAATGCTGGCATACGTTTGTGGAGGTAGATGATGGCTTACCATAGTGGAGGCAGGATTGTATAGGTATAGCATGGGCCGTGGATGCAGAGGAGACATCTCGATGTGTTAAGTAGGGAAACTGGAGCTTAAGTTATTTACGTGTCTTAACATGAGGGGTGATGCTATGGTAATTAGATAGGGGTTAAGATTAGTTATCCCCAGTATGTGATTGCCCTCGGTGATTTTTCCCTATGTTTTACAATATTATAACAAGGCCGGCATAAAAACTCACACTCGTTACAACAACAATAACAAGAACCGTCCATTAACCAACCATAACCAGCAGAATTGCCGACAGAAGCCCGAACATTCTCGATCGGCAAAAATAAACCCCACCTCCAAAGGTTCGTAACTGGAATGCCACGCCATGAGCTTCATCATTGGTCGAGAGGACATGGGGTGTTTGGAGAGAGCTCGGCCACTGGTCTGCGTGAGGTGAGAGAGCGAGAAGGTTCGAGGAGAGGCGATGAAGAAGAGTCTCTCTGGCTTTTGTCTCTCTCTCTCTCTCGCCTGGTTCTTGCATGAGCAGGACAGGCGCGATATTGCTCTTGTGTTGTGTGAACTTTTGCAACGTTGGAGGAGGGGGTGTTGTTGGACTGTGGTGCTTTTCGGGGAAGCTGAAGCCAAGTTGCACCTGGTGGTGGAAGTGAGGAAGGGCCATTTGACTGCTTGCTTCGTGCCTGGGCGTTTTCGATGTGCGGTTTCGGCGCCATTGTCGGAGCGTTTCCCGCGCAGGTGGCTGCACCAGCTGCAACGACCACCAAGCCCCTGGAATCATTTTGGACGCCAAAGCTGAGTGCCGGCCGGCTGAGTGCCGACATTATATTTTTATTTTATCTTTCCCCTTGTGCGTCTTTGTGTCTGAGTGGAGGATCCTCAAAGTAGGAAATAATAGACTTACCTCACCTTTCATTTTTTATGCCTGACCTTTACTTTCATTAAATTCATTATTGTTGCATCTTATTTGTCATGTGTGTTTATTTGTTTGTGGGTCCGAGAATAAACCCGTGTGGCTTCCGTCCAGGTAAGCGCTTCGGTTCCTTCGCCTGTGATTGATTCCCTAAAAATTGAGAGAATCAATGAACGAATAAGTGAACAAAGGATTGAAATGAGGGAGATGAATGAACACTTGGAAGGAAAAATTGAGGTGAAAATAAAAGACATCACTGAAAAAAATGAATGAAATTAAAGAGGGAATAACACAAGAACTGGGGGAACGAATTATGGCATAGAGGGAAGAATGGAATTCCAAATGTAGGACAGACTGGGAGAATTTGAGATGAAATTGGAGACTCAATTTGTGGAAATGGAGAAAGAATTGGCGTTCTAATTTGACCTAAAACGGGAAGAAATTGCATTGAAAATAGATGAGGGTAAAACCCAGGCTGTTCGAATGGGGGAAAAGTTGGAAGGAAAAATTGGATCAACAAATAAAAGAATTGACAAAGTAAATAAGGACCTGGAGGGCTATCGCACCTATGTGGATGCCAGAGTGCAACAACAGGTAGAGGAATGGGGAATTTGGAATCACCAGGGAGGTGCTTTGGCAGAGGAGGTGCAAGAGCTGGAGGTCCGTGTAAAAGAACAAGAGTGGGTGTTAATTGATGAAGGCCTGTGGGGGCCACAATTGACTGTGGAAAGGATGGATGAAATGTTACAGGAACAGCTGAACACTTCGGACAATACCATCGAGGGGGAGGAGTCTTGCTCAAGTCCAATAGAGTCTGCGAGACGAGGTGAGTCGGTCTGTTAAGCATCTCCAGGATGAGATTAAGGTGACCCAGGAGACCCTCACCACGAGCCACATTTGGGCACAGGAGGTTCCAAAATTGAGTACCCAGCTGGGGGGATGTTTTGGCCCCAAGCTGGATTTGTACAGGGGACAGTCGGGGGGAAGAGCCTCGGCAAAGGCGATTCCAATAGTAAATTTGGAACAGCTGCAGGGAGGGGCAGAAAAACCCGAAAAAGGGGTTTTAACCTGCAGCTGCAGTTGGACACGCAAGGCAAACATTTTTTAAATTAAATTTAAAATTATACTCAAATTTAAATGGGAGTTGGATTTGGTACAGCCTTGGTGGGAGTTGGTCCCCATGCTGCGGAATTCAGACCAGGAGAGACAAAAGGGGCCGACCTCGTGGGAAGTTGCACCCCTAGGAAATTGGGTGGTGCCAGGCAACTGCGGAGCTGTGCTGGCGAGCTTTGGATGTGGGGGTCCGACCACGGGTGTTGTGGTACGACTCGGGCCCCACGGGGAGTCTGGTGGAGTGTGGCGTCCCTTGTCCATCGGGGCGCCGCCCGGGCGAGTGTCTTGTGCCGGCAGGGTTGCCGGACCCAAGAGGGAGTTGAGACCTATGGGGGTCTGAGAAGGTTTCTCACGGGCACCTACCATTGTGCAAAATGAGGACCACTAGGGGGAGGTGTTGTGGACCGCGCTTTGGTGATGGCACCACGGACGGCCAATAAGAGCCTGATGTGGTGACCATCTGGGCATGCGACCTGGCAGCCTCTCCCTGAGACTCTGGGACAGCCAGCATGTAATGACCTGCCATGCTATGCTGGTCTATGGACGCGGCTCAATCCGCATGGACAGATATGATCATAGCCCACCGGACAACCATTCGAATATCTGTGGAACATGATGGTATGAGCATGATCTTCCACCATTGTCCGTTGTGATTTGTGGGCTCTCGACTTGGGAAGAGAGCCCTGGGTTTGATTGGCAGATCAATTGGGGGATAAATTGGGAAATTAGAACGAGTCGAGCATATGGGGCCATGCTCGGCTGGCAAGTGTGTGGAGAAGTGCCCTTCTTTGGTGAAAATAGTGAATTGTGGAAATATTGGCACGGGTAATTTGAGAGTTATATGGCAAATTGAAGGGGAATTTTGTAAGTCCGTGGTGGATACTGGGGCTAGTGACACCATTATTAATCCAAGTGTGTTAGACCAAAGTGTTGGAGGCTGGGACAAAATTGATAGGTTGGCAGGATACAGCTTTCAACTGGCTACGGGGGCGACAGCTCCAATATTGGGGCGTGTGGTTGTAGGAATGGAGTTGTGCAGTCTGGAGATCAACCGAGGTGGGTGGCCGAGGTGTGCGACCAATGTCTTCTGGGATTGAGTTTCCTGGTGGAACACGAATGTCAACTAGACCTTGGTCGAGGTCATATGTGGTTGGGTACTGAGAGGCTGCAATTGGTCGGCCTGGGGGGTGACGTGGAGACGCAAGGGACGTAGCTGGAGGTGCCACGCACTGTGACCGTGCCTTCCAGGTCCGAGGCCGTGGTAATGGCGAAGTTGGCGGCAGGTGCTCACCACATTGACCAGTTGGGGCTAGTGGAGCTGTGGTCCTCACAGGGGGCCGAAGGATTAATGGTGGGTCGCACCCTTCTGGACACTCGTGGGCCTATGTTGGCGGTTCAGCTGTTCAACCTATCCGATAGCCCTGGCACGGTAAGGGGCGGAGCTGTCGTAGCCAAGTGTAGTAGTGAGGTAGAGGTCACTAGAAGAGGCAGATCCACATGCTTACCAGTACAGCTGGATAAAAGGAAAAATTTGGGGGAAATTGATTGGCCCAATGGGATAAATGGGAAACCTGGAGGGTGGATGACACTCTTGGACCCGACCAACCTGTGATGACCTGCACTTAAGGTAAGGTGCCTTGATGTTTACTGTCACAGGTGTTTGGTTCTTGCTCATAAATTGGGACATGGATAATTGGAATGGGAGCGGGCGAAAGTGACCCAATTGTCAGTAATTGGATCGGCTTGAGTGCCATAAAGTGTTTTGTGGTTGGTGTCTATTATGTGTAAAGGGTTTTGTGTTGTTGTTGTTGTTGTCGTGAGGAAAGTTAAGCTGTGTTTGGAGGGTGACTGTGTGGATTATCACATGTATGCAGGCCATGGCAGTGTAGGAACACAATCACCATATTTGCATTACAGTGGTTGAGAATTGAATGGCAGTGGGGGAGGAAATGTCATTGTGGATTTTGTGGGTGGGGAAGGTGTGTGTGTCTGCAGGAATTGATCAATCTCTGGAGGAGCGGTGACTGCGGCCCCCCCTGAGGTAATGTGTCCCTGGCAGCTGGTGGTGTCCTGAAATGGGGACCTGTCGGAGGGGGGTCTGGTTGGGTGACTAGTGGCTATGGAGACCCCTGGCGACCCAGAAGAGGCCATGGGAGCCTGAGGCCAAGGGAGCTTGGATGGTGCAGAGACCATCCCTGGCGGGACGTACAGCAAAGGAGCTGTTTGGCTGTCAGGGACCGAATAGTTGAAGGGGGTGGGGCAAAGAAGTTGTGAAGTCGGGTGACTTACTTTTGGACTGCGGGCACCACAGCCTGAAGCACCCCCACCATCTTTGTTGTACAGTACCTCCCCACCGCCTAATTGAGGATCACACATGTGTAATAAGAGTTAAGCCATGGTCTTGCAGGGATTGGAGTGAGTGCTTTTGATTATTGGGTTATGTGTGAGTGTGTGGGGGAAGGTCCACTGATCCATGTCACTAAACTGTATCAGAAGGACAGGGCCTGTGGACATTTGGATTAGGTAAATTGGGATGGGTATTGTGGCAGGTAACGGGCAGGTAACGTTGGGTATTATGGCATCCACCGGGGAATGTAGTCTTTAGAATGAGGGTTGTATAAACGTTATTGAGTTTTTGGTTAAGGTTTGTGGTTAAGGTAGGCCTACATGTGCTTTTTGACATTTTCTTCCCGCCCAGGAGTTGGGAGCAGAGAACCAAGTTTTGTAAATATTTGAATTACTCGTTTAAGGAGTGTAGAACGTTAAGGAGAATAGGTAAGTTATCTACGGCTCGCTTGCCACAGCCCCTCCTAATTTATTTCATAGGCTGATTAGGTGTGAGTCAATAATTGGTAAGGCTGGAACGGTAACACCTGCATTGAACCTTGCAGGAGCTATGGTTCAGGGGGAGTGAGGGGGGGCGGGTTGGAGACTGTGTTACGTTTGTGGGGGTAGATGATGGATTACCATGGTGGAGGCAGGATTGTATAGGTATAGCATGAACCGTGGATGCATAGGAGACATCTCGATGTGTTAAGTAGGGAAACTGGAGCTTAAGTTGTTTACGTGTCTTAACATGAGGGGTGATGCTATGGTAATTAGATAGGGGTTAAGATTAGTTATCCCCAGTATGTGATTGCCCTCGGTGATTTTTCCTTATGTTTTACAATTATAACAAGGCCGACCATAAAAACTCACGCTCGTTACAACAACAACAACAACAACAACGACAGCCGTCCATTAACCAACGATAACCAGCAGAATTGCCGAAGGAAGCCCGAACAGTCTCGATCGGCAAATAAACCCTGCCTCCAAAGGTTCGTACCCGGCATGCCACACCCTGAGCTGCGTGATTCGTCGAGAGGACATGTGGTGTTTCGACACTGGTCGGCATGATGTGAGAGAGCGAGAAGGTTCGAGGAGAGGGCATGAAGAAGAGTCTCACTGGCTTTTGTCTCTATCTCTCGCCTGATTCTTGCGTGAGCAGGATGGGCGTGATATTGCTCTTGTGTTGTGTGATCTTTTGCAACGTTGGAGGAGGGGGTGTTGTTGGACTGTGGTGCTTTTTGGGGGGTGTTAAAGCTGCGTTGCAATTGGTGGTGGAAGCAAGGAAGGGCTGTTTGAATGTTTGCTTCGCGTCTGGGCGTTTTTGACGTGCGGTTTAGGCACCATTGTCGGAGAGCTTCCTGCACGGGTGACTGCACCGGCTGCAACGACCACCAAGCCCCTGGAATCATCTTGGACGCCAAAGCTGAGTGCCGGCCGGCTAAAGACATTTTATTTTTATTGTATCTTTCCCCTTGTGCGTCTTTGTGTCTGAGTGGAGGATCCTCAAATTTGGAAATAATCGACTTACCTCACGTTTCATTTGTTATCCCTGACATTTACTTTCATTAAGTTCATTATTGTTGCATTTTATTTGTCGTGTGTGTTTATTTGTTTGTGGATCTGAGAATAAACCCGTGTGGCTTCCATCCAGGTAACCGTTTTGGTTACATCACCCGCGCGCAACGGACCAACTGCCAGTTTCAGCTATGTGCCTCGGGAGTAATAATGATCAGTCATTCATCACCCAGTGGTCTTAATGTCCCTTCTTTTCTCTAGTTTGCCACATGGCACATCCCATATAAAGGGGCTATGTCCATGGCATTTTCACAAGATACATTTTAAATACGAACAAAATGCATTTGTTCATCATGCAAGACTTTATTCAAGACTATGAAAGACTTGAAAAAGTAAGGGGAAAAGAAATATTCAACCCAGACAGGATGTGAACCCACAATCCCCAGCTTGGGAGTCCGATGCGTTATCCATTAGACCATTGCGCCCAGCACATTGGATTTGTGTAATAATATTTTGAAGAGTTATAAAGTGTGTATATATTTTTATATATTTATTCATCGATATATATTGTTACGGATCTCGGTTTCGGCACTCCCCTTACCGAGGGGGGTTTAATCCCCTCGACTTTTAAGCTGGCCGTCCGAGTCCTGGAACTATCTCGCTCCTTTGCGGGATGAGATTGGCCAGGGTGATTGGTCAAGGATTTCCAAAATACCTTCACCAATCTCTCCGCAAAGCAGGGAAATGAGTCCCTGCTCGAACCGCGGATGTGATGGTAGATTGCCGAGCGGTTTAGCAACCCGCAGCTCGAGCCGTTAACAAAGGACTAAACCCAACTATAAAGCGTTTGGCCAAAATCGCGCCACAGGTATTCAATGGGAAGAAGGGACTAAAGCGATCGGGGGAAAGAAGAAGCCAAAGTAAGGAATAACAGATGTTTATTAATTATGTACACGAAAACCCAAAGAAGAGGAAACGAAAGAAGGGCATTTACAAGGAGGAAAAAGCAGATACACAGGGCAAGCCTTAAAACAGTCTTACTTATCAACGCCCAGACAGAACAAACACAGACTCACATGAAAGGGGAATAGCAGGCAGGAATCACTGGACGAGGGGATGAGAAGGCCCAGGCAGACGGTAGCGTCGAGGTCCGGCTCCAGGGGTCGACTCGCGTCGTGGCGGGAAACCCTGGCGAGCAGCGAGCGCGTGTCGTTCACTGCGAGTGGTCGTTGCATACAGCGATTTGGATGCTCCTCTCTCCCTTGCCTTCGTCTTCCAACTCTGGATCACGTCTCTCTTTCGTGCCTTCTCACCGACCTTGTACCTTCTCTGTCCAACTCTCTCATGAACCTCCTCACGCGTCTCTCATGAACCTCCTCACGCGTCTCTCTCTTGAAGCAGTCCCTTCCAGTTGCATTTTATTACTCGTGGGCGTATCAAGCCGTGGGCTGCGAGGGCACGCCTATCAGTTTGCTCACCGTGGTGCTGGTTGGCTGGTTAGGGCTTACCGACCACGCCCCTGGCGGGTTGATGACAGGGCCACGCCTCTTCCTCGGCGTTCCGCCCCCTTTTTCCTGCCCTTGCCCTCGTGCGTAATGGAGTTCTGACTTGCTGGTAAAAGAACCCTTACTGCCATCGAGGATAGAAAACCATTCGCACTGGTGTTGTAGAAAACCATTCGCACTGGTGTTGAAGGGAACGAAAGGGACGTATCATATTTGATTAATGCAACGTAGATTCAACTATTGGAAACACAGCCTTACCTGAAACACATAATAATGAAATAACTACGAAGAGGGCCTATGGTTCGCTACGTGTTGTTCATGGACTAACTAGGGGACGACCTTTGACCTTAACAAGGAATGGAGGTATTTACAAAGGGTATATTTACAACAATTTACTAAGTGCAGGGTTCTCAAAACCCCCAACACAGCACCCTCATTCCTCCAGGCACGTCCCGGGCCGACAAAACTTTAACTTAATGTGACACTCAGATGTAGTTACCCTCTACTTTTAACCTTACCCTGAGTGCGACAGTTTTAAAAACAATTAAGTATGTCCCCCTGCTACGTTGCATCCTACCTAACAGATTCACGCCCACAGAATAACCGAATTGCGGAATTATTTTCAAACTAAACATTTACGGTGGGGAGCATTATTTAGAAAACACTATTTTGTATTTACACGGCAACCCAGGACCTGTCTTTCTTGGGAAGCAAAAAGAATCCTGCAGGAGGGAAGAAAAGTATGCATTGCACTGCATCGACACACCACCCTCACATGCCCGGGGATGCAGACTTGATATTGCAATGCATCCCCAAGCATGCAAGCACCAAAAACACCAAAAAGCACCAAAGCACCAATAACAAGCACCATCAAAGCACCATCCAGTGCACAGTCATACATTCAAATGTCAATAAAATGGTGTCCGACGTCTTCTCCGCTCTGCCGGGCCGATGGTCTTGATGTTGTTCTTTTCTTGCTGTTCTTGCTTGCGGCCTATTTGATGGCTAATAACACAAAAAGCACAAAACGTGTCCGTTTAAAAAAAAAAATTATGGCCAGCAGGGGCCAACTATAGTGGTCCACCTGCATGGCTTAGTGCCACCTCACCGAGGTCCGCAAGCGAAGACTTCTGGCCACAATGGCCAGTCCCAGCAGAGGGGTCATGCCACAAACGTGTGGTCCATATGTGTGTGGTGCTTGGCCGCAGAAACGTGCGGTCCATAAAGTGGTGCTTAGGCCGCAAGTCGTGCGGTCCATAAAGTGGTGCATCGGTCCAGGCAGCTGGCAGCGGGAATGCGGGCACACAACTGCGACGCCTGCACACTTTTCCCTCAGTGCCCAAGACCACGGTCCATGGGTGGGGATGAAGACAAAGCAGACTTAGCGATGGGTAAGGGCGCAAGGGTACACATTAAAACAAGGCATTGCAGAGTGAGGTGCGTATGGGGAGCGAGCGGAGAAAGCCCGTCCCTATCGTACATCACCCCCCCTCCCCCCCGTCACCTACTCTACCCTTGCCGTTACCCCATATTTACAACAATTTACAAATCTGTCTCTATGTCCTGTCTTATCTCCTTATACCAAATTCGTCCCCAATCCCTCTTAACCAAATTTGCCAACAACCAATTCATCATCAATCCCCTCGGAATACCAGCACAATGTCACCCCCACGTCATGATGCGTCTTACACTCGAAAACATTTGCAACAAAAATAAACAAACCATGGTGTGGAGTTATGTCATCACCTCAGGTGAGTGGATGCATATGGTACGAATGGATTTTTTAATCCTAACTACTTACTAAATGACTTTAATACACTTTACACTACCCGGGGTCTTCCTGCAAACCCATTGGCCATCTTTAAACTATGCGATTCTAAAAACCGAACTCCCGTTGCACATACTGTGGCGCTCTCCAATTTGGGGTCTCACTCCCCCGATTCAACTCCTTGTGCCTTCGCACAATTTTGGGGCTGAGTCGTGTGGCTCCCCTAGCAGGTCTACTCACCTGCACACCTCCACCACTGCAGTTGCCTCCGAGCTTACCTGCTCCTTACCCTAACCTATCTACCTGGGGAAGGCCCTCTGACGCTCTCCCCACTCGGTGCCCTCTCTGGCACTGGGCTACCCGGGTCCGTCCTCCGGATCCTCCGGCCCCATTCACAACTCTACTGGCTCTCAGAGCCCACCTGCGGCCTCACCTGGCCGACATCCTCACAGTGGCGGAGTGCCCATTCAACTACACTCACTAACAAGCCACACACCCAGCCATTTCCACTTCACTAATGCACCCATCCAAACACCATCCTACCACACGCACCACAGATGCCAATATCCACCACAATTTACCTACACCCACTATCTAACTCTTAAACTACCCTCCCCGGGTATTCGTGAAAGGGGTTCATCCTCCCTGGCTTGGTCATCTCCACACCATGGAACTCATCTTTCTAGATCCCTAATCCATTATCCTAACCCTCCCTGGCTTGGTTTGCACCGCCAAAACCCCATAATCTATAGCTCTTGTGCCCGGGTGATGGGAGGGATGGTGGATTTGCCATCCCTCTGCATCGGGCATCTCTCACTATCAATTTTGCCCATCCAATTCTTGTCAATCATTACTGCCAATCCTATTCACTATTCCCAATTTCGAATCAAAACACGATCCCTACCATCGTCCATTAAACTGTGAGCCTCGGTGCGTCATTACATTCTCAAAGCGTGGCTTCGCAAAGCCGCGCCATGCATTCGGGTGGTTTGGTCGCCTGCATGTTGGGTCCTTCCGGCATTCGGTTCAGGGGAAGAGGTTTGGTTGGGCCAAGGTTTAAAGCACCATCCCGGCGTGGGGCCCCTCACTCCCAAGCGCGATGGGCCAACCTTGCCCGGGTGGAACGCCGCCACCACGGGGGGGGGGGGGGGGGGGGGCGCCGCTCCAATCCCTCCTACCTTCCCTCGAACTGGACCGGTCGCCTTGCCCGGCAAAGCCTGGACTCGACCGTGCGGGGCGGGGCCCGGCCCGGATCGTGCATGACGCTCTGAAGAGGAGCGATGCAGCACCGATCCCCGCCGGCTTCCGCAATACCCACAGCCCGGCACGGACCGAGAGCTCGCGTCGGCTAAACGTCGGTCTAACCGCTATCCCGTTTAACGTCGATGCTCCCCGTACATGCTCACACCACTCGTTCCTTTTCCTCCTTACACATCCAGGTGTCTCAGCGCCTCTCATGCAACCCATGCATTCTACCGCTGTACTTGCTCGTGCGTTCTCTTTCGCTCCATACTCTGGTCTACTCATAACGCTCACCACACACTCTCGTGCACATTCTTGCGCATCCATTCCACCATTCGCACACCCTGTTACACACCACTCCTCTCGCGCACCTTCTTGCGCACACTCTCCCGGTACGTACTCCGTACCACTCACCACAGGTGTGCATTCCAGCACATACCCACTCACGCACTCCGGTGTGCTCTCCCGCACCTGCGCCACCACCAACTCAGGTGTGCGTTCTCGCATACTCTCTCCATCCATCCCAAGTGTGCATCCTCGCACCCGCTCCTCATCCATCTCACTCTCCATATCACTCTCATCACACATACACTCCGACGTGCATTCTCGCTCGCACTCGGTTTCACTCCCACACTTTGTAACACACTCACTCTTCGACGCACACTTTTTCCTCACAAGCGCGCCATTTCCACTCACACCACTCACAAGGGACCCTCCACCAACGCCCGGGTGCTTTCTCGATCCCAAGCGCGCGAAAATTCTTTTTTGCGCCAAACAGCCTCCTGCAAAATCTCCCCGCACAATATACAGCACGACTCACCTTGGGGATTCTTCTTCCTCCTCACTCCAACACCTGCATATCTTTATAAGGATTAAGCACGGCATCGTGATGTGAGCACGGACTTTGTACAGTCTCCATTTCTCCCTTCTGCTGGTGCTTTTCTAATTCTGCCGTCTCTACAAGCCCAATTTCCACTATTGCTTCGGTCGTTTCTTTTAACCCAATGTCCACTATTGCTTCTTTTTTCTCGACGACCGCGGGCGCTAATAAAATTTTCTCTACTTCGGCGGTCGCTGGCTCCCCCATACCCTGGGTCGCGATTTCTACCCCAGTCCAGTTACCTGTGCTTTGCTCCACCTCGCTTTCTCCGCGCTTCTCACACCGCGTTACCTCGTCGCGTACCCCCGCAACCTTTTCGCCTGACTTGCTCCCAAGGTTCTCCCCTATTGCCAAATTCGTCCCCATCTTTTCCATATCACACCTGGATTCCTCCCTCTTTGATTCTGCATTCATTTATTTTAGTTCCTTAGTCATTTGAACACCCATGTCGTTAATTTCCCTGGTGGATATGAGCCCCTGGGCATACATTTAGTTTTCTTCATCCCACTGGGTCAAAAATGTTATCAATTGTCCCATTAAATGGTCCCATTCTGTTGGCACCGCGGGCTCTACTCTTGTCGCCATGTGCGAGGCGCCGCCATCTTGTGCACCCTCAACCCCCGCTACCGCACCCTCATTGCTCTCCTCCTCCCTGGTGTCCTGGATTGCCTCTAACCCCTCTTCTACTACCCCTACCGGCATCCGATCGCCTTGATCATCCATGGCACGATTTTAATTTGGGATCTTAAATAAAAATTTCGGCCGCTCGTAATTTCGACCAAATTTTCTCGATGGATTAAAATTTGGTTCGGGCTTCAAATCCCACTCCCCGACACCAATTGTTACGGCTCGAACCGCGGATTGCTAAACCGCTCGGCAAATACCATCTTGTCCGTGGTTCGAGCGGTACTTGTCTCCCTGTTCTGCGGAGGGATTGGTGAAGGTATTCGGGATAACACCTTGACCAATAACCCTGATCAATCCCACCCTGCAGAAGAGCGTTACAAGTACCAGGACCGGTCGGACGGCCAGCTTAACAGGACAAGGGGATTAACCCCCCCTTGCTAACGGGAGTGCCGTCCCCCGGATCCGTAACAATATTTATATATATATAATTTTAAAGCAAAAACTACAGCACTGAGGTGGAATTTGTTTTGAAAGCCATTAACTAGACCTATTGGCAGATGTATATTCCAAGTTTCAGCGAGTTTCAAAGTATAGTCCTTGAGATATGAGCGCCAACACATTTTGGGCGGACTGACGGAGAGACGGACAGACGGACAGACAGACGGAAGGAAGGACGGACACCAACGTGATTTCGAAATATAACTTAAGAATGCATAAACGGACGTTGATTAAATTTGGAACATATTACCTCAACGTACAAAACATTTATTTCTGAAATTTTCAGCCCATTTCGTCCAGGAGAAGCCGAGAAACTAATTTTCAGTCCACATGTAAAAGCTGTACACAGAGAATCGATCCCTTATATAAAGGGAGGGGCGCTTTGTGCCTCCTTTTGATTGAGAGCTCGATGTAATTGAGCTTGAGAAATGCCAATAATAATATTGAGATATGCCAATATTAATATTGAGATGCCAATAATAATGAGAGATGCCAATAATAATATTGAGATGCCAATAATAATATTGAGATGCCAATAATAATATTGAGATGCCAATAATAATATTGAGATGCCAATAATAATATTGAGAGATGCCAATAATAATATTGAGATGCCAATAATAATGAGAGATGCCAATGTTAATATTGAGATGCCAATAATAATGAGAGATGCCAATAATAATATTGAGATGCCAATAATAATATTGAGATGCCAATAATAATATTGAGAGATGCCAATAATAATATTGAGAGATGCCAATAATAATATTGAGAGATGCCATTAATAATATTGAGAGATGCCATTAATAATAATGAGAGATGCCAATAATAATATTGAGATGTCTATAATAATATTGAGAGATGCCAATAATAATGCTGATATGCCAATAATAATGCTGAGATGCCAATAATAATGCTGAGAGATGCAAATAATAATATTGAGAGATGCCAATAATAATATTGAGAGATGCCAATAATAATATTGAGAGATGCTAATAATATTATTGAGAGATGCCAATAATAATATTGAGAGATGCCAGTAATAATATTGAGAGATGCCAATAATACTATTGAGAGATGCCAATAAAAATATTGAGAGATGCCAATAATAATATTGAAAGATGCCAATGATAATATTGAGATGCCAATAATAATATTGAGAGATGCCAATAATAATATTGAGAGATGCCATTAATAATATTGAGATGTCTATAATAATATTGAGAGATGCCATTAATAATAATGAGAGATGCCAATAATAATATTGAGATGTCTATAATAATATTGAGAGATGCCAATAATAATGCTGATATGCCAATAATAATGCTGAGATGCCAATAATAATGCTGAGAGATGCAAATAATAATATTGAGAGATGCCAATAATAATATTGAGAGATGCCAATAATAATATTGAGAGATGCTAATAATATTATTGAGAGATGCCAATAATAATATTGAGAGATGCCAGTAATAATATTGAGAGATGCCAATAATACTATTGAGAGATGCCAATAAAAATATTGAGAGATGCCAATAATAATATTGAAAGATGCCAATGATAATATTGAGATGCCAATAATAATATTGAGAGATGCCAATAATAATATTGAGATGCCAATAATAATATTGTGAGATGCCAATATTAATATTGAGATGCCAATATTAATATAGAGATGCCAATAATAATATTGAGAGATGCCAATAATAATATTGAGAGATGTCAATAATAATATTGAGAGATGTCAATAATAATATTGAGAGATGCCAATAATAATATTGAGAGATGCCAAAATAATAATATTGAGAGATGCCAAAATAATAATGAGGGATGCCAATAATAATATTGAGAGATGCCAATAATAATATTGAGAGATGCCAATAATAATATTGAGAGATGCCAATAATAATATTGAGAGATGCCAATAATAATATTGAGCGATGCCAATAATAATATTGAGAGATGCCAATAATAATATTGAGATGCCAATAATAATATTGAGAGATGCCAATAATAATATTGAGATGCCAATAATTTTATTGAGAGATTCACCCGATGCTCCCCCTCTGCACCCGATGCTCCCCCTCTGCACCCGATGCTCCCCCTCTCTCCTCATTAACGGTATGGACCTCAAACATCCGGGGCCTTCGCTCAAACCTGATTGATCTCTCCATTCAGGTTGCTTCTGACAATCCAGACTTGATCTGCTTAACAGAAACTTTCCTCCTTCAAGATGTCTCTGATTCCTTAATATCTCTTCCTGGTTACTCCCTCCTCCGGTACGATAGACCTGAGACTCGTCCTGGTGGTGGGGTGGCTACCTTTATCAAAAACTCTCTTCCTCACTCTCCCTGCACTGCCCTCTCTCCACCCCACCCCCAGGAGTACCTCTGGCTACGGCTTCCTCTCCGCTCCCACCTTTTGTTCATACAGTCACGTGAAAAAGTAGGTACACCACATGTAAAGTTTTGACTTTTTCAACATATTTCAACATACATCTATTTCATCTTCATTTCAACAATATTGAAAGATAAAGGTGATATATTATAACAAATATCATGAAACATTTACATTTTGTAGTCCATTGTATAATTGAAATGAACATAAATGCAAATTTCGAATGTGGAAAAAGTAAGTACACCCTTGGCTCCAATAGGTGGTATCGCCCCCTTTGGCAGAAACAACCTCAAGTAGGTGTTTGTTATAACTGTCTACCAGTCTCTGACATCGACTGGGAGAAATTTTTGCCCACTCCTCCATGCAGAATTCTTTCAGCTGTGCGATATTTCAGGGGTTTCTTGCATGCACAGCTCATTTCAAATCCCCCCACAACATCTTGATGGGATTTAGATCCGGGCTTTGCCTTGGCCATTCCAGAACCCTCCATTTCTTTCTTTTCAGCCATTCCTTGGTGGTTTACTGGTATGTTTAGGGTCATTGTCATGTTGCAAGGTCTACCTTTGGTTGAGCTTCAACTTTCCGACAGATAGTCTCACATTATCCTCAAGCACCCTCTGGTACAATGAAGAATTCATAGTGGATTCTATAATGGTGAGCTGCCTAGGCCCTGATGCAGCAAAGCTGCCCCAAACCATTGTATTTCCACCACCATGTTTTACAGTTGGTATCAGGTTCTTGTGGTCAAATGCTGTCTTTGGTTTTCGCCAAGCATGTCTTCTGGTACTGTGGCCAAATAGCTCTACCTTTAACTCATCTGTCCAGAGCACATTGTTCCAGAAGTGCTGGTCTTTGCCAAGGTGTTCATTGGCAAACTTTAGTCTTGCCCTGATGTTCTTTCTGGAGAGCAAAGGTTTCCTCCTGGCACACCTCCCATGTAGATAAAATTTGTGCAGCCTCTTTCTAATGGTAGAATCATGCACTTTGACATCAACAATGGCAAGAGCTACCTGTAGGTCCCGTGATGAAATTCTGGGGTTCTTCGAGACTTCTTTCAGCATCTTGCAGTCTGCTCTCGGGGTGAACTTGCTGAGGCGGCCTGGCCTGAACAAGTTGGCAGTTGTTTGGAATCTTCTCCACTTGTACATGATCTTCTGGACAGTCGAGTGATTGATTTCAAATTGTTTGGAGATCTTTTTAAATCCCTTCCCAGACACGTAGGCATCTATAACCTTCTTTCTGAAGGCCTCAGAGAGCTCTTTTGATCTCGGCATGGTGACGCTGCACACTTCAACAACAAAGAGCAATCCAAACTAAATATCTGAGGTTTAAATAAGACAGGTTCCTCCAAGATCCTCTCCAACGATGTTCTAATCATTTGCACCTGAGCTGGTGCACCTGATTCTAATTTTAGGTATTTGAAGTAGTGATAAATGTCGGGGTGTATTTACTTTTTCCACATGCGAAATTTGCATTTATGTTTATTTAAATTATACAATGGACTACAACATGTAAATGTTTCATGATATTTGTTATATTATATCACCTTTATCTATCAATATTGTTGAAATGAAGATGAAATAGCTGTATGTTGAAATATGTTGAAAAAGTCAAAACTTTACATGGGGTGTACTTACTTTTTCACATGACTGTATGTGTTCTGTACCGTCCTCCAAACAGTGATGACTCCATTTACATTTCGCTGTCGGACAACATGGACCAAGTTCTATCAACTCATCCAAACTCTCTCTTCCTCATATGTGGCGACTTCAACTGTCATCATGCCAGCTGGCTGGGTGTGGGTTCATCTCTCAACAGCCATGGCACCTCAGCAAAGGACTTCTGCGACTCATTGGGACTGACACAATCTGTCAATTTCCCGACCCGGATCTCAGTCAATGGAGTATCTTCTCTTCTTTACTTGGTTTTGACGAACTTCCCTGCAAATGTCTGCTGCTCTTCTTCTGCTCCAATCGATTCTTCTGATCATGTGCTTGTTAAAGTGGACATCTCTATGATATGATATGATCATCTCTATGATCTCTATGATTCTATGATAGACCTGAGCCTCGTCCTGGAGGTGGGGTTGCTATCTTTAACAAAAACTATCTTCCTCACTCGCCCTGCACTGCATTCTCTCCACCTCACCCCCAGGAATACCTCTGGCTACGGCTTCCCCTTTGCTCCCACCTCTTGTTCATGTGTGTGTTGTACCGTCCACCAAACAGTGATGACTCCATCTTCATCTCGCTGTCTGATAATATGGACCAACTTCTGTATACTCATCCCAACTCTCTCTTCCTCATATGTGGTGATTTTAATTGTCACCATGCCAGTTGGCTGGGTGTGGGTACCTGTCTCACCAGCCATGGCTCCTCAGCAAAGGATTTCTGCGACTCACTGGGACTGACACAATCTGTCAATTTCCCGACCTGGATCTCAGTCAACGGAGCATCTTCCCTTCTGGACTTGGTTATGACTAACTTCCCTGAAAATGTCTGCTGCTCTTCTTCTGCTCCAATCGGCTCATCTGATCATGTGCTTGTTAAAGTGGACATCTCTCTGACCTTTCTCAGGGAGCCTGCTCAGCGTCGACGAGTCTGGAATTTCACTCAGGCCAACTGGCACAGTCTTCAAGTAGCCATCAATCATCTGGACTGGTCTCCCATCTCTACAAACTCTGACATCAACTGATCCTGGGAATTCTTCCAAAGTAAATTGCTCTCTCTCATGCACAGATTTATCCCATGTCGTCTTCAGTTGTCATACCCTTCCTCCCGTCCATGGTACATGGAATCTTGTGGTGAGGCTGTTGCCCAGAAACAAATTGCCTTCGTCTCCTGGAAAGCAAATACAATGGAAGGAAATCTCATTTCCTTTCACAAAGCCCGAAACAAGTGTGTGTCCACCCTCAGGAGAGCCAGGAAACAATATCTATCCGTTCTCAAGACCGAAATCTCTTATCTGTCTCCCTCTTCCAAATCCTGGTGGCATCTGGTCAAATCTGTTTCTGGTGTTTGTTGCCCCTCCATCCCCTCCCTTACCTCAAACGGCTACACAGCTGACTCCGCACGTGAAAAAGCTGAATGCCTCAACTCTGTGTTTGCCTCCAAATCTTGTGTCCCAAACCCATCCCTCTCTGTACCCACCGTACCCAGTCGTACCCAGCTGCTCCTGGACTCCGTGTCCTTTCCTCCTGACAAGGTGGAAAAGTTTCTGTCAACCCTCGACTCTGATTCTGCAACTGGACCTGACGGCATCAGCCCACGGGTCCTAAAATCCTGTTCTTCCGCTCTTTCACTCCCTCTCTCTGTTCTCTTCACCCTCTCTTTTGCTCAAGGTCAACTGCCATCTGCTTGGAAATCAGCCAACATCACCGCTTTGCACAAAAAAGGTGCAAAAACAGATCCTAGCAACTACAGACCAATCAGCCTTCTCCCAATTATCAGCAAAGTCATGGAATCCATCATTGCTTCGGATATGAAATCTTTCCTCTTCTCCAATGGCTTGATCTCTGATCATCAATTTGGTTTCAGACCAGGTCACTCTACTCTGGACATGCTGCTTCTGCTGTCTCAACAATGGATGGAGGTCCTCAATGCCAAACAGGAAATTAGAGCTGTCTCCCTTGACATATCACGTGCCTTCGATACGGTCTGGCACCCCGCTCTGCTCACCAAACTCTCCTCCTTTGGTTTCCATGGAAATCTCCACGCATGGCTGGCGGACTTCCTCTCTCGTCGTAGTCAACGTGTGGCCCTGAATGGGTTTCTCAAATCTCCTCTTCCTGTTCAGGCTGGAGTTCCCCAAGGCAGTGTTCTGGGCCCTGTGCTTTTTCTGGTCTTCATCAATGATCTCTCTGACTCTCTTGAAAATCCTCTCTATCTCTTTGCTGATGACTCCACTCTCTGCCGTTCCATTCCTCATCCCTCAGATCGGCAGTCTGCAGCCTTCTCACTCTCTGCAGACCTGGACAAAATCACAGACTGGGCAAACAAGTGGAACATGTCTTTCAATCCTGACAAATCTCACACTCTTACGATGTCTCTCTGAAAAGACCGACTGGACAACCCTCCCATCTACTTTCTGAATAATCCTCTCCAAGAAGTTCTGTCACTCAAGCTTTTGGGTCTCACTATCTGCCATGATCTTTCCTGGGAAAACCACATTTCCAAGCTGGCCTCCAAAGCCAGTCGCCGACTGGGCATCCTCCGTCGTGCGAAGTCCGTCCTTGGCACACCTGAGCTCCTCACCACATACAAGGCTTTCATCCACAGCTCAATGGAATACTGCTCTCGCCTCTGGGCTGGTGCTCCTGCCTCACACCTAGCTCGTCTTCACGCTGTTGAAACCAAAGCGTTCAGAATCATTGGAATCTCCCGCGATGACGCTATCTCCGAGGGCCTTTCACTTACTCACCGCAGGCAGGTTGGTGGTCTTTCCGTCTTCTACCGACTCCTCTCCGGCCTTGCTCCCCCAGCTCTCTCTGGGCTCTGTCCCCCAAATATTCCTACAGGTCGCACAAGATCTGCCTGCAACCCTCTTATGGTTAAACTGCCAAAATCAAGACTCTCTGCTCACCTTCCCTCCTTCATTCCTCTTTTCTCCCACCTCTGGAACAAACTCCCTCACTCTCTTCAATCCCACTCCTCCTTCCAGGTCTTTAAAACGGCTGTTCACCACCATCTCTTATCTTCCCCAATCCAAAACCTTGATCTTTTCTACCCCCACTAATTTCACCCCAAATCCACTTTTTTGAGGTGACTTTTGTCTTCTTTCCTGGATGTCTTTGGTGTCCTTGCGTTTTATACCTATCCTGCCTCCCCCCAGGCCCTCTCCCTCCCACACATCTCCCGATGTCCCTGCTCTCAATTGTTGTGTTTGTGTGCTTCCTCCCCTTCTCTCCCCATCTTGTCGATCGCTCCCCTTTTTATATACTTTGTTTGCTTGTTTGTTTGATAAATGTTAGCTCTTTCACGAGCCTCGACTCTGTGTACAAAAAAAAAAAAAAAATCTCTCTGGCCATTCTCAGAGAGCCTCCTCAGCGCCGACGAGTCTGGCATTTCACTCAGGCCAACTGGCATGGTCTGCAAGCAGCCATCAATCATCTGGACTGGTCTCCCATCTATACTGCCTCTGACATAAATTCTTCCTGGGAATTCTTCCAAAGCAAACTGCCCCCTCTAATGCACAGATTTATACCATCTCCTCTTCAGTTGTCTTACCCTTCCTCCTGTCCATGGTACACTGAATCTTGTGGTGAGGCATTTGCCCTGAAACAACTTGCCTTTGCCTCTTGGAAGGCAAATCCAACTGCAGGCAATCTCAGTTCCTTCCACCAAGCTCGAAACAAGTGTGTGTCTACCCTCAGGAGTGCCAGGAAGCACTATCTCTCCACACTCAAGATTGAACTCTCAAACCTGTCTCCTTCACTCTCTTCAATCCCACTCCTCCCTCCAGGTCTTTTAAACGGCTGTTCATCACCATCCCTTATCTTCCCCAATTCAAAACCTTGATCTTTTCTACCCCCGCTAATTCACCCCAGAGTCCTTGCAGTGTTCAAATGTTTTATACCTCTCCCACCTCCCCCCAAGTCCTCCCGATGTCCCTGCTCTCAAATGTTGTGTTTGTTTTTCGTCCCCCTCTCTCCCCATCTTGGCTGCCGCTCCCCTTGTTTTTTGTGTTTTGTGTGTCTCGGTTTGACTTTTTGTGTGATTAATGTTAGCTCTTTCATGAGCCTCGATCTTGTATACAAAAAAAAGAAAAAAAAGAAAAAAGATGCCAAAAATAATATTGAGAGATGCCAATAATAATATTGAGAGATGCCAACAATAATATTGAGAGATGTCAATAAAAATATTGAGAAATGCCAATAATAATATTGAGAGATGCTAATAATAATATTGAGATGCCAATAATAACATTGAGATGCCAATAATAATATTGAGAGATGCCAATAATAATATTGAGAGATGCCAATAATAATATTGAGAGATGCCAATAAAAATATCGAGAGATGCCAATAAAAATATTGAGAGATGCCAATAATAATATTGAAAGACGCCAACAGTAATATGGAGAGATGCCAATAATTATATTGAAAGATGTCAATAAAAATATTGAGAGATGGCAATAATAACATTGAGAGATGCCAATAATAATATTGAGAGATGCCAATAATAATATTGAGAGATGCCAATAATAATATTGAGAGATGCCAATAATAATATTGAGAGATGCCAATAATAATATTGAGAGATGCCAATAATAATATTGAGATGCCAATAAATACATTGAGATGCCAATAAAAATATTGAGATGCCAATAAAAATATTGACATTCCAATAAAAAGATTGAGATGCCAATAAAAATTATTAGATGCCAATAAAAATATTGAGATGCCAATATTAATATTGAGAGATGCCAATAATAATATTGAGAGATGCCAATAAAAATATTGAGATGCCAATAATAATATTGAGAGATGCCAATAAAAATATTGAGATGCCAATAATAATATTGAGAGATGCCAATAAAAATATTGAGATGCCAATAATAATATTGAGAGATGCCAATAAAAATATTGAGAGATGCCAATAAAAATATTGAGATGCCAATAAAAATATTGAGATGCCAATAAAAATATTGAGATGCAAATAATAATATTGAGAGATGCCGATAATAATATTGAGAGATGCAAATAATAATTTTGAGAGATGCCAATAAAAATATTGAGAGATGCCATGAATAATATTGAGAGATTCCATTCATAATAATATTGAGAGATGCCAATAATAATATTGAGAGATGCCAATAAAAATCTTGAGAGATGCCAATAATAATATTGAAAGATGCCAATAATAATATAGAGATGCCAATAATAATATAGAGATGCCAATAATAATATAGAGATGCCAATAATAATATAGAGATGCCAATAATAAGATAGAGATGCCAATAATAATATTGAGATACCAATAATTATTTTGAGATACCAATAATTATATTGAGAGATGCCATTAATAATATTGAGAGATGCCATTAATAATAATATTGAGAGATGCCAATAATAATATTGAGATGCCAATAATAATATAGAGATGCCAATAATAATATTGAGATACCAATAATTGTATTGAGATACCCATAATTATATTGAGAGATGCTAAAAATAATATTGAGAGATGTCAATAATAATATTGAGAGATGCCAATACTAATATTGAGATGCCAATAATAATATTGAGATGCCAATAATAATATTGAGAGATGCCAATAATATTATTGAGAGATGCCAATAATAATATTGAGAGATGCCAATAAAAATATCGAGAGATGCCAATAAAAAAAAGGAGAGATGCCAATAATAATATTGAGAGATGCCTACAATAATATGGAGAGATGCCAATAATAATATTGAGAGATGCCAATAATTATATTGAAAGATGTCAATAAAAATATTGAGAGATGCCAATAATAATATTGAGAGATGCCAATAATAATATTGAGAGATGCCAATAAAAATATTGAGATGCCAATAATAATATTGAGAGATGCCAATAAAAATATTGAGATGCAAATAATAATATTGAGAGATGCCAATAATAATATTGAGAGATGCCAATAATAATATTGAGAGATGCCAATAATAATATTGAGAGATGCCAATAATAATATTGAGAGATGCCAATAATAATATTGAGAGATGCCAATAATAATATTGAGATGCCAATAATAATATTGAGATGCCAATAATAATATTGAGATGCCAATAATAATATTGAGAGATGCCAATAATAATATTGAGAGATGCCAATAATAATATTGAGATGCAAATAATAATATTGAGATGCCAATAATAATATTGAGAGATGCCAACAATAATATTGAGATGCCAATAATAATATTGAGAGATGCCAATAATAATATTGAGAGATGCCAATAATAATATTGAGATGCCAATAATAATATTGAGAGATGCCAACAAAAATATTAAGATGCCAATAAAAATATTGAGATGCCAATAATAATATTGAAATGCCAATAATAATATTGAGAGATGCCAATAATAATATTGAGAGATGAAAATAATAATATTGAGAGATGCCAACAATAATATTGAGAGATGCCAATAATAATATTGAGAGATGCCAATAATAATATTGAGAGATTCCAATAATAATATTGAGAGATGCCAATAAAAATTTTGAGAGATGCCAATAAATACATTGAGATGCCAATAAAAATATTGAGATGCCAATAAAAATATTGACATTCCAATAAAAATATTGAGATGCCAATAAAAATATTGAGATGCCAATAAAAATATTGAGATACCAATATTAATATTGAGAGATGCCAATAATAATATTGAGAGATGCCAATAAAAATATTGAGATGCCAATAATAATATTGAGAGATGCCAATAAAAATATTGAGATGCCAATAATAATATTGAGAGATGCCAATAAAAATATTGAGAGATGCCAATACATATATTGAGATGCCAATAAAAATATTGAGATGCCAATAAATATATTGAGATGCCAATAATAATATTGAGAGATGCCGATAATAATATTGAGAGATGCAAATAATAATTTTGAGAGATGCCAATAAAAATATTGAAAGATGCCATGAATAATATTGAGAGATGCCATTAATAATAATATTGAGAGATGCCAATAATAATATTGAGAGATGCCAATAAAAATCTTGAGAGATGCCAATAATAATATTGAAAGATGCCAATAATAATATAGAGATGCCAATAATAATATAGAGATGCCAATAATAATATAGAGATGCCAATAATAATATAGAGATGCCAATAATAATATAGAGATGCCAATAATAATATAGAGATGCCAATAATAATATAGAGATGCCAATAATAATATTGAGATACCAATAATTATATTGAGATACCAATAATTATACTGAAAGATGCCATTGATAATATTGAGAGATGCCATTAATAATAATATTGAGAGATGCCAATAATAATATTGAGATGCCAATAATAATATAGAGATTCCAATAATAATATTGGTATACCAATAATTGTATTGAGATACCAATAATTATATTGAGAGATGCCAATAATAATATTGAGAGATGTCAATAATAATATTGAGAGATGCCAATAATAATATTGAGATGCCAATAATAATATTGAGATGCCAATAATAATATTGAGAAATGCCAATAATAGTATTTAGAGATTCCAATAATAATATTGAGAGATGCCAATAAAAATATCGAGAGATGCCAATAAAAATAAGGAGAGATGCCAATAATAATATTGAGAGATGCCAATAAAAATAAGGAGAGATGCCAATAATAATATTGAGAGATGCCAATAATAATATTGAGAGATGCCAACAATAATATGGAGAGATGCCAATAATAATATTGAGAGATGCCAATAATTATATTGAAAGATGTCAATAAAAATATTGAGAGATGCCAATAATAATATTGAGAGATGCCAATAATAATATTGAGAGATGCCAATAATAATATTGAGAGATGCCAATAAAAATATTGAGATGCCAATAATAATATTGAGAGATGCCAATAAAAATATTGAGATGCCAATAATAATATTGAGAGATGCCAATAATAATATTGAGAGATGCCAATAATAATATTGAGAGATGCCAATAATAATATTGAGAAATGCCAATAATAATATTGAGAGATGCCAATAATAATATTGAGAGATGCCAATAATAATATTGAGAGATGCCAATAATAATATTGAGATGCCAATAATAATATTGAGATGCCAATAATAATATTGAGATGCCAATAATAATATTGAGAGATGCCAATAAAAATATTGAGAGATGCCAATAAAAATATTGAGAGATGCCAATAATAATATTGAGAGATGCCAATAATAATATTGAGATGCCAATAATAATATTCAGATGCCAATAATAATATTGAGAGATGCCAATAATAATATTGAGAGATGCCAATAATAATATTGAGAGATGCCAACAATAATATTGAGATGCCAATTATAATATTGAGAGATGCCAATAATAATATTGAGAGATGCCAATAAAAATATTAAGATGCCAATAAAAATTTTGAGATGCCAATAATAATATTGAGATGCCAATAATAATATTGAGAGATGCCAATAATAATATTGAGAGATGAAAATAATAATATTGAGAGATGCCAACAATAATATTGAGAGATGCCAATAATAATATTGAGAGATGCCAATAATAATATTGAGATGCCAATAAAAATATTGAGAGATGCCAATAAAAATATTGAGATGGCAATAAAAATATTGAGATGCCAATAAAAATATTGAGATGCCAATAAAAATATTGAGATGCCAATAAAAAATATTGAGATGCCAATAAAAATATTGAGATGCCAATATTAATATTGAGAGATGCCAATAATAATATTGAGAGATGCCAATAAAAATATTGAGATGCCAATAATAATATTGAGAGATGCAAATAATAATTTTGAGAGATGCCAATAAAAAATATTGAGAGATGCCATGAATAATATTGAGAGATGCCATTAATAATAATATTGAGAGATGCCAATAATAATATTGAGAGATGCCAATAAAAATCTTGAGAGATGCCAATAATAATATTGAGATGCCAATAATAATATAGAGATGCCAATAATTATATTGAGATACCAATAATTATACTGAGAGATGCCATTAATATTATTGAGAGATGCCATTAATAATAATATTGAGAGATGCCAATAATAATATTGAGATACCAATAATTATATTGAGAGATGCCAATAATAATATTGTGGCGTTGCTGGTGATTAAAATCTTCCAAGGAAACGGATTGCCGAACGAGCTTTACCCTCCGAGGCGTTCAGTCAAAATATAGTGGAGAGTACGCGTGGAGGGGGCTGGGGGTGTGCGCGGGGGCGACCGAAGAGCGCTTACCTTCACGGATCCCACCGGCAGTCTTCACACCTGGATAAATTAACTCAAACGATACGAAAGTAAAATGTACAAAAATAAACGGGGTTAATGAAAGAAATGCCGGTAACAAGGAAAGCACAATAAATAATACTATGATTCCTAAATGGAGCGCTCCCGCACAGACCCGAATACAAACAATGGGAAAAATAACTGAAAATAAATATGTGTTATTTAGTGGGCACTTAGCTCAAATCGGCTTGTGTATCTCGTCAGGAATCGTCAAAGATCCTCCGAGGCCTTGGCGTCTCTGCGCGAGAAACGCGCTCGTTGGTGCAAAGTAGGCCTCCCGTGCGAAGCGAATGATCTCTAAGTGTTTATCATTAGAGAATTATCTCTAATGAGTCTCCCCGAGGTTGCTCGGTCTCCTCTTTGGATCTCTAAGTTCTACTACATCTGCTGATCCATGCTCTTCTTTTTACTGTCACTATTCTTCTCTTGTTATTATGCGATTGTGTGTGCATCCATGCTGTATTGTCTGCCAGTTTTCCTTTCATACCACAGTCAGTGAGTAGAGCCTCCAACCCTCCAATGAGCTCTTGAATCAAGCATCAAAATGAGTTGAAAAATATAGTCTGCTGATTGTGCAAGATCTGCTAAGAGAGCCATCAATCCTTGGGTTTTAATTTATATCCACCAGGTCTAATCATGTGGAGCTAATAAAACTGCATTTAAGACATAGGGCTATTTGACAAGGGAAGCAACTTGAAGAAAACAGGCAAAAACCCTCGGGTAATCATAGTTTACCTTGATCTCATTCTCCTTGCTGTCGGAAACCATTATTCAGTGTTTGATATATTTATCTCTCACCGCCCAAGCTTTTCCCACACTCATTCGAGCCATTTTCTGTGAGACAGTGGCATTTTGGCCTGCACGGGCAGAATATTTCATACCTATCGAGAAACTAAAAACCACAATGGAGGTATTTTTCCTGACCTCACCCTTGCTTGTGCATTCCAGTTGCGACCGCATCTACACAAGAAGTGAAGCGGTATTTTACTGCATCAGGATATGGTAAATGTTGCCTACATTTAAGTTTCTTTTTTCCTCTTCTTTTCCCTTCTCTTCTCAACACCTTGCACCCTTAATTATAATTAACCCATAAAAAATACACGGTTCGATGAAGGTGATACTCCAGGAACACAAAATATGATGAAGCACACATAGTCAGGTTCACTATGTTTTTTCGTTCAAAATTTTGGTAGATTAGCAAAACTATACATTTTTGGAATATTCAGAGCATGAGGAATCCAAAAATTAATGTTTACATTTGCGTAGACACCTTTGCGAAAATGACACTCAGGACAGTGATGAAGATCTGTAAAAGCATATTCCTGAACGGTATAGACCTCGTAGATCCTGTGTATAGGACTTATAGTTCAATCTGATACTACCTATAACTTCCTATAACAACCTATAACTTCAAAGGACTTGCAATATCATGTATTATGTAATACAGTTATATCACAAATATAAAGACAATGGTTTTCAATTACCTTTGTTTGTTGCTTTTCTATGATCCTGAGCACTATTTTGAGGTCTTTATTGGATTCCTTGACCCAGAAAACATAGGATTAGCGTATTTAATTAAGTCTCTAGGTTGACTGGAAGCCGAGATCGCGCAAAATATGTATTTTATGGCGGCCATTTCAAAATCCAAAATGGCGGCCATGCAGGTGTCTGTGCAAATGCCAACATTGATTTTCAGATTCTCCATGCTCTGAAGATTCCAAAAATGTACAGGTTTGCTAATCCCAAAATTTTGAAAGAAATTATATTTGTTAACATGGTGAACCTGACGATCTTCATCACTGTCCTGAGTGTCATTTTCGCAAAGGTGTCTACGCAAATGTAAACATTAATTTTTGGATTCCTCATGCTCTGAATATTCCAAAAATGTATAGTTTTGCTAATCTACCAAAATTTTGAACGAAATTATATTTGTTAACATAGTGAACCTGACTAACACCTCGAGGTGGTGACTGAGCGGAAATATTAGGTTTATAATATTAGGTTTGAAACCGTTTAATGCCTGCAACTCATTTGCTGTCATCAAGCCATTGTTAAAGCCGTCTTGGCTGAATGATTCAGGCTATGCACTGGAAATCTGCTGGGCTTTTTCAATAATTTACATATTCTATTATCCTGCACCTTACTCCATAGAATAATATTAGTAGTGTAATAATGTTGCTTCTGGGACACCTCCGTTTAACATGGGAAATCCCTATCTAATGTCATTTACCCCCTTGTCTTTTTCAAAAATCATAAACACCTCTATTTCTCCCACCCTCATCTTTATAAACCTTTTGTCTGTAGTACCTATCCTTAATGTTGTTCATTAGACCACTCAAACACTACAAATATTTGTTTTCTCTTATAGACCTATCATCCTTCTTCTACATATCATCTGGCAGATTAATCTTTGACCCATTCACTTCCATATTAATTCTTTCCCTCCCTCATTGCCCCTAAAGACCTCTATTTCTCTCACCCTGTTCTTTACGAACCTTCTAACCTTTTGACATGTTATCCTTATTCATTAGACCACTTAAACACCTGTGATCCTTCTGACCTTATGGACCTTTTAACCTTTTACTCTTAATATCATCTGGTGAATATAACCCACTCAAACAACGACCCTACAAATATTTGTTTATGTGTGGGAAATAATTTAATTCTCCTACAACTCTCCTCACCGTCTAATACATTAACAAAAAATATGTTTGAGTTTGGTTCTTTATTAAGATATTTTAACTGAGCTAAGATAAAATGGTAAACCTCCCTCAATGTTCTTATTTGAGCGCCTCCAGTGCCACATACCATTTTTAAATTAAAGTATATATTTTCCTGACAACCATCAAAGTTTTCCGTCCACTCAAAAATATTTCCATCTTTTTTACCCAATTCACCGGTATTTAAATTAATTCTCTTATTTGTTTTGTGAACTTTTTTACCAGTTGCCTTTTCAATTATACCTATTTGATATTTTTCACATTCATTATGTTTTCCATTTATATACCAAGGTTGATTACACCTCCACTCTTTAGTCTGGTTGATACTTGGTTCTATCATTTATATAATAGTAAAAAAGGCGGCGGTAGCCCGTTAAAATCCCCCCCCCCCCCCTTTTTTAACTTATCACTTATATATATCTTATCACTTATATATATCTTATCACTTATGTATATCTTATCACTTATATATATCTTATCACTTATATATATCTTATCACTTATATACTTATATAACCATAAGGGAGACTATCAATTCCATTTTCTAAAATAAACCTCTTATCATCAAAAGCCCCCAATGCTTTCTTATTTATCTCTTCTGAATATAATTGATGTTTATAACTTCTTATTCCATTAATCTTTCTAAACTCTTCTTTCTTTGTTGTTAAACAGTTATAATAATCCTTAAAGTTTATTGTTTCTTTAATAACATTTTTCTTTACACCTTTTAACTTCTTATCAGTCTTTTCAACGTTATTCACAATGTATTTATAAGCATAAGCCTTTGACCTCAATCCCACAAATTCACTCATAACATTTCCTCCTAATTCATCCTTGAACTTTCCAATCACCTTTTTATTTTTAGAAGAGAACAACTCACTCTCTGGACTGTAATTACTCGTGTCATAGATATTAATGTCTCTTTTCATGTCTGAATAAACATCGTTGGTATTAATTTTCAAAATAAAACTATCTGTATCCATATAAAGTAGATTAACATCATTTTGATATTTCTTCCTCAAGTTATTATAAAAGTAATCATACATTAATGACTTTGATAAATCAAGAATTGTTGTTCCAATATAAATAGGTTTGTTCATTTCAATACTCTCTTTAATCAAATGGATCGCACAAAAGTTCTCAGTAAAGACCTCAGCTCGAGTAAAACTCGGTCTATTAATTAATTTTGATGCTTGTTCCCAAGATGTTGATAGTCTGATATTTTGTCTTTTCCTCACATTCTCCATAGTCTTACCAAAGACCGCATTATTCATTAATTTATAAAAGTCTTTCTCAAAATCTGTTTTTGACTCTGTTCTTCTTTGTGTATTAAAATCAATGTACCCCTTTAACCAATGACTTTGATTGAACTTTAGAACCCTATGGATCTTCTCTACTCTTAGACCTTTTGATAAATATTGTCGCAAATTTCTTTGGTGTAGAACATAATTTTTCTTGTTATATAATGTAGTAAGTAATTTTTCTGTTGATTCACCTATATCAAACGATCGTTGATAATCACTCAACCATTCTTTCTTTGGACTTTCTTTCTCACAAGCAAATGGGAGATCTTTGTGTAGGTTATGGAGTTCCTCTGGATATTTTAAATCAATTTCAAAATAATAACCAACTTTTTCTTCATCCAATTCTTTTTGTGTAGAGATACATACATCTTGTAAAACGTTTTTGTAGTCTTTTTCCTTTACCCATCTAAGTTTTCCATAAGGAAGAGCCTGAGACATTGCCCAGCCATACAGGTTGTTCGCGTCATAGTACATCAAGTAAGAACTCTCTTTCGTTGGATCATAATTTGGAAGATATTTGTTATTTGCTTTTGCGTATCTACTCGAGCAGACTTGTGAAATTCCACCTCTTTTTGCCTTTTCAATCATCAAAAGCATATCAACATCGATTATCAAATCCAAATCTTGTTTTGTCATTTTCAACATCGCACTCCAGGCCAATCCAGGTGCTGTGTAGTAGTGAGCAGGATCCAATCCATATCCAGTGCGACAAACAGATCTAAAGGCTTCAAATACATCGGCCAATAAAAGCACATCAGTTTTGAGATACAAATCGTGATACTCGCCAAGATTCTTGATGTTATATTTTTCCCAAACATTTTGTGCGTGTACATAATCTTTATCAGATATATGACTATTATTTAATTTGTTATAGAAATTTTCTTTTGAAGGAAGTTGTGTTTCATTGAATCTCTCAAATGAGTCCATATAGTCATAGGGGTAAATTCCCTTTTGTGTTAGAAAATCTTTATCTAAAAAATACTCTGAAAGACATGGAAACTCTTTTAGATTTTGAACCAAGTTAACCAATGGACTTGCCATGAATTTAAATGTATCAAGAAATCTGATATGAGTAATAGGAGATGTGTGAATTGTTTTTGTGAATGAAATGTATTTCTGATCCGTGTTTGGAATTGCTGAGATACTTCCAGAAGTCTTTGAGAGTTCCTTGATAAATAGATGTGTATCATAATGAGCGTTGTTATGAAGAAAGACAGGAATGAAAGAGGGGAGTTGATAATTAATATTACAACTTTGATGAGCCGGACCTCTATATTTACCAGTGAGATGACAATGGTCTCTAACCTTTAGACCTTTACCAATTTTCTCCTCACAAATATGACAGACATTGTTTTTTATAAATTCCCTTTTTTCTTTACTTGTTAAGGACATTGGTTTATTGGTTTCTCTCATTATCTTGGTTAATCGAACACAGTCTTTTTCTAGTCGTTTCACAAACTCCTCTGGGGTATTTGAGCCTCTATACATCTCTAACTTGTTATATTTATCATCAACGGATGATTTGATATAATAACAAAAACCACAAGGAGTATGTTTTTGATATTTATTTGTGTATGATTCTTTTGGATCTTGAGAAGCAGTATCAATTTTTTCTAAAATACTTTCAAAATCAGCATATATAACAAATGGATGTTTGATCTTTTTATTTTCATCTTTGAATGTGATCTTTGAGCCTTCTTTAGGCATATTGATTACCGTTGATTTATGTTCGCCACAATAATTTGAATGTTTATCTAATCTTTCTTGTGAATTGAAGAAGTTAAGACAACGCAAACAAATATATATTTTATTTGTTCTCTTACAGACTTGTGGTTTTATTAATTTAGCAATATCTTTGATGTATGTATAATGTGAATTTTCGTCTGAATTAAAATATAGAAGATTAATATGAGTTTGTTTACAATTGTCAGAAAGCTTTAAAACCTGAATGTTGTTTGTTTCTGTTAGACCATAAACATTAACTGATAAATTATTCATCTTTTCAAATTTAGGAATATCATTTAAAGTCATCGGAAACTTTACATCTTTTGTATTTAATGTATTCTCATATTTTTTATAATGAGATACTCTTTCATCATGAAAATGTGGAGGATGTAAGTGTGCTAAAATAGACCAGAGAAAACATTTATTGTCTTTATTTTTGATATTGATAACTGCTTTTCTATTTTTGATAACACTGGGTAAATCAATGTAAGAAGAAGCTTTTAGAGGATCTGATTTAAGAATATGAATGTCTATGTAAATAATTTTTCCTATATTGAATCCACTTCCTACGATTGAATTATCCACATCTTGCTCTTGTTTAATAAGTTCATCATAGACTCCTGATGTTTTAAAATCTTGATATGAAGATATAAAGTGTGGCTCAGTTCTCATGTATGGTGCATCTATAACTCCTTCATCCTTTGTCATTTCTAATTTTACTCCCATATAAAATTTAAGTGGTTTCATTTCCTTTAGTGTTTTTTCAATCAACGTTTGAACAGCAGGTTTAACTATTTCTACAGCATCAACTATAGACTCTGGTTCAGGAGGTTTGAAGTTAAAGACTCTTATTTTAATATGTCCTTTGAATGCTCCATCAGAGTTTTTAGTTGTGATAAAATTTGATAAATGTAGATTTGTTTTAAGATGTATTTTGAAGCCTTTCTTGAGGATATTTTTATTACATGTAGAACAGTGTTTTGTTTCAGGTGGAAGAGGGGAAAGTTTGTTAAAAATGTTGTATGTATGTTTTGCGGTGAGAATATGTTGTTTATAATATTTTACTTCCTTCTCGCAAGTATCACAATAAACCATATTTATAGCGTGAGAAAACGTGGTGTTTTATATATATCACTGTGCTTAAAATAAAACACTTTTGAGCTTTACAGCTCCGTTTTATATATATCGCTGTGCTTAAACTAAAACACTTTTTCACTCAGAATCATCTAAGTCATAACTATCACATGAATACTCAGAATCATACTCAGAGTCATCAATAAAGCTACTCTCATAACTATCATTTGAGCACAAACTATTAGTATCATAACTATCATCTGTGTTCAATGAAATACTATCATCACCATCGTCCAAGTTCAATGAAATACTATCATCACTATCGTCCGAGTTCAATGAAATAGTAAAATCTTCACTGCTGTATTGACTCATATTTAATTAGCAAGAAAAATATTCCCATCAATATCTATATACTTTCTTTCATTAACAGATTCAATCTCTACAATTTTTATATCAAAAGTTATCTTTAAATAATCTCTAACTATCATAGAACGAAATGACATTTCACCAGAAATATTAACATCATTCATTTTACTTAGATCTACACCCTTTGGATTATTAAAGAAAATACAAATGTCTCCTCGAGAATTATTAATGGTCTTATCATTCTTTTTCAAAGTATCGTGGTCAATCACTTTTTCAAGCTTTGAATAAATTGCCAGGAGTAGAGGAGAAACTTTTGTTAGATTTACTTTAATGGATGTCTTTCCAGGTATAGTTAGAGCTCTTCCTTTAAATGAAATAGAGGGGCTCATGTTATTTTCCATAACTGGTTTTACCCAAAAATTTCCATATTTATCTTTGTTCAATTTAACATCTTTGACATATTTTTCTATATCTTCCACCGAAGTAGAGATTGATTGAAATTTGTCTTTTGTGCTTTGAAACATTGTATTTATTAATGAATAAACTTGCGTTTAGTTTAAGTAAAAATTTACCACATAAATATGATAAGTTCTGAAGGATATTTAGAATTTCCAGACTCTCCATATGATAAATTAGAGAATTGTCCGGCTTGTGATAGAGTGGGGCTTAATGATGAGGATTCATATAAACAATGTTTATTCTGTGATTATATTCTAATTAATGATAATAAGAAATATAAAAAAACATATAACTCTTTTAAATTAGAACCAAAAATGAATTACTTTACAAGATTAATAAGAGAGATGAATGTTAAGCATTATGGTGATAATACACCATTTCTTACAAGGAAAGAGACTCTTTGTATTGAGGAAATGTATAAGGGTTTAATGATATTTATTATTCAAAATAATTTTAATGGAAATGTTAATACAAGATACTACATAAATAAAATAATGAATTATTTTGAAATTAAACCCGAACTCAGGATAAAATATAGAGTTTCTAAAATAGCTCAAAAAAAGTTGGATGACTTGTTTTCCAAATATATAAATGAATGATTTTTTACCCGTTTGGGAAAATAAGATAAAATTTAATAACCATAAAAACATTCCAAATTCATTGAGATGTCTAATAGTTGGTTCAAGCGGATGTGGGAAAACCTGTTTACTTTTAAAGATGCTCCTTGGTCCTAATTTTTTAGATTATGATAATTTAATAATTTTTACAAAGTCAAGTTTTCAACCCGAGTATCAACTACTCTCACAGGGTTTTAATGCAGGTCTTAAAAAGGAAGACATTATCGGTTTATTTAAACTTCAAAACAAACTGAATGATTATAATATTGAAGATATAATACAATTATTTTGTGATACACAGAAATCAAAATCGAAACCCATAACTTGTATTCTCAGTGATAATACGGATGATATACCTTCACCTCAAGATTTAGATAAATCAAAAAAGAACCTCGTCATCTTTGATGATTGTGTTAATGAGAGAAACCAAACAGTAATGGATAGCTACTATACAAGAGGGAGACATTCTTCTTGTAATTGTATATATCTTAGTCAATCATATTTTCAACTCCCTCGACGCTCAATAAGAAACAATGCCAATACTTTTATTTTATTTAAGTTAAATTCAATAGATGTAAATAATTTTTGGAGAGATAATTGCTCTACGTTATGTAGTAAAAAAGAATTTGAAAATTATATGAAACACACGATTGGAAAATATAAATATATTGTTGTGAAACAAGATGAGATACTAAATGATATTTTTCAATAAATAAATACAGAAAATGAATACCGAAGAAAGAGAAAGAAAGTTTAAGGAACATCAACAATTAGTTTCAAAAGTTGTTAAACAACAGGAAGAGATAAAGAAGAAACGGAGACAGAAACTAACTGGTGAAGAAGCCTTTGAAAGAAAACAAGAGAAATTCTTTAAACCACTTTTGAAAACTCAACACTCACCTACAGTTCCCACGGTAGAATTTACTCCGAAAAAACTTCAAATGCTCAAAGATTTTAGTCAGATAACAAAACAAGAACTTGGTGAATTAGAATATGATGACGAGGGATTATTTCGGAAACTTGAGGAGGTAAATCAACCCCCTAATTATGTTGTGGAAGCTCTTCAAAACAATGAATATTCGGCGGGTTCAAAAACCAGAGCAGGTCTCATTCCAACAGAAGAACCAGCAGTGTTTCATCTTGTGGAAGAAAAGGTATTGATATTTAATGATGAATTGATGTTCTTGAGTTCTACTCAACCAAATGTTAAATTAACTCCAAGATTAATGTTTCTTCTAACAAACCCCGGATTCAGCGGTTCAAAATATTTTGAGGAACCACTTGATATGGAAAGAGAGGAAGATAGGGTATATATTGAGTTGTTAAATGCACTTGATTATGGAGTTTCTGTTGCTGGTAAAAGTAAGAAGAATGAGAAGGAGAAACATATTATTGATGCTTTAAGTAAGCTTGGTTCGGGTGTTAGTTTTCTTCCAAATGACCCATCACAATTAGTTAATAGGTTATTATTGTTGTTAGGTAGTAAGAAGGCTGGAAACAACAATTGTTTTAATGAATCCTCAGCCATTTTAGATCAGTTGATGAATATGAAAATAATTAATAAATGTCAATACAAAGATATTTTATTAGATATTAAATAAGATGAGAAGCACAATTCTTAGTTTTAATTTCACAACGAGCGATTACACAGCTTCATTCCCTTACCCACTACAACTTGACCCCCTTACCTCATATGAGGCATCTTTATTGTCAATGGAAACTTATAATACCTTGTTTAATATCACAGAGAAAAACAACAAGTTTAGTTATAATCCAGGAAGTGGATATAAAACTATAACCGTTTCACCTGGAGCTTACGAGATTTCTCAAATATCTTCAGAAGTCTCTCGCCTTATGAAAGAAAAAGGTGATGAACCAAAAAATATTGTAATAGATATTCAAAAACACACTTCAAAATCAACTATTAAACTTAAAAATAATTATAAAGTTGATTTCACGATTGAAAATTCGTTTAGAGAGCTATTGGGTTTCTCTTCAAAAAAGATTGAAAATAACGGGACGTTTTACAGTGATAATGTTATCCAAATATCCTCCGGTATAAATTCAGTATTAATTCATTGTGATTTGATTGATGGTGCTTATAACGATGGAATAAGAACAAATACAATATTTTCATTCAGTGCATACTCAACCCCGATTGGTTATAAATTTAATATGGAACCAAAAAATCTTGTCTATTTACCTGTGTCAGGAAAAACCATATACAGAGTAAATTTTAGGATAACCGACCAAGATAATCGTATGATATCCTTTAATGATGAAATTATATCCATCAGAATTCACCTACGTGAAGTTTTTCAATAAATAAATAATGGTTATTGTGAGAAAACACGAGTTGGGAAAATATAAAATAATTACAGGGGAGGGCATGTTCCTTTCACCAGACTATACAAGGTATGTGGGTAGAGGATACTATAAACCTAAGAGACAACGAGGTGTAGGTCATCAATTTCGAAATAAAGGAGATGGGATAATTGATACTCTAATGGGTATTGGTTCAACCATCCTTAAACATAAAGACCTAATTGGTTCAACTGCTTCTGCCGTGGGCTCCGTTGCGGGTGCTATAAAGAGTATAAAAGATGCTCAAAAGGAGTCTCATAAATTACAAGCAATCAAAGAAATAAAAAAAGGTAAAACTCAACTATCTTCACAAGAACGACAAAAAATCATTAAAATACTTGGGTCAGGGTTTCAACAATTTTAATGCTATATAAATACAAGTATGGAAGCGATTGATAGTATCTATGATTTGGATGATACGATTATCATTTCAAACTCCACTAAAAAGGAAGACTATTTTAAGGTAAATGCTATAACAGGAACAGACTGGAATTCAAACGGAACAAAAAGTTTTGAAATAAATAATCAACAAACTTACTTGAATATAGCTGATAGTTTCTTGCTGTGTAAATTTAAATTCACTAAGGCTGCGAATAATACTAATGCTACACTCGTAAATGATTTCTTCTGGAAAATGTTTGACAGTGTCCGCCTGTATATTGGAACACAAGAGGTTGAAGCGGTTGATTATGTCTCTGCTACATCTGAAATGATGAAATTTACACTATATTCGTTTAGTGATAGAATGGGTAAGGGAGCTGTTGAAGGTTTTATTCCTGATATGTCAACGGGTACAAACGCAGACCCTGGTTATAGTCAAAGGAAGTCAATGTATAATGATGACGCAAAAGCTGAGAATAGTTTTACCGTAGCAGTACCTCTGAAAGGTATATTTGGATTTTGTGATTATGATAAAGTTTTGTATGGGCTTAAAATTAGATTTCAACTACAAAGGAATGATAATGTAAATAGATTGCTTTTTGGGGATGAAAATGCTTTTGGAGAAAATAATAAATTTGTTATTAATGATTTGTGTTGGTATATCAGTGAATATACTCCTAATCTTAAAACGGAAGAGATGTTAAATAGAAGACTTAACTCAAAGAAACCGCTAAATGTATCATACCTTAAAAGAAGATGTCAACACGTTAAACTGGAACACACTACCTACACTTGGAATTTAGGTGTTCTTCAAGGAAAGCCACGATACCTCTGGCTCATTTTTAAAAAACCAGATGGAGAGGACGGTACTAATAAGAATAATGCCCTGAGTGATAATGCAAAGGTGAAACAACTTCGGGTTTCTCTTGATGGCACATTTTATCCGCGAGATAGATTGGAAATTGATTGGGAAAAAAATGATTATGCGGAAGCCTACAAGTCCTACCAAAAGGTGTGTGAAAGTAATGGTAATAATGATCCTATTTTGGATATGGTTGCGTTTCAAAAACTTTATACAATCTACGCAATTGACCTGAGTTCTCAAAAGGAAACTATAAAGTCTAATCGAGTGGATACTTCTCTATACATTGAAAGAGGGGAGAGTGAAGAGGTTAATGCATATTGTTTGCTTTTGGAGGAAACAGAATTACAGATTAATACAGATAATGGTGTTATGATTAATATCACATAGGTTTTTTCTCATAAATAAATGGTTGGGGTATATGTTAATCAAATCAATCTTAATAAATTAACATCTTGTATTCAAAATCAAAAGCCTTGTATTATTAATGTTAATACAATTCAAAGAAAAGGAGCTGTAAGAATTGATGTTTTACTCACACACACACAAGTAAAAACACTAAATGATGTTGGATCACTTAAAATTAAAATGACGAAACCTATGTTAAAGAAATATTCAATAGACGAGTCAAGAGGAGGATTTCTCCCGTTTCTAATTCCTTTATTTGCTGGTTTAAGTGCGGCGGGAGCATTGACTGGTGGTATTTCAGCAGCGGTAAAAACTGCTAACGAAAGGAAGGCACAACTAAAAGCTCAAAAAGAATTGGAAAGACATAACAAGGAGTTGGAGAAACAAATTAGTGGAAGTGGTGTAATTGTAGATTTTGCTCAAAAACTTGAAAGTCTACCTGATAAAGCTAGATTGTTGGTTGGAGATATGCTTTCCTCTATCGCTCAAGCGGGTGTTAAACTAACTAAACGGGGTAATGGATTGTATCTTTCTCATAAATAAATGGATAAATGGTTTAAACAATTTGGAAAGAATACAACGTCAAATATAGAACTAGCTAAGTATTGTAAAACACTAAAAATTGATAATGTGGTTATTTGTATGAGAGATGAATTAACACATATAAATAAGAATACAAAGAATATTATTATGAATTTAGACACACAGAATGGTTCTCATTGGGTTTGTATTCATAATAGTCAGGATAAATATTATTTTGATAGTTATGGTATGCCACCACCTGTTGAAGTAATACAATTCTTACAGAATGGTGTTTATCAAACATTCCAAGTTCAAGAAATTAATTCTAAATGTTGTGGCCAATTATGTTTATATGTATTATTTCAACTCAACAATAATGAAAATTTTTATGATATCATTTTTTATCTAATATAAATGACCTATGTTGGAAAAGATGGTTCTATCTTTGGAAAATCCTCTCAGGATATTGATTTATCAAATTATTATACAAAGGCACAGGCTGAACGACAAAAATATAGTGTAAGTAAAAATATTAATATGAAGAATACTTATAAATTAATCAATTATCCAAACCCTACAGATGCGAATGACTTGATTAGATTCAGTGATTTATCACAATATATATCTTTAAAGAAAACAGCACGTTTTGTGAAACAAGTAAAATTTACAACCACAACACCTGGTTATACTGACCATACACCTTTCCTCATTGAATTTAACTACCTGCTTACAATTAAATTTTATAAAGAAGGACATTTAGTTAATATGCGAATTAATAAATGGGGGTATGATATGCCTGATTTAGGGTATAATTGGTCTTTTTCAATAAACATAGAAGACCTACATGATTTAAATCAGTCTCGTAAAGAAGAATATTATCCACTTGGTGAAGATAAGGATTTATGTGGAAGTACAATTAGTAAACAACAAATACGTGATTTTAAGAAAATAAAAATATATGATAGTATAGCGATGGTTCGCATGACAAAGAAGGAAGGTAATGAGATAAGGATAGAAAGCCGAGGAATACAAACCGATTTGGTAGTGGGAAGATGGGGTGGTATTACCTGTCATAATATTAATCTCACATATATTTCTGATACATAAATGGCAGGAAGAAGACTACAAGAGAATTATAATTTTTGTATTCAAGGATACCTACAAGAAAAGGGTGCTCGGTATTACATACCTTATGATTTGGAGCATATACATGGGAATTTTGTCATAAAAAACTGGCCTTATACTGATATTGTTAAACCCACAAATAGAGACTTGTTTAAAATATTAAATAAAAATGAACTTCTCAAAGTTATGAAATATAAAACTCTTTTAGAAATCGTCAACAAATCTTATTGGTATCCTATTATGAGAAAAATAATTATAGATACAAGAATATCTCAAAATCCAGATGAGTATATGTATAATATTCTTTGGGGTTTAAACTCAAGGGTAGCAAGGGATGAGGAAGGAGTTGAAGAAGAGAAGGAGAAAAGAGAGAAAAGAGAGAAGGAGGAGAGGGAACAAAGAGAGAGGGGGGAGAGGGAGATGGAAATCAGAGCGATTCAAAAAAGAGTGGATGTATTACAGCAAGAAGATAAATCTCAACTCACCGAAGAGGAAAATAAAGAAAGAATGAATGCTGTGAAAATATTGATATCAAAAATTGCTAAGATAAATGAGGAAGGAGTTAAAGAAGAGAAGGAGGAAAGAGAGAAAAAGGAGAAGGAGGAAAGGGAGAAAAAGGAGGAGGAGAGGGAGGAAAGGGAGAAAAGCGAGAAAAGGAGAAGGAGGAAAGGGAGAAAAAGGAGGAGGAGAGGGAGGAAAGGGAGAAAAGAGAGAAGGAGGAAAGGGAGAAAAGAGAGAAGGAGGAGAGGGAGCAAAGAGAGAGGGAGGAAAAATATAAAAAGATGGAAATCAGTGAGATTAATAAAAGATTGAAGGTATTACAGCAAATAAATCAAACTCAACGCACTGAGGAGGAAAATAAAGAAATGAGAAGTCTAATGAAAATATTATTTTCAAGAATAACGACGTCAATGTCTTCAGTTTCAGGGAGGAGATTTAAATGAGAAAGTGGGGATAAAGAAGAAGAAGAAGGAAAAGATTATGTGGTTGATGATGTCGGTGTAATTGACTTTAGTTAGTTTTATTTGTAAATAAATGGAGGAGAGAGTGAAGGCATTCCTTAGGATTCTTTATGTTTTAAAAATCAAGATTGAAATGTATATGTTGAAAACCAAAAAGGTTTTGATACTCTGTCGGAATTTTTCTGATAAATAAATATGAGTTATTGTCTCAAATGTAAAAAGAAAACTAAATCTAAAAATATCTCTTATGTTAAAGCTAAAAATAATAGAGTTTGTCAAAAAGGAATATGTCAAGTGTGTGGCTCTAAAAAGTGCCAATTCATCTCTCCTAAAAGAGGAGGAGACATACAAAAGTTTCTGTCAGGAAGTAAATTTACAACAACTGGAATTCCAGGGGAATTACACCTTCCAGGGTATTCTTTCTGTGGTCCAGGAACAAACTTGGATAAAAGATTAGATGAGGCTAACAATCCTAAACCTTGGTCTAAACCTACAAATAGGGTTGATGAAGTGTGTATGAAGCATGATATTGCTTATGGGAATACCACTACGTTGACTGAAAAACATAAAGCCGACAGCGAAATGTTGTATAATTTGTCTTTGATACAAAATCCAACGTTGAGAGAGAAAGTTGATAGGTTTATTGTGAGAAATTTGATAAATGCTAAATTGAAACTTGGTCTTGGTTATTCCTCAAAAAACTATTAGGCTCTAATGATGTCATCAAGACTGAGGAGCTTTTGGCTGAAGAATTACACAAACCTATAATCACAAAGTTTAAAAGAAGGAAGGTTTATTCTAAATACACCGACCACATATGGTCCGCTGATTTAATTGAATTGAATAATGACAGGGGATACAGGTATGCTTTAACCGTTATTGATTTGAGGAGTAGATTTGCCTGGGTTGTCCCTTTAAAAAATAAAAGGGGTGATACTTTAATGTTAGCCTTTAAGCTAATATTTGATCGGGATAAAAGGAAACCAAAGAAGTTATGGACTGATGAGGGAACAGAGTTCTATAACAAAATATTCATGAAATTTCTTAAGGGGAAGGGTATTAAATTATACAGCACCTTTAATGAAGGAAAGGCAGTTGTTATTGAGCGTTTTAATCGTACTTTAAAAGAGAAATTATATAAAAAATTCACACAACTCGGTTCTCAAAAATGGGTGTATTTAATTCAGGATATTGTAGATAATTACAATAATACAGTTCATTCATCAACACAATCAAAACCATCAGAAACATTTACAAAATTAGAATATGAAAAGGAGATTAATTTGAGAAAGCCCAAGTTTAAAGTTGGTGATATTGTAAGAATATACAAATGGAAAAGTCATTTTGAGAAAGGTTATACACAAAAATGGACTCGTGAATTATTTAAAATCATTGATGTAATGGATACAGTCCCTTGGACCTACAAATTATATGATTTAAATGGAGAAGAAATCTTGGGTTCATTTTACTCACAAGAATTACAAAAAACACAAGTAAGCAGATAATACCCTTGAAAATAATAAATAAATAAATAAAATGTAATGGGGATACGTTTTTAAATCTGTGAACCCCAAACACAGAATCCCACAACTTTTTAGTTGGGGCATAACTTTTGTGTGTGTATAATGGGGATACGTTTTTAAATCTGTGAACCCCAAACACAGAATCCCACAACTTTTTAGTTGGGGCTTAACTTTTGTGTGTGTATAATGGGGATACGTTTTTAAATCTGTGAACCCCAAACACAGAATCCCACAACTTTTTAGTTGGGGCTTAACTTTTGTGTGTGTATAATGGGGATACGTTTTTAAATCTGTGAACCCCAAACACAGAATCCCACAACTTTTTAGTTGGGGCTTAACTTTTGTGTGTGTATAATGGGGATACGTTTTTAAATCTGTGAACCCCAAACACAGAATCCCACAACTTTTTAGTTGGGGCTTAACTTTTGTGTGTGTGTGTATGTGCGAGTGAGTCATAATAATATACAAACCCTAACCCAACCCAAGCCCTAACCCAACCCCATCCCTAACCCAACCCCAACCCTAACCCAACCCCATCCCTAACCCAACCCCATCCCTAACCCAACCCATCCCTAACCCTCACATTCAAAATCCCAACCCTAACCCAATCCCATCCCTAACCCAACCCCAACCCTAACCCTCACATTCAAAATCCCAACCCTAACCCAACCCATCCCTAACCCAACCCCATCCCTAACCCAACCCCATCCCTAACCCCCCCCCAACCCTAACCCTCACATTCAAAATCCCAACCCTAACCCAACCCCATCCCTAACCCTCACATTCAAAATCCCACCCAAACCCTAACATAATCTTTCTTTTCTTCTTTTTTAAATACGTATTTCTTTTTTTTTTTTCCTCTTCCTCCAATTCTGTCTTTCAAGGCTTTTAAGTTTGAAGAAGTAGAAATGGGAAGAAAGAATTTTCCAGCATTTTCTTCCTCGAACTTTCTTGATATTGCTTAAATCAAGCGTCATTAAATAAAGAACATTGTTCATTGCTTTAGAATCCAAAGAGTCTCCAAGAGGAACCCCACAGGTAGAGTCTCCAAAATAAAACCAACTTTCCAAGTTCCCAAGGTATAACCACATTCCTGTTGAGCCTCCAAGATAGGTATCACATTCCGAGTCATCAAAACAAAACCCCCATTCCGAGTCTCCAAAAATATAACCATCTTTCCAAGTCCCCAAGGTAAAACCACAATTTTCAGAAATATTGGGGGTTTCCGTGATAAGTCTCACATAGTATAACTGCGGACCATCAGGGAAAACTTCCCTTTCCCAATTTTTTAGGGTTTCTATGATGTGTCTCACATAGTATAACTGCGGACCATCAGGGAGAATTCCCATTTCACAATTTTTTAGGGTTTCTATGATGTGTCTCACATAGTATAACTGCGGACCATCAGGGAGAACTCTCCTTGCCCAATTTTTTAGGGTTTCTATGATGTGTCTCACATAGTATAACTGCGGACCATCAGGGAGAACTCTCCTTGCCCAATTTTTTAGGGTTTCTATGATGTGTCTCACATAGTATAACTGCGGACCATCAGGGAGAACTCTCCTTGCCCAATTTTTTAGGGTTTCTATGATGTGTCTCACATAGTATAACTGCGGACCATCAGGGAGAACTCTCCTTTCCCAATTTTCAGAAATTTGTGGGTCTCCAATGTATGACTTGTATTCTGGCTCATCAAGGTAGAACTTGTTCAGTGGGTTTTGTTTTGATAACTCACAACAAGTATCATCATGGTAAAACTCTTTTTCAGGATTTTGTGGATCTCCAAGGTATAACTCTTTGGCTGGGTCATCAAGGTAGAACTCGTTCTGGGGGTCTTGGTTGTTCAAAATGTCTTCAAACAAAAAAATAACTTCATCCCAAGTTGTGTTAAAAGCAGAATTTTCATTTCGTATCTCAGATACAATTTCCTGTGAAAGAAAATAACAATGTATTAATTTAATACAATATTTTTTATTTGTATAAATCAAGCTCTATGAATATTAAAATAAACTTTGTTAACTCTTACACGAGTCTCATCTTAAAAAAAAAAAAAAAAAAAAAAAAAAAAAATTAAATAAATAAATAAATAAATAAACAAACTTACCTCCATTGATAAGAGGTTCGAGTCCAGTTCATCAATCTGAAGGTTGAGTTCTACACAGGTAGTAGGACTCCATGGAATAGCAAAGTTATCCCATTCCATTTCGGCATAGTAGTCCATTCTCAAGTGAAGCAGAAAGCGTGTTTGAAAAAGCCTGTGTGGTCGGTGCCTTTTATAAGGACTGGGTGTGTCTTCCTGTGGAAATTCCCTGGGCGTGTCTTAACTGGAAATGATGTGATGGAAATTCCCTGAAAATGATGTAATGTATTACCTGGAAATGATACAATGCTGAAGAGTTTATAAAGTGGGTGGGACTTAGCAAAAGTGGGAGGAGCTTAGCAAAAGTGGGCGGGGCTTAGTAAAAAGTGGGCGTGGTTTAACAAAAAGTGGGCGGGGCTTAGTAAAAAATGGGCGTGGTTTACCAAAAAGTGGGCGGAGCTTACCAAAAAATGGTATGTGGCACTGGAGGCGCTCAAACAAGAACATTGAGGGAGGTTTACCATTTTATCTTAGCTCAGTTAAAATATCTTAATAAAGAACCAAACTCAAACATATTTTTTGTTAATATATTAGATGGTGAAGAGAGTTGTAGGAGAATTAAATTATTTCCCACGCATAAACAAATATTTGTAGGGTCGTTGTTTGAGTGGGTTATATTCACCAGATGATATTAAGAGTAAAAGGTTAAAAGGTCCATAAGGTCAGAAGGATCACAGGTGTTTAAGTGGTCTAATGAATAAGGATAACATGTCAAAAGGTTAGAAGGTTCGTAAAGAACAGGGTGAGAGAAATAGAGGTCTTTAGGGGCAATGAGGGAGGGAAAGAATTAATATGGAAGTGAATGGGTCAAAGATTAATCTGCCAGATGATATGTAGAAGAAGGATGATAGGTCTATAAGAGAAAACAAATATTTGTAGTGTTTGAGTGGTCTAATGAACAACATTAAGGATAGGTACTACAGACAAAAGGTTTATAAAGATGAGGGTGGGAGAAATAGAGGTGTTTATGATTTTTGAAAAAGACAAGGGGGTAAATGACATTAGATAGGGATTTCCCATGTTAAACGGAGGTGTCCCAGAAGCAACATTATTACACTACTAATATTTACATACAGTATTTCCATTTTTATTGAGGACAAGGAGCCTACAGGTTATTTATTCATTAGAGAACATTGAAAAGTAAAAAGAAGGTGGGGTAAATTGAGAAAAATAATATGTTTGCAAATAGGGGGAGAAAACTGAATGGGAATTAGTAAGAAATTAAAGGATCATGATTGGAATCCCAGAGGTTGGTTGCAACTTTAAATTTAACTTAAAACAGAATTATAAGCTTCAATAAACCTCATTGGTCTCAGAAAATTACCAATGTTACTATAAGATATCAATAATAACCCATTGGGCTGAATAATTACCTGTAGTGCTCAGAAAGTTATTTGCCTGATTTACCTGCTATGGTCTGTGGTGGTTGTCATCGTTGATGACTCTGAATGCCTTTGGGGCAATATGAGATGGGCACAAGTATGCTTCCAGTGAAAAGTCGAAATCCAGGTTCATTGCTCACCTACAGAACCCTGGTGTTGGGCTAGCGGCTAGGGTGCCGGCTTAGGATCCTAGGATCCTGGGTTCGAATCCCGGTCGATCGCCGAATTAACGCCAGGGGGGTTGACTCAGCCTGATAACCATCCTTCCGAGGTCGGCTAATTGAGTACCAGTTCACTGGTAATTCCCTGTTTGTCGTTAAAGGCGGCAAAAAGGGTTGGCGTCAGGAAGGGCATCTGGCCGCAAAACATTGCTTCAAAAAGGGGACCAAAAAACAACAACAACCACGGTTCCCGAAAAAGGCCAACCCCCGCTTGCGGGGAAAAATGGCCTCTAAAGGTGGTTATATTGCTCACCTACACTTCTTTGTTCCTCTTTTCTCCTTCTTTTAGAACCCTCTTCTAGGGTTAAGTTTGCTGAAGCTCTATCAAGTTGGATGGGGGAGCGTCTGTGAACAGCAATCTTCAAGTGTTTCCACAGATTTTGAATGGGATTCAAGTCTAGGCTTTGGCCTGGCCACTCAAGGACTTTCACATTCTTGTTCTGAAGCCATGTGACGGTGCCTAATGTGTGAAGTCAATACATGCCTAATGTGTTAGGCCCACCAGAAAACCAAGATGGCAGCCATATCATTTTGTCTCGGTGCTATGGTGGGTGGAGTCAAGTGTCAGATGTGGGTGTGGTCCAGCAGCTGTCCGACCAATGGGTGCACATTTCAAAAATTGACCCACAACAGCAATGCAAATCTCTTGTAAACCTGCGAAATATCACAGGTAAAAATTGTTTCAGTAAAGAAACTAGAGCAATGCGGCTGTGTCGCCAATATGACTCTGCATAGTCCCACAGCGGGTAGATGACCTCGTTCACTGTCCTAAAAATAAACAAGTTTGATTTAAATTCCTTCAGCTGTTTTCAAGTACAGTATCACATTTTCACCAGCCATGACAGGTTTCACATCGATCGATGAAGTGGTTTAAGAGAAGGGATTTTTTAAAATACTGCATTAAAGCTAATATGGCTGCCATACCACATGACATATGACCTTAAAAATGTACACTCTGCATATGTATGATTAGGGGATCACGTTTGTGAAGTTTTGTGTTGATCGGATAAGGTTAGTTTTTCTATCCAAGATGGCTGCCAAACCACGTGACCTACGACATCATCATTTTTCAAACTATATGCAACAATGGTGTTAGATGACATTTGTAAAATTTCGCATCGATAGTCTAAGCGGTTTCAGAGATATAATTATTTAATATTTTCCTTCAATCCAATATGGCTGCCACACCATGTGACCAATGATGTTTTTGTGATCATCTTTTAATCGCCATGCCTATTCAATGACAAACATAAAATTTTAGATCGTTTTGAGTTTTGAGTAGAGCAAACAACTTTGACTTTTTGACTAAACCTTGAGTTTTGAGTTTGAGCAGTGGAGCAGGTTTTGAGTCAATCAATTTGTATGTAAGTAACCAATCAATATGTCAATCAAACAGACATTTGGTGGTTTGGGAGAAGGTGTTTTTTTTAAGGTTTTAGGTTAAATCCAATATGGCTGCCAAACCATGTGACCGATGATGCCATAAATTTAATATTTCAATACAAATGGGTTATAGATCATGTGCATGCAATTTCAGATTTTTAGGATAAGGAATTCGATGAAAACATTTTTGGCTGGTATACCACTTCACCTATGATATCATTATCATGCTTTTATTCCCCATTGGGAGTACTTGACAATGTGCCGAGTTTCAAATTTTTCCATTCAGCGTTTTTCGAGAAATTCTTTTTAAAATTATTTGCGTTTAATCCAAGATGTCTGCAATACCAGTGACCTATGACGTCACAATTATGATAAAACCATTTTTCATGGGCGTCACTCCTACCCTGAAACTCGGACAGACAACCCGAAAACATAATGGCTCCGGCCACCTTCGGGGGTGGAGGCATAAAAATAGGACAATCGAGGCATAAAGCAAGTCAAACCATTCATAATTATTGTCATGGTAAAAAAAATGCTCCATAAAAGGCACCACTATGGTATATTTGGTTACACAGTTACATACTACTTTTATGAAACAGGAACATGAATGGGCTGATATCTCTTGGTTGCTTTTGTGAGCTTTTGTCATTTTAAAAGATCAATTTCAGTTATAGCCGGCGAAGCCGGTGTTGTGAATGAACGCGTACGTATTATGTTGAAAAACCAGAATTTGCTGGATCCTTTGAGAATTCCAAGCTTTGACGCACCAAATCACTCAATGGAGGCCGCCATCTTGCGGATGCAGAAGTATGCATACAAAATTGAGAAAAAGTTCAATAGGAGTTTGTTTCACCCGTCTTTTTTTTGATTCACAATCTTATGCACCTCTAATTTGTAATTAAAATACTTTAAGACCAACCTCGTTCCCGGGCCCGCATGGGCCCTGGTTATCTTCAAAGAAAATCGTCACCAAACACCGGAACCAATGAGATTCGAGCATTTGAAAAAGTATTTCAAAAACCAAATCGCTCAATGGAGGCCGCCATCTTGCGGATGCGGAAGTATGCATAAAAAATTGAGAAAAAGTTCAACAGGAGTTTGTTTCACCCGTCTTTGTTTGATTCACAATCTTATGCACCTCTAATTTGTAAATAAAATACGTTAAGACCAACCTCGTTCCCCGGGCATGCACGGGCCCTGGTTATCTTCAACGAAAATCGTCACAAAACACCGGAACCAATGAGATCGGAGCATTTGAGAAAGTATTTCAAAAAAGCTTATTACCGTGTCTCGGAGGCTGAAAACGGCGTCAAATATTCTAAAATTGACGAAGAATTATTTTTTTGAAATCTCGCGGCTGTAGGGGATAGTTTTTCACGGCCGGAAATATCCGAAGTTGAGACTGAATTCACCGAATTAATCAAGAAGTAAATTTTATAAATTTTAATCTCATCCAGAATGCAAATGGTGTCATTTTGAACTAGGTGCGGTACCTACTACACCTACCTACGACCAACTACCGAACCTACTTATGCCATAGTGATGGGTAAAATAGTGGCAAGAGGCTTTGGCTTCGCCGGCTCATTGTGGCTTTGCAGTCGGGTACTAGTCTATATATATAAAACACAGTTTGTGTGTGTGTGTGTGTGTGTGCGTGTGCGTGTGCGTGTGCGTGTGCGCGTGTGTGTGTGTGTGTGTGTAATGTTACCGATAGACTCCGAAACGGAGAGGCTCACGTGCTTGATATTTGGCATAAACATGGCCATTGAGCCTGGGACGAACATGGCCGAACTCAAAATATTTGACGATCCATATTTTTTATTCATATTTACCTCAGCGCATTTCAGCGAAGTACCCGCTAATCTCAGCCGGTGTCAGAACAGCTCGCTGATTCGCTCAGAGCGATCACGTGATGTTCCATCCCCGCCGCTAGACTGATTCGCTCAGAGCGATCACGTGATGTGACCATTGCCATTCACTCCACATAGGTGGAGATGCAGTTACCGGGCGCCATCTTGGTTGGCATTCGATGCTGGGCGATGGTGATTTCCGTCACACGTTTGCACGTAATTCAGAGCGAAAAGCGATCGTGTTTTGTGTCGATTTTTGTCGATTTTGTGCGATATTAATTAAATGCCTTTGATAGGGACCGGTAATTCCGCCAGGGGCGCTGCGCGCACTACTTACGTCACGCTGTGCATGGCACTCTGTGACCGCTGTTGCGGTGCAATGCTTTGCGGGCAAATCGTTTTTATGCCATGGTATGCCATATTTTGGACTTAACCACTCTTCATGACTGATCATGCGACATCTACACACTCATGGCTACCACCGAGACGGATCCTGGTTTCACGTGAGTAATATTTACCATATTTGCTCGATTTTTGAAACCGATGCATGCAAATATCGTGTCTATACCACACCTAAAATATTTTTTAGAAAGAATAAGCACATCTCCCCTTTGAAAGTGCCCCCTGAAGTGTGTCCAGGTGGAATTTCTAAGTCGTAGGTCTTAGCAACTCTCAGCAATCTTTTACCGCATGGATTTATCTCGAGTATTTACTAAACTGTGCTAAGTTGAAGTTGCGTACATATTTCAGCAGTTTTCAATGTAAATCGGTGTAATGTAACCTCCCCCCTCCTCCCCTACCCTCCCCCCCTACCCTCCCCCTCCCCCCCTACCCCCTCCCCTCCCCCCTACCCTCCCCCTCCCCCTTCCCCTCCCCCCTCCCCCCTCCCCCCACCCCTCCCCCCTAACCTCCCCCTACCCCCTCCACCACCCCCCCGTTCCCCTCCCCCTCCCCCTCTTCTCCCCTCCCCCTCCCCCTCTTCTCCCCTCCCCCTCCCCCTCTTCTCCCCTCCCCCTCCCCCTCTTCTCCCCTCCCCCTCCCCCTCTTCTCCCCTCCCCCCCGTTCCCCTTCCCTCCCCTCCCCCCCCGTTCCCCTCCCCTCCCCTCCCCCCCCGTTCCCCTCCCCTCCCCTCCCCCCCGTTCCCCTCCCCCTCCCCCTCTTCTCCCCTCCCCCTCCCCCTCTTCTCCCCTCCCCCTCCCCCTCTTCTCCCCTCCCCCTCCCCCTCTTCTCCCCTCCCCCTCCCCCTCTTCTCCCCTCCCCCTCCCCCTCTTCTCCCCTCCCCCTCCCCCTCTTCTCCCCTTCCCCCCCGTTCCCCTCCCCTCCCCCTCCCCTCCCCCGCCCGGCAATGCCGGGTACTTCTGCTAGTATGTACGATAAAGGGAGCTGAACATGCATCCGTGCGTCCATCTGTACATCCGGATCCACCCAATGGTTGGACAGTTTGCCTGACTCTACGGCCGCCATTTTGGTGCTTACTGCGACGTGAAGTCAAAAAGATCTTCAAAGCTGTCAAATTCACAATTGCCATGACCTCCCTTTGCAATTGTTTTTATGTTTTGCTATGCAATATGTTTTGCACTCTGTCAAAGCGTCTTTGGGCTTCCTGAAAAGCGCTATATAAAATAAATGCATTATTATTATTATTATTATTAGTTTTACCTTCTGTGTAAAATGAACAAAGCAACAGTTAAAATGATTTTGAGTCAATAGGGTTAATGGGCCTTGTGGAGATTAGGCCTTAGTGATAGAGGCAGTGTTCTGTTGTTTATACACCACCCAAATAACTATGTGACTAACTCTCAAGCAGCGATTTTACTGCGGATGTTACGCAGTGTCAAGCACTGAATTATTAATGGATCTTTGCTATTACCAATAATTCTGTGCAACAATAACTCGTATATTATTTACTCATAGTATTCTGTGCTTTTGTTGCATTTATTGTACTCATAACTTATGGTACTTCCTCTTCCGGGACACTGTTCAATACACCTACTCTTGCAACCAACTGTACCTGGGTCATGGTTATTTGCGTACTTGCTCTTCCTGTGGTAATTACTTCACCTCGCTCTGTCCCGATCTATCACACACAGGTCCTCGTTATTATTTCCGACTATTTACTCTTAAAATTATGAGTTGCACAGGTGACCATGATGGGTTTCTATGAAGTCATTGATAGCATGATAGGGGAGTGGAAATTGTTGACGTGGGAATGATTGTTTGCTTTTATGAGCGGGATGATGAGTAGTGGGCTTGTCGAGGGGGGACGGGAGAGCAAAGATGGGACCAAAGGGGAGGTGGGTTGAGGACTTTTGTTTGGGGGTGGGGGTTAAGGAGTTGTGGTGGGGGGATGCAGATGGGGTTTGAAGGCTTGAAATGGGGAGAGGATTGATGCCTTAGGGTTTGGAGGGGAAGGGTGAGGACTTGGGGTGTGTGTGTGTGTGTCTGTGTCTGTGTCTGTGTGTGTGTGTGTGTGTGTGTGTGTGTGTGTGTGTGTGTGTCTCTGTCTGTGTGTGTGTGTGCCACTTTAGGGGGTGATGCAATCACCCTACAGGTGATGTGATTTTGCACTCTAAATGCACGTCATGCAGAAATTGGAAACTTTCTAGCATGTTGCAGTCATGTGTAGTGACTGAATAATGTGGTTGTTTTTTGTTTCAGCGAACTTCTAACATGGACCCACAGTCAAATGACTGGCCCAGCCCGTGGCTGGATGATGTTTCATGCTCCAACATGGCCCTTTGGTGTTGAAGTCATTCGAGCACAAATGAACACACATTCGAACAGCATGAGATACTAGGCCCTTATTTATGGCAAGCACCGGTAAGGGGACGATTTGTTGGGATGTTTCTGGCACAGTACAAGCTTGCTAGTGGTGTTGTGGGTTTCCTTTATGCATTCCTTTGGTGGCCATCTATTTTTAATATACTTTAAAAATGCCAAGATATTTGATTTCCCTCCATCCCTATCGCCATACACCACCTGACCCTTTCCTCCTTTTCCCTTACTTATATCTCCTTCCAACAGCCTTTCACTTTTTTCTCCCGTCCTGCCACACTCCCATCTTCTCTCTGCATTCAAGTATTCTTTGACATTCCTTCCTTTTCGCAGTTACTTTTCTGAATGTACTGCACACCCCAAACCCCAACCCCACTGACCTGCTTCGATAAATGCGTATGTAATATGTTGCCAGGCGATTGTTTTTCCTCATCTACTGTTAAGTTTGTACAGATTAAGTTTGTTTCAGTCAATAAATTAGTTATTTTTACTACCTTGCCAGCACTAATGAAGAAAACTTTGTTGGCGGAATTAATGAAGTCATATGTGCAGAGAACTTCAAATAAGTGTTGAAAAGCTCGGTACTCTCCGACGTTTTAGTAAGGCAAAAGCAAATTCTGCTTTCAGCGATTAGCATATTAGCAAGGCACATCTAAAATTTGTAACTGTGCGTCAGTCTAACGGTTTTCCCTGCTCCATCACTTTGGCGTGCGTCACATGAGGAGAAAACAGGCATTTCCACTGTGTACCCAACTGCATTCATCTTTATAAAATAACAACCCCCTCAGCCAACTCGTACAGTGGTCCATTCCATAATCGCTTCCAGACGGGGAGCCGCAAGTGTGTCCATTGGAACTCGAGCAGTGCAGTTATTCGGACAGGGAGTTATCACCGTGAAACGTCCACACATGACAGCTACATTGTGCTGTTACACTGAAACCTAGGATTTCGAGAAATCGAATTTCATTGTGCATACGTTTGTGGAATCCAGCTGTTCGTGGTGATTTGAAATCCAGGTTGCATTTTGCAAATCCTGCCTTTCCTTTTTGTGGGTGAAAAAAAGAGGGGTCGGGGTTGATTAGGGTTACAGCTGGATCAACATGGCTGCATTAACTGAAATTCCCTCGCATTACAATAACTTGAAAAATGAGTTGAGAAGCTGGGTCGTGTTATATGAAAGAATCCTTCAAATTGAGGACAACTATTTTACGCAGCGCAATCAAATGTCTCAACAAAGGAGTTATTTTAAATTAACGATGAAATCATCGATGGTCTTGAAAAAATAATTGCAATTATCTTTTATGACACAAATGTACGCTCATGATTATTACACTCGAGTGTTTCAGCATGTTAATTGTGTGAGCATAATTTGATTTAAACTGTTCTAAATTTCTCTGACAATATTGCTCAAGCAGACCGGGGAGAGACAGAGAGAGAGAGAGAGAGAGAGAGAGAGAGAGAGAGAGAGAGAGAGAGAGAGAGAGACAGAGACAGAGACAGAGAGAGACAGACAGACACAAAAAAATATGGTCCTCAATAACACAGTTATGAGATACGTTGTTATTCTAGCAAGATCCAGACAAGTAAGAACAAAAAAATCCATTTATGTTGTGACATTATCATGATGTAAACAACTTGCACAATGAAGGCAATGTTTTGAATCCAAACATTTTGCCACTGAGGTCTTCATGGAATCTCAGCTGACAAGTTGAAAGAGAGGCCGGTGCAGGCAATCATGTGATTCTCGCCACCACGAAGCTTGACGCTCATGTTCCCTGGGAATAATTTCCAAAATAGAGTTCTTTAAATTACTACATTGCTGGTGTTTGAGTCATCCCTACTTGCAGCCAGCGAAGTACAATAAATGACCAATGACATTTTGCACTAGCAATTAAGGTATTTGCAGTGCCTTGTCGATATAAGTGTTTAAAATTGACGTGACATTTTCAAGAGGCCTGCTATCATATCCAGCTGTCACTTTATGCTCACATCAAATGCCTGGGATAGAATAAATTGCAGAGTTGAGAATTACAGTCTTAAATTCACCTTCCATATGAACTTTTATTTCAGAAAAAAAAACTTTCTTCGATAATTAATATGCAAGTAATAAACATGTCGAGTTTATTGTCATCGGATAAAAAGGAATTTCGTGCTTGTAAGATCTGCATTGACAGCGGCAAAGAATCCAACTCCCAAAATCTTGTAAAAATGTTTTAAAAACAAACAAACTATTAACCATGTTTTTTGACGATGGAGTTTCTCATTAGGACTTCAGTCTTGTTTGAAGTGGTGAAGCCCATAGTTTCGCTGTCATTTCTATAACACTGGTCAACAAAATTTTAAACGTTTTATGGTTCCAGTATATTTTGAGGTGATTCTAACCAACATGAACCTGTAGATTTCGATTATGATATCCAATTTTCACTAGCACATCCAGTTTTTGAGAACCAGTATACCATTGGAATATCAGCCACAGCCGAAATTCGGGTCAAATTCGTCTTGTACTCACTAATCAGGACTTTGTAACAAGACTATCTGAGCTGGAAAGCGTTGCTTGGGATAGCTTTGTGGCTCTTGCTAACAATTACCTTGGAAACTTTCGAGCACAAAATTATGAAGAGCTTGTGGACAAGATATTGAGGAGTTACCAGGCGCTCGGTGCTCGAATGTCGCTCAAGATACATTTCTTCCATTCTCATCTGGACTTCTTTCCACAAAATCTTGGCGATGTCAGTGATGAACATGGAGAAAGGTTTCACCAGGAAATTGCCATCATGGAGACTCGATATCAAGGCCGTTTCAATCCAAACATGTTGGACGACTACTGTTGGACTTTACAGCGTGAAAGGGATTGCTTCTAAAAACGCAAAGGTAAAGTTCAGAAGCACTTTTAATGTGATGTAAATAAAAACTTAAAGTTCATAATTTTTTTGTGATATTTCATAAAGTTCATATTATTTTTGGAGATTTACATTTTTTTTATGTGATGTAAATAAAAACTTAAAGTTCATATTATTTTTTGTGATATTTTATGAAGTTGATATTATTTTTGGAGATTTACATTTTTTTAATGTGATGTAAATAAAAACTTAAACTTCATATTATTTTTCGTGATATTTTATGAAGTTGATATTATTTTTGGAGATTTACATTTTTTTTATGTGATGTAAATAAAAACTTAAAGCTCATATTATTTTTTGTGATATTTTATGAAGTTGATATTATTTTTGGAGATTTACATTTTTTTATGTGATGTAAATAAAAACTTAAAGCTCATATTATTTTTTGTGATATTTTATAAAGTTCATATTATTTTTGGAGATTTACATTTTTTTATGTGATGTAAATAAAAACTTTAACTTCATATTATTTTTTGTGACAATAAATAGACTTATTGAGACTTAATCAAGAAATTCGCATGCTCTAAAGATTTTTTCTACACTTATGATGTTCTCCGTCAAGGCTACGTGATAGCGAAATTTTAAGGTCAGATTCGGATTCGTGGGCACCAAATTAGTTAGAAACAGTTGAAAATAAGTCAGAACCAATTTGGCTGTTGACCAGTGTTATTAATAATGTAGTAAAGCGCGGCGTTACGCGCGCTGCTTGCGAGCAAGGAGGAAGCGGACAAGCGGTAACTTATAAGCGTCTTTATTTCAGGAGCTCACTGTAACACTGGCGCGCTCCGGGCTGCGCGCCCGGTGTATATCATGAGGCCACGCCTACCCCTCGGGCGTGGCCACCACCCACTTGGTGCGCGGAATGATGTCACCACGCCAGTGGGCTTTTGTGTCCGCCACACGCGCCCCCCCAGAATTCCCGCGCACCTGGAGGGCCAGTTTGCGGGGCAGACGAATGACCCGGCCGAAGCGCCCCCTGGCGATCGGCGGCGTCCGGGGTGCAGGGATGCCAGGTGGGATGCCCCTGGCTGCCCCTGGGATGGGTGCAGGACCGGGGGGCGGCGTGGCGGCGGGGCTGGGCGGTGCCGGGGGTCCGCCCGCAGGGGGGCGGCCCCGACGTGGGGGTCGGGCCACTGGCGGTGGATGGTCCACGTCGAGGTGGGCCGGCTTGAGGCGGTCTACCGAAACGCGGTCAGGAGTACCGCCGATGTCCAGGGTGAAGTGCTTCGCCCCGGTCTCCAGCACGCGGAAAGGCCCGTCGTACGGGGGCCGCAGTGGTGTCCGGTGGGCATCGTGGCGGACGAAGACGTACTCCGCCGTGCGAAGCTCCGGGGCGACGTGCGTCGGTGGGTGCCCGTGGCATGCCATTGGCACCGGGGCGAACCTCTGGGCGGTCTCTTGCAGAGCGGAGTGCTGCTGTGCCGCGGACCATGGTGCCGTGGAGTCGGGGAGGAACTCGCCCGGCACCGGCAGCGGTTGCCCGAAGACCAAATCCGCCGCGGATGCGCGCAGGTCCTCCTTGGGCGCCGTCCGGAGGCCCAGCAGGACCCAGGGGAGCCTGTCGACCCAGCCGCCGTCGCGGAGGGTGGCCCGGAGCGCGGCCTTCAATGAGCGGTGAAATCGCTCACACAGGCCGTTAGCCTGGGGGTGGTAGGCCGTGGTTCGGTGCAGCCGGACCCCGAGCCCCTGCGCGACCGCCTCCCAGAGCTCCGAGGTGAACTGGGGGCCACGGTCGGACGAGATGTCTGAGGGGGCGCCGAACCGGGCGACCCAGGTGGTGATGAAAGCCTGCGCGACATCGGCCGCCGTTGTCGACGCCAAGGGCACGGCCTCCGGCCACCGGGTGGTGCGGTCCACCATGGTGAGGACGTAGGTGAAACCCCGCGAGGGGGGCAGAGGTCCCACCAGGTCCACGTGGACGTGGTCAAACCGGCGTTCCGGCACCGTGAACGGGGCCAACGGGGCCTGGGTGTGCCGGTGCACCTTGGCGCGCTGGCACGCGAGGCACGTCCTGGCCCAGCCGCGGGCGGCCTTCCGGAGGCCATGCCAGACGAACTTGTCGGCGATCAGCCTTTGGGAGGCCCTCGCGCCCGGGTGGGACAGGCCGTGGATGGCGTCAAACACCTGGCGCTGCCAGCCTGCGGGCACGATGGGGCGAGGATGCCCAAGGGAGACGTCGCACAAGAGGGCCGCGCCCGCGCCGTCGAACGCCACCTCGGTGACGCGGAGGCCCGTGACGGCGGTCCGCAAGGCCTGGACGTCGGGGTCAGCGGCCTGGTCCGCTGCCATCCGGGCATAGTCGATGCCGAGGTGGACTGCGTGGGCGACGGCCCGGGAAAGGCAATCCGCCACCGGGTTGTCCTTCCCCGCGACGTGCTGGATGTCCGTCGTGTACTCGGACACGGCCGAGAGGTGACGCTGCTGCTGGGCCGACCACGGCTCGGTGACCTTGCCCATCGCGAAGATCAGCGGCTTGTGGTCGACGAAGGCAGTGAACGCACGGCCCTCGAGCAGATGGCGGAAGTGCCTGACCGCCAAGTGAAGCCCGAGCAACTCGCGGTCGAAGGTACTGTAACGGCGTTCGGGCGGGCGAAGCTGCCGGCTAAAGAACGCCAGCGGTTGCCAAGCTCCACGCACCCATTGCTCGTGCATCGCGCCCACCGCGTAGTCCGAGGCATCGGTGGTGAGGGCGATCGGTGCATCGGGCGCCGGGTGCGCGAGCATGGTGGCGTTAGCCAAGGCGAGCTTCGCGCCCGTGAACGCCGTGTCCATCTGCTCGGTCCAGGTAACGTCGCCTTTGCCCGTCTTACCTCGGAGAGCTTCGTGCAGGGGGCGCAGGAGCTGGGCGATACAGGGCAGGAACCGATGGTAAAAGTTCACCATGCCCAGGAACTCCTGCAGCCCTCTGATCGTGCGGGGGCGCGGAAACCCCTTCACCACCTCCACCTTGGCCGGCAGGGGGACGGCTCCGTGCCTGGTGACACGGTGCCCAAGAAAATCGATTATGGTGGCGCCGAACCGGCACTTTGCGGGGTTCACAATCAGGCCATGCTGGCCCAGGCGTTCGAAGAGCGTGCGGAGGTGGCGTAGGTGCTCTTCGCGGGACGCGCTGGCGACGAGGATATCGTCCAGGTAGACGTAGAGAAAATCCAAGTCACGCAGGACGCTGTCCATCAGTCGCTGGAACGCCTGAGCCGCATTCTTCAGACCGAAGGGCATGCGCAGGAACTCGAAGAGTCCGAATGGCGTGATGACCGCCGTCTTCGGGACGTCCTCCGGCCTGACGGGGACGTGATGGTAGCCGCGTATGAGGTCCACCTTCGAGAAGAAGGACATGCCCGCCAAACGGGCGGAAAAGTCCTGAATGTGGGGGACGGGGTAGCGGTCGGGAGTCGTGGCTTCATTGAGACGGCGATAGTCCCTGCACAGTCGCCATCCCCCGCCGGGCTTTGGCACGATGTGCAGCGGCGATGCCCAAGCGCTCTCTGAGCGCCGAACAATGCCGAGTCGCTCCAGGGTAGCGAACGCCGCTTTTGCCACCGCCAGCTTCATTGGCTCGAGGCGGCATGCCCGGGCGTAGACCGGTGGCCCGACGGTGGGGATGTGATGGGCCACCCCGTGCTTGACGGCCCCCGCCGAGAAGGTGGGCCGCGTGAGGGCCGGGAAGCCGGCGAGGAGGCGGGTGAATGCGTCCGCTGCCGGAAGCGTACAGACCAACGTGGCCGGAACCGAACCGTTCGGCAAGCCGCTTGGCAAGCCGCTCGTTGAGCTGGGCAACGCACAAGCGAGCAAGCTGAACGTCTCGGCCTGGACAAGACGTCTGCGCTTGACGTCGACCAGGAGCCCATTAGCGCACAGGAAGTCCGCGCCAAGCAGTGCCATGGGCACGTCGGCGGTGACGAACGTGCATCGGAAAACCTGCCCTCCGAACCGCAGAGAGAGGCAGCGTTTTCCGTACGTACGGATGGGCGTCCCGTTCGCGGCAAGCAGCGCAGGGCCCCCTCCCGCGGCGTGCTTGTCTGACGTGCCGGCGGGAACGACACTCACCTGTGCTCCCGTGTCGCACAGGTAACGGCGCCCGGAGAAGGTGTCCGTTATGAACAGCAGGCTGCTCGAACGGCCGGCGCTCATCGCCACTATTGAGCACCGGCCCGGGCGTTTCCCGACCTGTTGAAGGAGCATGGCGGATGACACTGCCGAGCTTCGTGGCCGAACTTGGCGTGGAACCAGCACCAGGTGGTGGAGCTGGAGGAGCGCGGCTGGCTCCGCCAGGCCCGTGGAGTTGGCGGGTTTCCCCACGGTGGCGGTTTTCGCCGCGGCGGTGGGCGGGGCGTGGTGGCGGTCACGAGGTGCGTATCAGCATGCTGCGTATGCTGTATAAGCTGATGCTGTGGATCAGCAGCATCAGCAGCAGCATCAGCCACGAGGGCCGTGACGGCCACGCCGACTCTCGCCCGCGTGTCCGAAGCGGCGAAGTACTTGTCCGCCTCGGCTGCCAATGCTCGGGGTTCCGTTAGCCCGGTCCCGGCCAACGCGAGGTGAACCTGCGCTGGAAGTTGGCGACGGAAAAGCGCCCGGAATAGAGAACCGGGGGCTTCGTCGCCCAACAGTGACAGCATATGGTCCATTCGGACCGACGGGCACGTGTCACTGAGCTCGGGGAGATCCAGGAGGCGGTCGGCCCGTGCGTCATCCGTGAGGCCGAACGTGGCTAGGAGTAGCCGCTTGAGTGCCTCGTACTTGTGGCCGTCCGGTGGGTGGCGAAGGACGGACACAACTCGAGCGGCCGTGCCGGGCCCGAGGGAGGCGACGACGTGGCAATAGCGCGTGTCATCGCCGGTGAGGCGCCGAAGCTGAAATTGGGCTTCGGCCTGGACGAACCAGACTTCGGCCTGAGCCTCCCAAAATTCGGGAAGTTTGATGAAGTTGGCCATGGCAATGGCATCGCATGTGGAAGGATCGCTCCGGCAGATCCAACGTCGAGGGGGTCACCAGTAAAGCGCGGCGTTACGCGCGCTGCTTGCGAGCAAGGAGGAAACGGACAAGCGGTAACTTATAAGCGTCTTTATTTCAGGAGCTCACTGTAACACTGGCGCGCTCCGGGCTGCGTGCCCGGTGTATATCATGAGGCCACGCCTACCCCTCGGGCGTGGCCACCACCCACTTGGTGCGCGGAATGATGTCACCACGCCAGTGGGCTTTTGTGTCCGCCACAGTAGTTTATTTATACATACGAGCAGCGATGGACAAGTTCAAGGAATGAAATGCAATTAGTCAAAGGCATTTACCAACGTTTTTAAAATGTAGCAACCCTTTACTCAAATACATGTGCTCCATTTTGTCCTTCAAACTGTCTGTACAAGTAAAATACAAGTGTACAGATTGTTCCTTCAACCACTTCTTTCTTACTTCAAACAGTCCCTCGCCGTCGATGAATCAGTGGCTACGCAGGAGGGACTTCAAATGTCGAACAGAGAATAGTCACTGCTGGCCAAGTCATGGATGTATGGGGGACATCGACCTTCTTGAAGCCACAGTCATGAATGGCAGCCCATGTAATACAAGCCTTGTGCACAGGTGCGTTCTCAGGAAGGAAGAACACACGTTTGATCAACGTCCTTGGCATCTGCCCTTAATGATCTGCAATTTTTCAATGAACGTGGGGTAATATTCCCTTGTGATTGTCATTTTGTGAGGTGCATTATCAATCGGCAAACAGAATTGCCTTGTTATCCCAGAAAACTGAAGCCATGATCTTGTCAGTGAAGGGTTCAGTGTGAAATTTCTTCAGTAATGCATTGTGCTTCCATCTAATTTGGTTTCAGGATGCTGGTGGTGAAGTCGCGTTTCGTCATTAGTTAGCGGATGAACGATAAAGTCAGCTGAATCTGGGTTGAACAGTTTGAAAGTTTGTGACATGATGCCTTCCGTCACTGTCCCCAAGGGAATATACAGCCCCAACAGATTGGAAGAAAGACAAAGGGTCATGAGTGTCGAGATGATAGGGACTCATCTTGTTGAGACCTTGGATGTGCCAAAATGTTCATGAATGATAGTGTAAGTGCTGTCTTGGGAAATTCCCAGTACTGTGCATATTTTGGCAGCCTCGACGTGGCAATCCTCCATGGTTAATGCTTCTTCTACCTGGGCAACAGTTTGTGGTTCGATCATATCTCCCAGCCGTCCTGTCCTGGGGTTGTCTTTAAGGGACTCATGTCCATGCTGAAAGTCCAACACCCATTGGGTTACTGTAGAATATGTCGCTACACATTCACCATACATGGCCATCATGCCTTCTTGGATTTATTTTGAGTTGCATCTTATTTGCATAAATATTTCATGACAACTCATCACTCATAAAGTAATATTGGTTCATGAGTTATCAAGTGACCACTATAGTCGTCATGTGTGTGCATCTGTCTGTGTGTGTGTCTGTGTGTCTGTCTGTCCGCAGCATAACCACCCAATGATATCATCCGATCTTGATGAAACTTTGGCGGGAGGTTGATATCATGATCTAGTTGTGCCCTGCCTGGAGTGGGCGTATTGCGGCCATTGTGGGCGGAGCCACGCCCAAAAAAGATGTTTTTAGGGGGTAATCGAGTTCAAGCTACATCTTCTCCAAGGGGTTTGGTGGAATCTGACAGGGGTTTCGTTATTTGGTTAGGCCAATGTCATGTGTCTAGCCCCACGGAGCTGGATTTTTCATTTTTTTATTTCTTTTTTCTTTTCATTTTTTAAATTCAATGTGAATTCAAGTGAACTCCTGTACTGTCTCCAAGTGGGTGGGAACTCCAAGTGGGTCCCCCTGTACTGTCTTTCCCTCGTGGTCCCCCTGTGCTGTCTTTCCCTCGCGGTCCCCCTGTACTGTCTTTCCCTCACGGTCCCCCTGTGCTGTCTTTCCCTCGTGGTCCCCCTGTGCTGTCTTTCCCTCGTGGTCCCCCTGTGCTGTCTTTCCCTCGCGGTCCCCCTGTACTGTCTTTCCCTCGTGGTCCCCCTGTACTGTCTTTCCCTCGTGGTCCCACTGTGCTGTCTTTCCCTCGCGGTCCCCCTGTACTGTCTTTCCCTCGTGGTCCCCCTGTACTGTCTTTCCCTCACGGTCCCCCTGTGCTGTCTTTCCCTCGTGGTCCCCCTGTGCTGTCTTTCCCTCGCGGTCCCCCTGTACTGTCTTTCCCTCGCGGTCCCCCTGTACTGTCTTTCCCTCGTGGTCCCCCTGTGCTGTCTTTTCCTCGCGGTCCCCCTGTGCTGTCTTTCCCTCGTGGTCCCCTGTGCTGTCTTTCCCTCGTGGTCCCCCTGTGCTGTCTTTCCCTCGTGGTCCCCCTGTGCCGTCTTTCCCTCGTGGTCCCCCTGTGCTGTCTTTCACTCGCGGTTGTCAGCTCTTTCACGAGCCTCGATTCAGTATACAAAAAAACCCCCAAAAAACTCCATTCAATGTCCAATGTGCGCTGAGTGGGTTCATCAAAAATGTAGTGGTCTGAGAGGGTAATTAACCAGTGTGGCAGCTGCATTCAAATGTAAGGTGTGCACAGAGGGAGCTGCAGATGGAGGAAATGTTGAGTTGGATCTTGGAGATGGCGTGAAGCTGGAAGGTGTGAAAACATTTTGCTACCCTGGAGACATGCTGAATGGAGAAGGTGGATCAGACTCGGCAACGGTCGCTCGAGTGAGATGTGCATGGAAGAAGTTTCGGGAACTGTGTGGCGTGCTGATGAGGAGGGGAGTGTCGTTCAAGCTGAAGGGAAAGGTGTATGCTGCATGTGTGAGAAGTGTTATGATTTATGGGAGCGAGACATGGGTAATGAACGTAGCGCAGCAACGAAGGTTGGAAAGGGTGAAAATGTGAATGGTTCGGTGGATGTGCGGAGTATCGTTGAGAGAGAGGAAGACAAATGATGAATTGCGAAAGATGATGGGAATAGAGCCTGTGATTGATGCTGTGAAGTGGAACAGGTTCAGATGGTTTGGTCATGTGTTGAGGAAGGATGAAGTGACTGGTTGAGAAGAGTGATGGAAATGAATGTAGAAGGAAGTAGAGGATGGGGAAGACCGAGAAAGACTTGGCTAAAGATGGTGGAAGAAGAAATGCGGGCAAGGGGGTTAACAAGGAGAGATGCAGAAAATAGGGCAAAATGGAGAAGATTGTCATGGGGACCGCAAGGCTAACCCCCGCTCTAGCAGGGAAAATGGCCTTAAAATGCATGTTGTTGTTGTTGTTTCATTTTTAAAATTTATTTATTTATTTATTTATTTTTCATTTCATTTTTCACGGAATTTTCGGTATTGTGTAGCTAACTAACCTCATAACTGATTTTACATTATTTTCTATCTCATTTCAAGGTCGGTAACCTTCGTTTTGACAGTTCCGGGCCTGGCCTGTCTGGGCCCGTTTCGGTTACAGTCCGTCCTTTGTCATTGAATACCGCTCGCTCGTGAACCATCGTCGTCTCCTGACTTGTCCATATTAGTTTGATATCGAAATCTTCTGAATTATTACTTTTAAACACCAAACAATGTCAGGTAAATGAAACGAATGTAAAAATAAATAAAGAAGCATACAAGTCAGTTCATAATGAGCAAAACGCCTTGGCTCTAGTGCCAACAAATACCATATTCCTCTATCTTAACACCCCTTGTTTAGTCTTAGCATTCCTCTTTTCTATATTCCAAAAAATAGTTCTTCCATTGAAAACTGTGTGACAATATATCGAGCAAATACGGCAAATGAATGATTGGGTTTTAGTTCATGCTATGCTTATTTTGATGTTGGGATTTCACTGTTATCAGCAATTTTGTTGTGCATATGGTTTATTAATTATTTTGGAACACATGAAATTGGCCTTTATCTTTCTTATTGACGAGTCAATATATATTTTTCGAGCAAACTAACATGGATATGAGCTCAGTATTGAAGAAAAAAGATATTTATAGCTTCTTTTTTCTTTAAAAATCCTAAATAACCTATAGTTTGAATCTCAATAAAGCATCTGTATGCAATCGCATGTAGTTATTCAAAAGTTACTTAATTCCTCAAGATAAATTGCCTTGAGCAAGGCATGCAGTAAGTGGAGTAGGCGGGAAGTGCCGAAGAGGGTAGCATCAGCTCCCACTTCCTTAAGTAAATATAATTATATTTCCACCCTTCCTCCAGGCATCCAGCCTGTGGCTAATTCAGCCCACCCCAGAGATAACACACAATGCTGTGTGACAGAACGTGAAAGTCCCAGCCTACAAGTCCAGCTGCAGGCTGGTTTTCGAAGCACGTCAGCTCTGAAACTCAACAAAATATAGATACGCACGTACAGGCACCACCCTCATGACAATGGCTCAGGCGGTGGAAGTGGACAGAAGAGGAAGTTTTAAATTAGGGAGAGGGAGGCTGTCCTTGGCTGCTGATAAACACACAGGAAGGGAAACCCACCCATAAGTCAGCCCTCTCTCTGTTTTCTTGCATTTGACAACAAGGCAAAGTTATCTTAAATTGTACATTAAGCAGAAGTTACTATATATATACACTACCGGTCAAAAGTTTTAGAACACCTCAATTTTTCCAGTTTTTATTGAAATTTACGCAGTTTAATGTCTCGATGTACTCTGAAATTAAGCAAAGAACAAATAAACAATTGGAGATAAAAAAGAAATCATAGAATCATTTTGTTTAACAAAATGTAATTTAAATTTTTGACTCAGCAAAGTAGCCACCTTTTGCAGATATAACCGCCGAACACACTCGTGGCATTCTTTCTTCAATGGAAATCAAATATTGTTCGGGAAGTTCTTCCCAACACTGTTGCAGAAGTTCCCACAAATGTGTTGCACTTGCAGGTTGCTTTGCTTTCACCGTTCTGTCCAGTTCATCCCAAACCAGCTCGATGGGGTTTAAGTCTGGAGACTGTGCTGGCCATTCCATGATTTGAAGCCTACCGTCTTGTTGTTTTCCTCAAAGGTAGTTTTGACATAGCCTGGAGGTGTGTTTAGGGTCATTATCTTGCTGAAGGATGAACCCCTGACCAACGAGGCGTATACCAGAGGGTATTGCATGGTGCTGCAAAATGCTGTGGTAGCCCTTTTGGTTCAGGGTGCCAGTCAATCTGTGCAAGTCGCCGACTCTGTATCCAGGAAAAGAGCCCCAGACCATCACGCTTCCTCCTCCATGTTTGACAGTTGGTGTCACACACTGAGGAACCAACCTTTCGCCTACTCGACGGCGTACAAAAGCCCTGCGTGATGAACCAAAGATTTCAAATTTTGTCGGTACATAAGACCTTCTTCCAGTCTTCAGTAGTCCACTGGCGGTGCTTCATGGCCCAGGCAAGCCTCTTTTTCTTATTTTGCCATCTTAGCAATGGCTTTCTTAATGCCACTCGACTTGTCAAACCTGCAGCTCGAAGTCTTCTCTTCACAGTTGAAACTGAGACTTGCTTACTTCGACCAGTGTTAAGCTGTGCTTGAAGCTGTTGTCCTGTGAGCCGCCTATCACGCAAGCTGTTGACTCTCAGAAACTTGTCTTCTGATTCCGTTGTGGCTTTGGGTCTGCCAGACATCTTCCTGTCAGAGTTTCCTCCAGTTTCCAAGTGCCTTTTGATTGTGTAGGAAACTGTGCAATTTACAATATAACTGTGCAATTTACATTATTTTATGTTTTTACATAAAATTATTTTATGTTTTACATGTTTTTACATTTTATTTGATGTATTTGCATTATTTTACCCGTTTTTGCTAACCTAAACTTTTTTTTAACCTCGAGCAGTTTACTGCTTACCTTTGTACCATTTCAGCTTATTCCCTGGACTTGAATTGCTTAAATTTCAATAACAACTAGAAAAATTGAGGTGTTGTAAAACTTTTATATATATATATAAACTATATATATATATACATACAGGGTGATTGAAAAGCAACTCCCTATTTTAAAATATTTAGAAATTATTTATTTATTGTAATATTTTTCTCAAATTTTTAGTGTTTGTTCCTTAATTTATGAAAATTTAATCTATGTTGGTTTTTTTTCAGATTATGTTTTGTTTGAAATTCGGAAGCCCTACAAACATGGCTGGACGTCTTACCCTGCAGGAGCGTGCCCAGCTAGTGGTATGAAGATTGGTCTGATCTCTTAAAAAATATCCTCTGGTCTGATGAAGCGGTATTTCACATCGGTGGGTTTGTGAACCGTCACAACTGCTATTACTGGGCAGGAGAAGATCCTCGTGTTATTTCTGAAAAAACGCAATATCGGCCCAAGGTAACGGTGTGGTGTGGAATGACTTCGGAAAGGATTGCAGGTCCCTTCATTCTTCGCGATACCATGAATGCCAAAAGGTACCTCACCATGCTGCAAGACGAAATCTGGCCAATTATCAGTGCTTCGGAGAATGTTGAAGATTTGATTTTCATGCAAGATGGCGCTCCTCCACATTTTGCTATTGTTGTTCGTGAATGGCTGAATGCCCACTTCCCTGGGAGATGGATGGGTCGTCGTGGTCCATATGAGTGGCCAGCCAGGAGCCCTGACTTAACATCATGTGAATTTTTTCTTTGGGGTTCGGTAAAAGAGCAGGTCTACTGTACCAAACCAACGACTTTGGAAGAACTTGAAGGGCGAATACGAGAAGTTATGTCTTCCATCCCACAAGAGTTCCTGGTGAAATCAGTTGACGTGGTTCCCGGGCGGCTTGAGAAGCTGGTGGCGAATTCTGGTGCCCATATCGAATTTTAAATAAAACTTCATGCTATACGCTTTCTTCTTATATCCATTTCTTGTAAAAATTATAGTTAAGAAATAAATGATAAGTATTTTAAAATAGGGAGTTAGTTTTCAATCACCCTGTATATATATATATTGTTGCGAATATGGAATTTGGCCTCCATATCCGCTTGTAAATATTCCCCTATTTTCTCCAATACTCCCCAACTTTCCCCAATCCCCCATTCCCTAGTCCCATTGCATGTAAATAACAATCAGTAGAGCCGACCTTCCCCTTATTCCCCCATTAAATGTCGTGCCCAGGTCCACCGCACCACACGTAGACAACTTTCGGACATCTTCCTAGTTATTCTTATTCTATGTCAGTTAAGGCCTCGTTTCCATTAATTATGACTCTTCGTTGCACCAGAATGTGATTATATGGCATCAGTAGTGAGTTTAGGACCTTTCCCATACCTCCTCCCATCTTCTTCCCCAAACAACAACAATAACAACAATTACAACTACAACTACGACTACAACAACAGAGGGGCGGGGAGTGTGCGTCCTCACACCGGCTCGATTAGCGCCATTGACCACGCGCTCCACGGGGTTACCACGAAGGGGCTCCTTGTCAGCTCCTCGTCAAGGGCGGAGCCTGGTAAACCCCCCGCACGCACCCAATGAGAAGCAACGTGCCGATTCCACGAGGCGGAGCTAACGAGCCGAGGGCGTGTCACTCCCCGCCGGATATACGCGGCCCCGCGCCGGATGTGACGTCAGATGCGCCTCAGCTTGGAGAGAGAAGCCACCGCCACCCCCAGCGCGACGATACCTCCCCGCATCTTTGGACCGGACCGGACCGTACTGGACCCTGCTTTGAGCCAAGAGTGCACCTTGAGCCATCGATACCCGCTGTCCTTTTCATCAACCCCCGTGTGAGTCAGCCTTTTGTCCCGTTTATCTGTCGTCTGTTGGGAATAATATAAGATTGTGTTTAAGTGCTTGTCTTTCTATGCTGTCCCTCTTGTAGTTGTAATCTAACCTTCCGCCTTAATATAACCTCCTCCGGAGGTCTTGAGAACTGAACCCCTGGTGTCGTATTGTGTTATTGTAATCCAGCCGGGTGTCTTCTTTTTCTTATTGAGCCAGCATCGCGCGACTAGTCAACGTTCGGGCACAATCGGGTAACTTGTGCAGACGTGGTCATACCATAAAACCGCTCGGTAAATAACATCCAAGCCACGTCTGTAACAATTGGTGTCGAGGAGTGGAATTCGAACCCGGGACTAAATTTATTAGGCCCAAATTGGTAACAAGTAGAATCGATTCGGAGCGCGTTTCCCGCGCGAAATTATAACGGCGAAATTTGAATTTGTTTTACGAAAATAAAAATAAAAACCGAATTTTGAAAGTCGCGCTATGGCGGGTCAAGACGGCTGGGGTCCGGTAAAGGAGAGTGAGGTAGGGTCGATCCAGGACCAAATTGAGGGACAAGAGGAGAGCGAAGCAGTGAGGGCGGCAGGTTCGCAAAATAGCGCCGTCACGCACGAAGAAGCGGGCGCGCAAAATGGCGCCTCGCTGATCACCGCGCCAGCGACCGTGGCAGCGCCCCCGGTGGATTGGAACTTGTTTTGTATACAAATGAAGGCCCTTATGGCCCAGACTAACGAGCGAATGGAAAAGAATAGTGAGCAATTGGGAGACCAAATTAGAGGTTTGAAAAGCAGTATGGGGGTAATGGGGAACCGGATGGATGCTCAGAGTAACCAATTGGGGGTAATGAGGGACGAAGCGAGGGGTACCGGTGAGGGGTTAGACAATAATTTTAAGGAGTTAGACAAGAAATTTGGGAAGTTAGACAATAATTTTGAGGGGTTAGACAACGGGATAAAAGAAGTGAAAAATGGGTTAATGGGGGTAGAAAATAGAATGGCTGCCCAGGAGAATCAGATAGAGGGAGTGAAAACTGGGTTAGAGGGGTTAGAAAACAGTATGGAAGGCAAATTGAGGGACATGAGGGACCAAGCGGAAAGGGAAGTTAAACAAATGGAGCAGCAGATAGAGGGGGTCAGAATGGGGGTAGAAACCAAACTGGATGCTCACAGGGAGGAAATGGAGCAGATGAGGGTGGCATCTGGGCAGGAGATGCAAGTGATGGGAGAGGAGATCAGAAGAGGAGTGAGTGAGGAGGTCGGAGGAGTGCGCGAGGAGGTGAGGCACTGTGAGGAGCACATGGAAAAGGAGGTGAGAAAGGGGACTGTAAAGTTACAAGGGGGCATAGAGGACCTGACGCAGGAGGTGGAGCAGCTGACGGTGGGACAGACGGAGTTAGTGGAGCAGGTTCAAAGGAACACTGCGGTATTAGGAGGTTTAAAGGCGACACAGAAAGAACTAAAAGATGACTTGGTAGCGACGAAGAGGGAATGTCAGATGGTACGTGAGGGACTGACAACGAGGTTGGACGAAGTGATAGAGGTTATGGAGACGAAGGACCGGCAGGTGAGGACGCACATGGAAACGGTCAAGGTAGCCTTAGAGGATGAGCTTGAGGAGACGTACCGGGGAATAAAAGAGGTGAAGCACAAATTAGAAGAAGTGGAAGAAGGGATGAGCGAAATTAAGAAGCGACGGAGAGGGGATAAGAAAGAGATAAAAGAGGAGATAAAAGAATTGGTCCAAAGTCTGTGTTTGGATCGTGATGATGTGCTCATTAACCGGATGAGGGATTCGCAGGTGATGGAGGAGAAGCGAAGAGGAAGAGGACCCGGTGTAAGTGGTGACCAATATGGTCGTGCGTATGATGCGCCAGGGGATTTAAGAAGCTTGGGGGTCGAGATAGACCCGGGTGTTCGTGAGAGGCCGTCGGTGAAGTGTGCGACAGGTCTGGTGTGCGAAAGAGGAGGTGTGCGAGAAAGTCCGACTCTGGGGTGTGTGAGGAAAAAGTGTGTGCCAAGGAGTGAGGGTGCTGGCGAGAGTGAGTCGGTCGTAGCGCGTGTGCGAGGAAGCACGTGGAAGCGCGGTGTGGTGAGTGTTACAGAGGGTGTGACGGGAGAGTGTGCGCAAGAGTATGCGCGAGAAAGGTGTGTGACGGACAGGTGCATGAGGAAAGAGTGCGCTGTCAGAAGTAAGGAAGAGTGTCCACCTGTGGTGAGTGTTACAGAGGGTGTGACGGGAGAGTGTGCGCAAGAGTATGCGCGAGAAAGGTGTGTGACGGACAGGTGCATGAGGGAAGAGTGCGCTGTCAGAAGTAAGGAAGAATGCACACCTGTGGTGAGTGTTACAGAGGGTGTGACGGGAGAGTGTGCGCGAGAAAGGTGTGTGACGGACAGGTGCATGGGGAAAGAGTGCGCTGTCAAGAGTAAGGGTGAGTGCGCTGTCAGGAATGGAGGTGAAAGTAGTGGGAGTGACATGGAGCGTGAGTTAGTTGTGACAGGTGAGCGAGGATGTACACCTGGGATGGAAGGATGCACACCTGGAATGGTAGAGCGTGAGTGGGAATGCACGCTGGAGTTGGTGGTGAGGCACGTGATTGGGTGTGCGAATGAGGGCACACCTGTAATTGTCACAGAGGAGGTGACCGCGGAGGGGGCGCGAAGCGGTGTTTTGGTGAGGTGTGCTACGAACGAATGTGTGCCAAAATGTTCGGTGGTCAGGTGTGTGACCAAGGCTGTGAGTGGAATGAGTGTACCTGGGTGTGTAAGGAAAGGTACGAGGAGCATGGGCACGGCTGGATGTGTGAGCAAGGAACGGGCTGCGGGGTGTAAGCGTCCAGGTGAAGCATCGACGTTAGACGGGATAGAGTTTAGAACGACTTATAGCCGAATCGGGCCCTCGGTGCGTGCTGGGCCTCGCTTTGAACGGCCGCGTCCGTGCTCCACTAGGCGGAGCTGGCAGCCCGATAGAAAGGGTCGTCATGGCGACCACTTTTTGGTGAGACGTGCCGGCAGGTCTAGATCGGGGCATTGGATGGCTCCACGCCGAGGTGGTGTGTGGGATCTCGGCACGGGTAAGCCCCCGTCCCTGCACCGAGTGCCGGACGCATCCAGCCGCTGGCACAAAACAACCAGCATCCATTGCTTGGCTTTACGAAGCCCGGCTTTGGACAGGGATTGGCGCACCGAGAGGTATTAGTGAGTCGACTGGGTGATGAGGTTAGTGTTTTGGACCCAAAATTGGAGAAAAACAAAATTTGATGATTGGCAAGGGATTGGCAGTAGTGATTGGCAGATGATGGGTAGTGATTGGCAAATTTTTGATTTGTTGAAATTTGATGTGCAAAATTGGTAGTGAGAGACCCCCGATGTGGTGGGATGGCATCCCTGCCACCCTTCCCATGAGGGGGGCAAAGGAGCAATAGCTTATGGGGTGTATGGCAGTGAAAACTAGCCCGGGTGGGTTAGGATATTGTGTGTAGGGATCTAGAAGAGATTGACATTAGGTAACGTTAAGATTAGTTAGTGACTGATACCTGTAGTGGGGACGCAGGTAGATTAGTATGGATGATAATGACGAGGGAGCGCAATAGTTTAAAGGGACGACTGGGAAGCGCAAGTTTCAGAAGGGAGTAGTTAGCTGAGATGATGCCGTGTGTGTGAGAATTGAACAGGTGTGATTGCACAGGTGTGCAACTGGACAGGTGTGTGGAGCAGTGTATGAGTAGTGAGTGTGTGGATCAGCGCGAATGCGCTTGGGGAGAGAAGGGTGCAGGTGGCACCAGGTGTGAGAGCACAGGTGTGCAAGTACAGGTGTGTGGAGAGAGTTGGAGTAAGTGGTACGGAGTGGTGTGCATGGTGCGAAGGTGTGAATGGGGGAAGAGTGGACCCCCATCACGGATACCCGGGGCGGGTAGTGTAAGTGTTAGGTAGAGGGTACAGGTAAATTGTGGTTGGATATTGGCATCTGTGGTGCGGTTGCAGAATGGTGTTGTGAATGGGTGCATTAGTGTTGTGGAAATGGCGGGGCGTGTAGCCTGTTAGTGTGTGTAGTTGGTTGGGCACTCCACCACTGTGAGGATGTCGGCCAGGTGAGGCCGCAGGTGGGCTCTGGGAGCCGGTAGAGTTGTGGATGGGGCCCGAGGATCCGGAGGATGGACCCGGGTAGCCCAGTGCCAGAGAGGGCACGGAGTGGGGAGAGCGCCAGAGGGCCTTCCCCAGGTAGATAGGTTAGGGTAAGGAGCAGGTAAGCTCGGAGGCAACTACAGTGGTGGAGGTGTGCAGGTGGGTAGACCCACTGGGAGAGGTACACGTCGCAGCCCAGAAATTGTACGAGGGCACCGGGAGATGAATCGGGGGAGTGAGACCCCAAATTGAAAAGCACCACAGTTTGGCCAATGGGAATTGGTTTTTTAGAACCCATAGTGTAAGAGGGCCAATGGTTTGGCCGGAGAAAGACCCCGGGTAGTGTAAAGTTGTTAAAGTCATTTAGGAAATAGTTAGGATTGATGAACCTGTCGCACCATACGCAGCCACTTACCTGTGGTGATGATGATGACTCCACACCTGTGTTTTCTTTGGTTGTGTTGCAGAAATGAGAATTGCTGTGAGGATTTGTGAGACGCATCACGACGTGGATGAGACATTGGGGTGATTCCATCTCTCCCTCCCTAGGAGGGACTGATGATGAATTGGTAATGGCAAATTTTGATGTTGAGTTGAAAATGGCAAATTTTGATGAGAGTTGAAAATGGCAAATTTGATTGGTTAGGAGGGAGAGAAGACGAATTTGGTTTATGGGAGGAACGGGGAAGACAGTAGGGATGTTTGTCGATTTGTAAAGTAGATGTTTATGGGTAGTGTTGTGTTTTGTGGATACAGTAAGGGGTAAGGGAGGGGCCATGTAGGTTACCTGGTGGGGGGGGGCGTACGATAGGAACGTACCTGTCTCACCTGGTTCCCATGTGCCCCCAGTGTGCATCATCTTGTATTGCGTGCACTTTTGCGCCCTTACCACCTTACTCACTTGTCTGCTTCTTTTGTCTCCCACCTCCGAGGATCTGGCTTTGGGGTAGAGAGAGAGGAGAGAGAGGTGCTGGCTGCGCAGTTGTGGGCCTGCACTTTCGCTGTTTGCTGCCGGGATCGATACACCATATGGACCGCAATGTTTGTGGCCACCCACAATGGACCGCAGTTCGTTTGCGGCCAAGCACCACCCGGGGATGGACCTATGGGTCAACGTGGCACCTATGCCATAAAGGTGAACCACTGTTAATTAACACCACCAAGTGCACCACAAGAAGAGCAAGAGACACCTGCAGGGTTAGGGGTTGTCGAATTTATTTTTATTCCAATGAACAATGGTGACTGCACCGATTGGTGGTGGGGTGGTGCTTTTGATGCTGGGACAGGGTGCTCTGCAGGTTATTAAAGGCCGTCGGCCACAGAGCACTCGTGGGTTGGTGTATCGATGTTGGCAAGCGCGCTCTCTCTATGCATAACATCTGCATGTGTTCCTCCAAAAACAGGTCCTGGATCGTAGTGTAAATAGCAGCGTAGTCGTGTAAATAATGCTCCCTACCGGCTGTATGTTTAGTTTGAGGATTCTTTCCGGATTCGGTTATCCTGTGGGTGTGTTTCTGTGAGGAGAAGGGTGCAACGTCGCAGGGGGACATATTTACTCATTTGTGAATATCTGTAAAACTGTCGCACTCAGGGTAGAGTTAATAGTAGAGGGAACTACATTGCGTGCCACACTAAAGTAGGTAAAAATTTATCGGGTCGGGACGCCCCGAGGGTAGAGAAGGGTGCAATGTTGCGAATATGGAATTTGGCCTCCATATCCGCTTGTAAATATTCCCCTATTTTCTCCAATACTCCCCAACTTTCCCCAATCCCCCATTCCCTAGTCCCATTGCATGTAAATAACAATCAGTAGAGCCGACCTTCCCCTTATTCCCCCATTAAATGTCGTGCCCAGGTCCACCGCACCACACGTAGACAACTTTCGGACATCTTCCTAGTTATTCTTATTCTATGTCAGTTAAGGCCTCGTTTCCATTAATTATGACTCTTCGTTGCACCAGAATGTGATTATATGGCATCAGTAGTGAGTTTAGGACCTTTCCCATACCTCCTCCCATCTTCTTCCCCAAACAACAACAATAACAACAATTACAACTACAACTACGACTACAACAACAGAGGGGCGGGGAGTGTGCGTCCTCACACCGGCTCGATTAGCGCCATTGACCACGCGCTCCACGGGGTTACCACGAAGGGGCTCCTTGTCAGCTCCTCGTCAAGGGCGGAGCCTGGTAAACCCCCCGCACGCACCCAATGAGAAGCAACGTGCCGATTCCACGAGGCGGAGCTAACGAGCCGAGGGCGTGTCACTCCCCGCCGGATATACGCGGCCCCGCGCCGGATGTGACGTCAGATGCGCCTCAGCTTGGAGAGAGAAGCCACCGCCACCCCCAGCGCGACGATACCTCCCCGCATCTTTGGACCGGACCGGACCGTACTGGACCCTGCTTTGAGCCAAGAGTGCACCTTGAGCCATCGATACCCGCTGTCCTTTTCATCAACCCCCGTGTGAGTCAGCCTTTTGTCCCGTTTATCTGTCGTCTGTTGGGAATAATATAAGATTGTGTTTAAGTGCTTGTCTTTCTATGCTGTCCCTCTTGTAGTTGTAATCTAACCTTCCGCCTTAATATAACCTCCTCCGGAGGTCTTGAGAACTGAACCCCTGGTGTCGTATTGTGTTATTGTAATCCAGCCGGGTGTCTTCTTTTTCTTATTGAGCCAGCATCGCGCGACTAGTCAACGTTCGGGCACAATCGGGTAACTTGTGCAGACGTGGTCATACCATAAAACCGCTCGGTAAATAACATCCAAGCCACGTCTGTAACAATATATATGATTAAATAACGAAATGTCACATGCTTTTCACACCCAATCTGGGACCCACACAATCTCAACAGATCATTGAATGTGATTTGTGTCTGAGCATGAAGAAAGCTTGCTTGAAAAGATATTCCTAAGGCACCTTGTTAAACGTTTCCAAGAACAATTACAACTACAAAATTTAACATGTGAAAGTAATATTGAAGGGAATTTCTATCCCCAACAAATTGTAAGGAAGAGAAAAGGGGAATTACAAAGCAAAATACTAACAAAAACATGACAACAAATGACAGAGTAGCAGTAGAGTTAAAAAAAAAAAAATAAGAAAGATTAAAAAAGATTCACTGGAATGGTTAAGAAGAGGGCAGCTGAACCGGGGGGGAGAACGAGTCATAATATATGCCAAAGTTCAAGTAGAGGTACGACAACAATCAAGTTCAAGTACAATCTTCAACAGGTACAGCACAAATGAGTTTGCCTGTTAGTATTCCCATGTGTTTCAACCCCTGACTAATGTGGGGAACACAGGTTCAAATGTCATATACCATATGTGTTTGTCCTTATCTACTAATGTTCTTATAATTTATGTATAAGTACACGGATATGTCTTCTAATGTCTTGTCCTGCACACAATTTACATACAAGAGCCTCCGTCAGTCTTCGACCAGTGTTAAACAAAAAAATGACCAACGAAATTGCAGGACTGAGTCAAATGCACAAGTGCATGTTCTGCAAAGTCTAAACAGAAAGTAACAGCCACTTCTGGAGATGCAAGAAACTTATGTCAGAACAACTGTATACAGTCTGCAGTACATATAGGCATAACATTGTGTGCAGAGTAATTCACTGGCATAACTGCAAAAACATCAATTTCACAGTCATAGAAAAGTGATGGAAGCACAACCATGAAAAAAACAATCAAAGAACATATGGCCTGACCATTCCATATAGTGTAAGCATTGAAAACAAGAGACTGACAGGATGGCCTAAAGGTACGCACGTTCACCTAGAAGCTGTCTAGCCTGGGTTTGAATCCCGACCCAGCTGTAAACTGTCATCCCGATGTTTCACAGACAGGGCGATTCATCAATGTGTGTGTCATCCCTCGAATGGATGTTAAACGGGCATCCCATCTGTCAGCATTCATTGGTGGACGTTAAAGATCTCATAGTGTCCTTCACAAAGAGTAGGCAAGCTATCGCCGGCACCATGAACAAATTACGAATTCCTGCTCGGGGCATTTCATCAGCAGTACAGCCTTGCCCTCAGCCAATGATGCAACCCCGCAGCATCGTGATGCATATGAACGAAGAAGATTGAAACAAGGTACTGAGACATATCCACTATGTACTCAGAAATAACATGGAAAATACTGATTTTTCCGTAAGTATCGGTACTCATTGACTTTGGTCCAAAAAAATTCAGAAATATAGAAGTGGTAAAACACCAGGAGCTCAACATTGATATGAAGAGAACCAGGAATAGCTGAAGGAAATCAACATCATGCCAGTGATAGTCAGAGTAACTGGAGTGATGGAGATAAGTCGTGCACGAGAAACTGCAAGAGATCCCTGGAAATATCACCACGCATGATCCACAATTGGAATCTGTCTGAGGTTTATTGAATATAATCAAAAGAGTCCCTGGAGCAGTGATGTGATACAGAACACCTGGAAATATTCCGAAGCTGAAATGAGAAAACACAACTGGAGAAAGTCCTCGAAATGTGATCTAGAAACAACTAGAGAGTTCATAGAACACCTTCCCCCATGTAGTCTTGATTTTAAAAAAGGACACGAGAAGGGTCTTTTAAACTCTTGCTTATCGCATTTCCGAACACATATTTATTTCAATTTATTTCCTAAAGCGATGACTTTGTCTGAATCTCGATATTCCCCAATGCTGAGAAAGTGAGCGGCAAATTTGATTGGTCAAGATGGCATAATACTTTGTTGAAGTACTGCTAAATGGAAGGTTTTTGAGAATTCCAACAAGGCGATTTGTGTTCTGCAGTCTTCAAGTAAATTATTCAATTGAAATATAAAAAAAAATTTAAAGGCTGCACAAAAGAAAAACGCAACAGACTTTTTTGGAGGTTTATTGATGTACCGTCTTTTACACCACCTTATAAATCACGTTAAATGAGTTATTCATCCCTGTTGTTTGTGTCCTTTATGGTGTCCCTAAAAACAGTAAGTTTCCTTGTGGGAATGATTTTCAATTTTGTTTGACTGTGGGACATGCAGACTAAAAAATGTTATAAAAAAATTAATATAAAAAAATTAATACAATGCGCATGCAGTGCAATCAGGACAAGATTCCGTATAATTTGCCAAAATCAGAGCCAAAGTACTGCTTACCTGGAGGTTCGTGTTCTGATGCGTGTTCTACAATATTCAATATAAGTAACATTAAATTGAAATGAGGTTGTTCTTCCATCATAAACTGATGTCTGTAGACAGACAGTCAGACATAGTGAACCAATTGCTTAACCCTGCGTTTTGTATCGCACACACAGGGTAAAAACAAGATATCGATACTTTGGTCACTGGGAGGGCCGAATTCCGTCTCACAATAATCCATTCAGGGCCTTGCAACCAACACAAGTCAGGGGATAATATGTCGGGTAATTTATATCAGTCTGCATCTGAATTGGAGTCAAACCTAAGTCACATTTCAATGAGTTTCAATGAGAATGAGAATAAATCGAATAATGATGGCGTTGCTGCTTTTAAGTCATCCAATGTTAACAGATGCCCATGTAGTGTACTTTAAAATGAAGTTCCACGAAAAATTACAACTGAAAGTTTATCAACTGTGTTAACTGGACTTTCGTTTGGTTAGAAAAATCACAATCATTAGCCGTTGTCCCAATTAAATTTCCAAGATATTTGAAAGCCACTCAAACTAAAAAATGTTGTTTACGTGCTTCTTAGTTAATTACTAAATAGCCGGGTGTTGGGCTAGCGGCTAGGGTGCCAGCTTAGGATACCTAGGATCCTGGGTTCGAAATCCCGGTCGATCGCTGAATTAACACCAGGGGGGTTGACTCAGCCTGTCATCCTTCCGAGGTCGGCTAATTGAGTACCAGTTCACTGGTAATTCCCTGTTTGTCGTAAAAGGCGACAAAAAGGGTTGGCGGCAGGAAGGGCATCCAGCCGTAAAACATTGCTTCAAAAAGGGGACCAACGAAAACAACAACAACCACGGTGCCCGAAAAAGGCCAACCCCCGCTTTGTGGGGAAAAATGTCCTCTAAAGGTTTTTTTTTTTTTTTTTTATGTGCTTCCCCTTCTCTCCCCATTTTGTCTACCACTCCCCTTTTTATACACTTTGTTTGTTTGTCTGTTTGATTTGTTTGTGTGATAAATGTTAGCTCTTTCACGAGCCTCGATTATGTATACAAAAAAACAAACAAAAAAAAAAACTGCTTTTCAGGCTTAGTGCTGCATCGAAGAGCATGCCATCCTTTCAGAAGGAACGTTAAGCTATCTGTCTAGCTTGCTATAGCAAAGTTGCTAGTTGAAGCTCAATGCCTTTTGAAAAGATTAAGCCATTGTGTGCTTGTCGTATCCTGACCCATTGCGTTTCTTGTTTAAAACTATTGTGAAATTCTCCAAACAGCTTTGGGAAGGCCTAATGTGTGAAGAGATGGTGGATAAATGTATCCCTCATACTATGAGTGGCAAAGTAAAGTTCACCCGGTTAGTGTCTGCAAATGGAAGCTTGCCTGGACATCTGATACACTCAAAACAAGAAATAGCCCTCAGCAAGAACATGGGGTACCAGAGAGCAGAAAGCTGTGCCAGCATGACCAAGATGAAGAAGAAAGTACAAGGAAGATTATGAGGAATGCTTTCCAAACTATTTTCAGACAACCTAACTGCAACTTCAAAACGTGCCTCTTGAGGATTTCACTCTAAAAATTGGACCAGCTGATATTTTATAGCTCATCGTAGTGTGGTGAGAAATTGTCACCCATTCAGATGGTTGTTACTATTGTTGCGGATATGGGATTTGGCCTCCATCCATATCCGCTTGTAAATATTCCCCTATTTCCCCAATACCCCCCAACTATCCCCAATCCCCCATTCCCTAGTCCCATTGCCTGTAAATAACACTCTGTAGAACCGACCTTCCCCTTTTTCCCCCATTAAATGTCGTGCCCAGGTCCACCGCATCTCACGTAGACAACTTTCGGACATCTTGCTAGTTATTCTTAGTCTATGTCAGTTAAGGACTCGTTTCCATTAATTCTGACTCTTCGTTGCACCAGAATGTGATTGTATGGCACCAGTAGTGAGTTTAGGACCTCCCCATACCTCCTCCCATCTTCCCCATGAAACAACAACAACAACAACAACTACCACAACAGCGCGCGGGGAGTGTGCGTCCTCACTCCGGCTCGGTTAGCCGCCATTACCCATGTGCGCCGACGGGGTTACCACGAAGGGGCTGCCTGTCGGCCCCTCGTCAAGGGCGGAGCCCGGTAACCCCCCGCACCCAATAAGAAGCAACGGGCCGATTCCATCTGGGGCGGAGCTAACGAGCCGAGGGCGTGTCACTCCCCGCCGGATATACGCAGCGACTTACCGGACGTGAGGTCAGATGCGCCTCAGCCATGAAGGAGAAACAGACGCCACCTCCAGCGCGACGAGACCTCCCGCATCTCTGGACCGGGTCGATTCTGCCCCTGCGCCAAGGTGCACCTTGAGCCTCGACTACCTGCCCTTCCTTGCCATCAATCCCCGTGTGAGTCAGTCTTGTCCTGTTTATCTGTGGTCTGTCGGGGTTACTATAAGACCGTGATTAAGTGCCTACCTTCCTATGCTGTCTCTCTTGTCCTTGTAATCTAACGTTCCGAACTATTATAACCTCCTCCGGAGGTCTTGAGAACTGTACCCCTGGTGTCGTGTCATTTAATCCAGCCGTTGTGTCCTTTCCGTAATTGATTTAGCATAGCGCGACTCGGCCAACGTTCGAGTATAATCGGGTAAACTGTGCAGACGCGGTCATACCAAACCGCTCGGTAAACCAACATCCACAACCGCGTCTGTAACATTTGGTGTCGAGGAGTTGGATTCGGACCTGGGACTAAATTTGTTAGGCCCAAATTTTGGAACACCAATTGTACCATTAGGGTAACAATTGGTGTTGGGAAGTGGAATTCGATCCGGAGCGCGTTTCACGCGCTCGAAATTATAACGGCGAAATTTGATTTTGTTTTACGAAAATAAAAACCCGAATTTTGAAAGTCGCGCTATGGCAGACCAAGACGGCTGGGTTCCGGTAGAAGAGAGTGAGGCAGGGTCGATCCAGGACCAAATTGAGGGACAAGAGGAGAGCGAAGCAGTGAGGGTAGCAGACGCACGAAATGGCGCCTCGCACATGGCCACGGCGACCACGCCCGCGACCGTGGTAGCGCCGCTGGTGGATTCGAACCTTTTCCTCCTGCAAATGAGGGCCCTTATGGAACAAATGGGTGAGCGATTGGGAAACCAAATGGGAGTAATGGGAAACCAAATGGGGGTAATGGGGAACCGGATGGATGCTCAGAGTGAGCAATTGGGAGTAATGAGGGACGAAGCGAGGGGTACCGGTGAGGAGTTAGACAAGAAATTTGGGAAGTTAGACAATAATTTTGAGGAGTTAGACAAGAAATTTGGGAAGTTAGACAATAATTTTGAGGAGTTAGACAAGAAATTTGGGAAGTTAGACAATAATTTTGAGGGGTTAGACAACGGGATAAAAGAGGTGAGAAATGGGTTAATGGGGGTAGAAAACAGAATGGCCGCTCAAGAGAATCAAATGGAAGGGATGCAAAAGGGGTTAGAGGGGTTAGAAAACAGTATGGAAGGCAAATTGAGGGACATGAGGGACCAAGCGGAAAGGGAAGTTAAACAAATGGAGCAGCGGATAGAGGGGGTCAGAATGGGGGTAGAAACCAAACTGGATGCTCACAGGGAGGAAATGGAGCAGATGAGGGTGGCATCTGGGCAGGAGATGCAAGTGATGGGAGAGGAGATCAGGAGAGGAGTGAGTGAGGAGGTCGGAGGAGTGCGCGAGGAGGTGAGGCACTGTAAGGAGCGCATGGAGAAGGAGGTGAGAAAGGGGACTGTAAAATTGCAAGGGGGTATAGAGGAGTTGACGCTGGGAGTAGAACAACTGACAGTGGGACAAAAGGAGTTGGGGGACCAGGTAAAGAAGAACACAGCGGTAATAGAGGGTTTAAAATCGACACAGAAGGAGATGAAAAAGGACGTAGGGGTAATTAAAAAAGAGTGTCAGACGGTACATGAGGACTTGACGAGGAAAATGAACAAGGTGGTAGAGGTGATGGAGGTTAAAGAGCGGGAGGTGCGGGAGCACATAGAAAAAAATAAAGTGGAGTTAGAGGAAGAACTTAAAGGGGCGCACGAGGAGATGAAGGAGGTGAAGCAGAAATTAGAAGAAGTGGAAGAAGGGGTGAGCGAAATTAAGAAGCGACGGAGAGAGGATAAGAAAGAGATAAAGGAGGAAGTAAAAGAATTGGTCCAAAGTCTGTGTTCGGATCGTGATGATGTGCTCATTAACCGGATGAGGGATTCGCAGGTGATGGAGGAGAAGCGAAGAGAAAGAGGACCCGGTGTAAGTGGTGACCAATATGGTCGTGCGTATGATGCGCCAGGTGATTTAATAAGCTTGGGGGTCGAGATAGACCCGGATGTTCGTGAGAGGCCAAGAGTGAGGTGTATGGTTGGTCCGGAGGGTATGGAACGAGAGGTGCGAGGTGTGGGTGAGCAAGGTTGTGGTGGTATGGAATGGGTAGCGGGTTGCGGAGGTGTGACCCATGCATCGACACCAACAGGGGTAGTTGTTGGAGGGACCGGGGAGGCACGAGAGCCCCTTGGGGGTAATGTACTGTGGGGGCCCGGCCGGCTCGGCCCCGCGCTGACCCCGCAAGGGGCGACGCACGGGGTCCGGCAGGCGGGCAACGACTCGCATACGAGGTGGTCCCACAAGGTCCCACTCGCGCCGTATGACGGCAAGAGTGATCTACGCGCGTACCTGGCGCAGTTCGACTGTGTGTGTAAGGGCAACGGTTGGGGTGAGGACGAAGGTGGAGTACACCTGGTGGCCGCATTGCGCGGCGCGGCGGCGGAGGTGCTGACGGCATTACCAGCGGGTGCTCTCACCCTGCCAGCCCTCCGCGACGCCCTAATTAATCGATTCGGCATTGAACAGCAGAGCGAGCTTGTTAAAGCTCAGCTCGCGCTGCGAAAACGCAAGCCCCAGGAAGCCATCGGGGAACTTGCCCACGACATTCGCCGCGCAGTGGGGATCGCACATGCTAGCATGGCAGCGGATTCCTGGGAAAGCCTGGCGCTGGACCATTTTATCCAGGCCCTCCCGGACATTGAGCTCCGGCAACAGCTCGCCATGTGGCGCCCGCAGACTCTGAGCCAGGCGGCTGACGCTGCGGCCCGTTGGGAAGCAGCGAGGCCCCTGGCCCGGGGGGGGGGGGGGGGGGGGCGAGCGTCTCGCAATGGCGGTCCGCCAGGTGGGACCCCCGATGGAGGGCGGACCCCTTAGGGGGCCCGCCCCCGACGTGGGTCCTGACCTGGCGGGCATGGTCCGGAGGCTGGTGGACCAGCGCCTGGCGGGACCTGGACCATGGCAGGCGGCCCCGGAGGTGGCCCGCGGTGGACCACGAGCGGGTAATCCAATTCGGACCTACAGGGGGGGGAAATTTGGAATTCCGGAGGCAAGCACCTTATCAGGTGAGGTGCTATACTTGCAACCGTCTGGGTCACCTGGCGCGGCACTGTCGAGCCACGCGCCAGGATGATCCCCGGCGGTTGAGGTCCTCAACTCCGCCCAGGGGGGAGCGGGTTAGCCGACCCCAGACACCCCCCCGCCAGACCCCGGGAAACTAGAAGGTGTCGGGCACGTAGGGCGGTGTTCGGCAGAAGAGGATGGAGGAGAGCCCTCATTGACGCGACAGGTCATTTATTGTGGCCAAATTGGAACCGGTAGCCTGACAATTAGATGCAAAATTGCCGGCGTGGGGGTAGACGCCGTAGTGGACACAGGAGCTAGCGCCACGATCATTAGCCCTGTGGTCCTTGATTCGAGCGCAGGTGGCTGGGATAAGATCCAGCGCCTGCAAAATTATAGTTTGCAACTTGCTACCGGGGTAACGGCCCCGATCATAGGGCGTGGTTCTGTGACCCTCAAGTTAGGGTCGGTAAGGAGGGAGATAGATGTTTGGGTGGCGGAGGTGTGCGACCCATGTTTAATAGGGTTGGATTTGTTGACTGCCAGCGGTTGTAAAATCGACTTGTGCCGGGGGATCCTGCAGGTGGGAGTAGAAGAGCTGCCGTTAGGGGGAGTGAGCATGGCCGAGAGAGCGGAGCTGGAGGCTTCCGAGGCCGTGACCATCCCCCCAAGGGCCGAGGCGATAGTGCCGGCCCGGTGGGCAGCTCGCCCAACATGGCAGGAGTCCTGCGGCCTGGTCGAACCGGTGGCAGCGCAGTCCATACCGGGTTTAATCGTGGGCCGCACCCTTGTAAAAACGGACGGACCGGTAGTGGCCGTCCGAGTAATAAATATGAGTACAGAACCACGCACTATAGTAAGGGGCACGAGGGTAGCTGGCTGCACCCCAGTTGAGGAAGTCGCGACAGTGAGGGGCGAGAACGTCCAGCCGAGCCGACCCCGGGGGGAGCCTTCAATAACAAGTAGGAATTGGCCCGATCACATTTGCGAGATGGTAAATCGTAGTAGCGTAGAGTTGGGAGGTACCCAGAGGGAGGCCTTACACAAACTGGTTGGGCCCCATTTGGACCTCTTCTCCCTGTCCACCGAGGATATTGGACGTACGGGCCTGGTGAAACATCAGATCCACACCGGTGAGGCCCGGCCTATTCGTCAGGCCACCCGACGGCTCCCTTGGAGCAAGAGGGCGGAAGCTGATGAGCAGGTTGAAAAAATGCTCGACGCAGGCGTGATCGAGCCCTCGGGAAGTCCTTGGATGTCACCTGTTGTGCTGGTCAAAAAGAAGGATGGGACCACGCGGTTCTGCGTGGACTATCGCCAGCTAAACAACGTGACACTCAAGGACTCATATCCCCTGCCAAGAATTGATGACACCCTCGATGCCGTTGCGGGCTCAAATTGGTTCTCGACTTTGGACCTCAAGAGTGGGTATTGGCAGGTGGAGATGGATAGGGCAGGGAAGGAGAAAACGGCATTTTCCACAGGTAAGGGACTGTATCAGTTTACTGTGATGCCGTTTGGTTTGTGTAACGCCCCCGCCACCTTTGAAAGATTGATGGAGCATGTGCTGGGCGGCATGCCATGGCAATCATGCCTGGTGTACCTGGATGACGTCCTGGTACATGCCCAAACGTTCCCCCAGGCAGTAGCTAATTTGGACCAGGTGTTCGGGTGCCTCAGACAGGCAGGGTTGAAGCTGAACCCGAGTAAGTGCACCTTGTTTGCCAAGGAGGTGGCCTATTTAGGCCACGTCATCGGTTGCGAGGGGGTAAAAACGGACCCAGACAAAATTAAAGCGGTAGAGGAGTGGCCCGCACCACGTACCATCAAAGAGGTGCGGGGATTTTTGGGACTCTGCTCCTACTACCGGCGCTTTGTGGCGAAATTTGCGGAGTTGGCCCGTCCCCTCCACCGGCTTACGGAGAAGGGGACGCGATTTAATTGGACACGGGAGTGCCACGAGGCCTTCCAAAAATTGAAGGGGTGTCTGACATCCGCACCCCTTCTAGCGTACCCCACTAGCAACGGGGCATTTACCCTGGACACGGATGCGAGCCAGGAAGGATTGGGTGCAGTTTTGTCTCAGACACAGGAGGGCGTGGAGAGAGTGATTGGTTATTATAGTCGGGCCTTAAGTAGGCCCGAGAGAAATTATTGCGTCACTCGCAAAGAGTTATTGGCTATGCTGGCTGCCATGAACCATTTCCACCCGTACTTGTACGGGCGGAAATTTTTGGTTAGAACCGACCATTCCTCCTTGCAATGGCTCCTTCGGTTCAAGGAACCAGAGGGCCAAATTGCAAGGTGGTTGGAAAAGTTGCAGCAGTACGATTTTGATGTGGCCCATAGGGCCGGGAAGGCCCATGGTAATGCGGACGCACTCTCTCGGCGTCCTTGTCTGGGGGAAAACTGCAAATTTTGTGCGAGACACGAGGAGAGGGAACAATTGGGCGATTCGGACCCGACCCTCGTTGTCCGGGCAACCCGGGTGAGAGGGCCAATTTTGCCACTAACCGCAGATGAGGAATTCGGAACTTTGGCATGGAGCACGGCCCAGCAGGAGGATCCTGTCCTGGGGCCAGTGTTCAATTGGTTCAAATTGGGGCAAAGACCTAATGGGGAAGAGGTCACCCCCCTCGGGGCGCAAACAAAGGCATATTGGGCTCAGTGGAAAACCCTGGAATTGAAGGATAACATCTTGTATCGCAAGTGGGTGGAGGTTCCCTCTGATAGAACTTCCTGGCTGGTGGTAGTCCCAAATAAATTTAAGACCGATATATTGCAACAGGTGCATGGTACCCGCCCCGGCGGCCATTTGGGCAGGACAAAGACGACATCGCGGGTACGCCGGAGGTTTTATTGGGTGAATATGGGGCGCGACATACAGGACTGGTGTCGGAGATGCGACGCCTGTACTGCCAAAAAGGGACCAGCACGGAGGATGAGGGCCCCCCTTCAATTACACCAGGTGGGGGCCCCCCTAGAGCGGGTGGCCATGGATATCCTAGGCCCACTACCCCGCACCCGCCTAGGTAATAAGTACATCCTCGTTGTGATGGACTACTTCACCAAGTGGCCGGAGGCCTACGCCCTCCCCAACCAAGAAGCAGGGGTGGTAGCGCAGGCCTTCGTGGAAGGATTTGTGTGCCGGCATGGGATTCCACAGGAGTTGCACACCGACCAGGGACGAAATTTTGAGAGCAAATTGCTAAAAGATGTGTGCAGTCTCCTGTCAATTCGGAAAACCAGAACAACGCCTTTAAGACCTCAATCTGACGGGATGGTGGAAAGATTTAACCGAACTCTAATCCAACAACTGGCACTGTTCACCGCCACCCGTCAGGATGACTGGGACGAACATCTCCCTTATTTGCTCATGGCCTACCGAACCAGCCAGCACGGGGCCACCGCATGCAGTCCAGCGTTGCTTATGTATGGGCGGGAGTTACGGGCTCCCGCCGACTTGCTATGCGGTCCCGTGCCAGACACAGTGGTTAACCCGCCGAGGGAGGGGTACGCACGTCACCTAGAGGAAGGCATGGAGCTAGTCCATGCCTTCGCCCGCCGCCAACTCCATCTGGCGGGGGAAAAGATGAAGCGCAGGTACGACGACCGGAGCCAGGGGAGTCAATACGCTCCGGGGATGAAGATTTGGTTCTTTAATCCCCGGAGACGGAAGGGAAGGTGCCCAAAACTCACCTCCCCCTGGCAAGGCCCAGGAGTCGTCCTGTCGCAAATCTGTGACGTGGTCATTAAGATCAAAATGGGGCCACGAGCCCTCCCTCGGATCGTCCACGCTGACCGGATAAGACCTTACACCGGCGAGCAGGCGCCCCCGTGGATTGCCTCGGCTTTAGATGCCGAGGCGGGACCCAGTACCTCTGAATAAGGGGGGCTTATTAGTGCCAGAGGACTGGGGGATGGAGGAGCGATGGGCCCGGTGGGTAAGGGTGGCATCCTTGCCACCCTTCCCATATAGTGGGGCAAATGCGCTATAGTTTATGGGGTGTATGGCAGTGAAAACTAGCCCGGGTGGGTTAGGTTATATTGTAGGGATCTAGCGAAGATGACATTAGGTGACGTTAAGTTTAGTTAGTGACTGATACCTGTAGTGGGGACGCAGGTAGATTAGTATGGATGATAATGACGAGGGAGCGCAATAGTTTAAAGGGACGACTGGGAAGCGCAAGTTTCAGAGGGGAGTAGTTAGATGAGATGATGCTGTGTGGTTGAGAATTGAACAGGTGTGATTGCACAGGTGTGCAACTGGACAGGTGTGTGGAGCAGTGTGTGAGTAGTGAGTGTGTGGATCAGCGCGAATGCGCTTGGGGAGAGAAGGGTGCAGGCGGCACCAAGAGTGAGAGCACAGGTGTGCAAGTGCAGGTGTGTGGAATAAATGGAGCAGAGAATGAGTGGTGTGGAGGGAGTTGGAGTAAGTGGTACGGAGTGGTGTGCATGGTGCGAAGGTGTGGATGGGGGAAGAGTGGACCCCTTTCACGAGTACCCGGGGCGGGTAGTGTAAGTGTTAGGTAGAGGGTATAGGTAAATTGTGGTTGGATATTGGCATCTGTGGTGCGGGTGACAGAATGGTATTGTGGATGGGTGCATTAGTGTTGTGGAAATGGCTGGGCGTGTAGCCTGTTAGTGTGTGTAGTTGGTTGGGCACTCCACCACTGTGAGGATGTCGGCCAGGTGAGGCCGCAGGTGGGCTCTGGGAGCCGTTAGTGTCAGTGGGTGCCTGAGGATCCCGGGTGTGGATCGGGCAGCCCAGTGCCAGAGAGGGCACCGAGTGGGGAGAGCGCCAGAGGGCCTTCCCCAGGTAGTTAGGTTAGGGTAAGGAGCAGGTAAGCTCGGAGGCAACTGCAGTGCTGGAGGTGTGCAGGTGGGTAGACCTGCTGGGAGAGGTACACGCCACAGCCCAGAAATTGTGCGAAGGCACCGGGAGATGAATCGGGGGAGTGAGACCCCAAATTGAAAAGCACCACAGTTTGGTCAATGGGAATTGGTTTTTAGAACCCATAGTGTAAGAGGGCCAATGGTTTGGCAGGAGAAAGACCCCGGGTAATGTAAAGTTGTTAAAGTCATTTAGGAAATAGTTAGGATTGATGAACCTGTCGCACCATACGCAGCCACTTACCTGTGGTGATGATGATGACTCCACACCTGTGTTTTCTTTGTTTTGTGTTGCAGGAAGTAAGGATTGCTGTTGGATTTGTGAGACGCATCACGACGTGGATGAGACATTGGGGTGATTCCATCTCTCCCTCCCTAGGAGGGACTGATGATGAATTGGTGATGGCAAATTATGATGTTGAGTTGGAGATGGCAAATTTTGATGAGAGTTGAAAATGGCAAATTTGATTGGTTCGGAGGGAGAGAAGACGAATTTGGTTTATGGGAGGAACGGGGAAGACAGTAGGGACGTTGTTGATTTGTAAAATAGATGTTTATGGGTAGTGTTGTGTTGTGTGGATACAGTAAGGGGTAAGGGAGGGGCCATGTAGGTTACCTGGTGGGGGGGGGGGGGCGTACGGTAGGAACGTACCTGTCTCACCTGGTTCCCATGTGCCCCCAGTGTGCATCATCTTGTATTGCGTGCACTTTTGCGCCCTTACCACCTTACTCACTTGTTTTCTTCTTTTGTCTCCCACCTCCGAGGATCTGGCTTTGGGGCAGAGAGAGAGGAGAGAGAGGTGCTGGCTCCGCAGTTGTGGGCCTGCACTTTCGCTGCTTGCTGCCGGGATCGATACACCATATGGACCGCAATGTTTGTGGCCACCCACCATGGACCGCAGTTCTTTTGCGGGCAAGCACCACCCATGGATGGACCTATGGGTCAACGTGGCACCTATGCCATACAGGTGAACCACTAATAGTTGGCCCCCTGACGGCCACAAATAGGAAATGGACGCGGTTGGCACCTTTCTTTATTTTTGAAAGAAGCAAGAAGGCCAAGTGCACCACACGAAGAGCAAGAGACACCTGCAGGGTTAGGGGTTGTTGTTTTTATTTTAATGAACAATGGTGACTGCACCGATTGGTGCTTGGGGTGGTGCTTTTGGTGCTTGGATGGGGTGCTCTGCACATTATTAAAGGCCGTAAGGCCACAGAGCACTCGTGGGTTGGTGTATCGATGCTGGCATGCGTGCTCTCTCTATGCATAACATCTGCATGTGTTCCTCCAAAAACAGGTCCTGGATCGTAGTGTAAATATCAGCGTAGTCTTGTAAATAATGCTCCCTACCGGCTGTATGTTTAGTTTGCGAATTCTTTCCGCGATTCGGTTATCCTGTGGGTGTGTTTCTGTGAGGAGAAGGGTGCAACGTCGCAGGGGGACATATTTACTCATTTGTGAATATCTGTAAAACTGTCACACTCAGGGTAGAGTTAATAGTAGAGGGAACTACATCTGAGTGCCACACTAAAGTAGGTAAAAATTTATCGGGTCGGGACGCCCCGAGGGTAGAGAAGGGTGCAATGTTGCGGATATGGGATTTGGCCTCCATCCATATCCGCTTGTAAATATTCCCCTATTTCCCCAATACCCCCCAACTATCCCCAATCCCCCATTCCCTAGTCCCATTGCCTGTAAATAACACTCTGTAGAACCGACCTTCCCCTTTTTCCCCCATTAAATGTCGTGCCCAGGTCCACCGCATCTCACGTAGACAACTTTCGGACATCTTGCTAGTTATTCTTAGTCTATGTCAGTTAAGGACTCATTTCCATTAATTCTGACTCTTCGTTGCACCAGAATGTGATTGTATGGCACCAGTAGTGAGTTTAGGACCTCCCGATACCTCCTCCCATCTTCCCCATGAAACAACAACAACAACAACAACTACCACAACAGCGCGCGGGGAGTGTGCGTCCTCACTCTGGCTCGGTTAGCCGCCATTACCCATGTGCGCCGACGGGGTTACCACGAAGGGGCTGCCTGTCGGCCCCTCGTCAAGGGCGGAGCCCGGTAACCCCCCGCACCCAATAAGAAGCAACGGGCCGATTCCATCTGGGGCGGAGCTAACGAGCCGAGGGCGTGTCACTCCCCGCCGGATATACGCAGCGACTTACCGGACGTGAGGTCAGATGCGCCTCAGCCACGAAGGAGAAACAGACGCCACCTCCAGCGCGACGAGACCTCCCGCATCTCTGGACCGGACCGGGTCGATTCTGCCCCTGCGCCAAGGTGCACCTTGAGCCTCGACTACCTGCCCTTCCTTGCCATCAATCCCCGTGTGAGTCAGTCTTGTCCTGTTTATCTGTGGTCTGTCGGGGTTACTATAAGACCGTGATTAAGTGCCTACCTTCCTATGCTGTCTCTCTTGTCCTTGTAATCTAACGTTCCGAACTATTATAACCTCCTCCGGAGGTCTTGAGAACTGTACCCCTGGTGTCGTGTCATTTAATCCAGCCGTTGTGTCCTTTCCGTAATTGATTTAGCATAGCGCGACTCGGCCAACGTTCGAGTATAATCGGGTAAACTGTGCAGACGCGGTCATACCAAACCGCTCGGTAAACCAACATCCACAACCGCGTCTGTAACACTATATTAAGGTGCACTCAAAAATTCCCTCATATTCGGGTACATGATAAATTGAATGAATGAATGAATGAATGAATGATCGTTTTAAGGCCATTTTCCCCGCTGGAGCAGGGGTTAGCCTTGCGGGCCCCATGACAATCATGGTTCCCTGTTTGAGACGATGTTTTTTTTTTATGGCCGGATGCCCTTCCTGACGCCAACCCTGAGTCGCCTCTTACGATGCACAGGGATACGGTGTACCTATTCTAAACCAAGGTACACACCAGGATCATTCATCCCAGCAAGCTGGTACTCAATTTGCCGACCTCGGAAGGATGACAGGCTGAGTCAACCCCCCTGGCGTTAATTCAGCGACCAACCGGGATTCGAACCCAGGATCCTAGGTATCCCAAGCCAGCACCCTAACCGCTAAGCCAACACCAGGGTACATGATAAATTGATGGTCCCAAACAACAAGAAAAGCATATTATAAATTGTAATATTCTTCCAGCACCTTCAACTCTTTTCCATTTGGCCTTCCACCCAGAATGAAGAAAATGATCCACTGAATGTTACGCCAAGGTCCTTCTGTATTCAGTATCAGTAGTGTCCATAACCACACACCAGATACACATGTTATGCTCTTTTTCTGTCTCACTCCTTTTTCCTCTGAGCTAAAGTATAACATTTAATTGGAGAATACCATATGATGATACATGATTGCTCAAATTGGATTGAATCCTAACGATAGTTAAAGTATTTTCTTTCACATTACTGTGTATGAAATTGTTTGGATTTTTTGTTCATTATAGTAAATAATTTAATGCAATGCACAACACCAACAACCTGAATTGATGGCAAACCTGAACTCCTATATACCTACAAGGCCTTCATCTGCAGCTTGATGGAGTACTGATCTCCCCTTTGGGGTGGCTCCCCTGCCTCACATCTTTCTCAGCTTGATGCTGTGGAAACCAAGGCCTTTAAGATTATTGGAATCTTCTGCGATTAAGCCGAGTCTATGGGCCTATCACATTCCCTTCACAGAAAGGTCGGTGGTCTCTCTGTCTTCTACTGTCTCCTTTATGTTATTGCACCCCTCTGCTCTTTCCGTGATTTGTGCCCCCCTCCCCGCACTCTCTTCCCCCTGGTTTCTGCAGGTCTCGCACAGGTACACAATCCACCATCAACCCCCTTGTGGTGAAACTACCTAAATCCAAGATCATTACTCAACTCCACTCATTAATTCCTCTTTCTTCTTGCCTGTGGAACCAACTTCCACATCTTCTTCAATGTCATTATCCCCCCCCAGGTCTTCAAGCCAGCTTTTCACCACCATCTCAGATAATTCCCAATGCAAAACCATGATTTCTTTTCTACCCTCGTTAACCCCACTCCAATCCCTCCTGCTTCTAAATATCCAGTTTTCCCTCCTGAGAGTTTCCTTCTGTTTCCATCTTGTCCACCCCATGCATCCTCTTCTGCCCCCATTCCTCCCCTCACCCATTGTTTGTCCACCTCCCTCTATCTTGGCCTTCGGCTCTGCTGTTGGTATTTCCCTCTTCCCCTCTCTCTGCTATTCCTTTTGTTCTGCTGAGTCCTGATCAGCTCAATGTATTAGTACAATCTCTTCCATGAGCCTCGACTATATATACAATAAAGAAACAGCCCCGAGTGGGCTGACGGTCATCTCCTGAGGTTGTAGTTCAGACCTCCGTTGATTTTGGGGAACCCCCCCTAGGAGCGCCTGATCCCCTGGGTGGCACTCTGACCCGTAATAGAAAAATGTAAGACCGAGCGATCCCATGAACCATCGAGAAGAAGGGCTGTATCATGTTTCTGAGCAATCGCTTGGTAAATAAGGGACGAGTAGGGATCCGAAGTTTCAGGGAGGTAACGTTGCCTGGGAGCCATTAAATTAACATTTCATAATTTAACGCATGGACGACTGGACGGACAGACATCCGGACATCGCCACCCATTTCATAAGTGAATCTTTTGGAGAATCGAGATGAGATGACCTAAAAACGAGAACAGGAGCAGCTTATTGAGTCGGAAGCCTCTCAACAATCAGGCCACTGCATACGAGTAAAGGTATGTAAATATAGATACAGGTTTTTGCTTTTTGGATACAGGTTTATAATATGCAGGTGACTTCTGGATGAATGAATCAAATGTTTTTTTTAATGTCATGATGATCGTGCACATTGGCCATCATTACACAATGTGAGATGACTTGGCCAGTCACCTGGCACTTGACACAACCGCATAATTCATAATTCATGTACAAAATATCATCAAAATATAAACTGTCCCACATTAGTGTTGTTAAATATTTATTGAGTGGTGCAGTCAGAGCAGGTTTATTCCAAACTCGTGTTTACCATGTATTATAACAGAGTATGTTTCTCTATTATTTATATGACTGGCCCTCCCCTTCCCTCCCCCTTCCCCCTCCCCCTCCACCCTACCCCTCCCTTTTCCCCCTCCCCCCTACCCCTTCCCCTCCCCCTCCCCCTCCCCTCCCCCTCCCCCTCCCCTCCCCCCTCCCTCTTCCCCTCCCCCTTCCCCCTCCCCTCCTCCCCCCTCCCCCTCCCCCCTCCCACCCCTCTCCTCTCCCATCCCTCCCCCTCCCCCCCTCTCCTCCCCTCCCCCCTCTCCTCCCCTCCCCCTCCCCCCTCTTCTCCCTCACGTTTATACACTGAATGCCGGGTAATGCCGGGAATGCCGGGGGGTCCCCCTCCCCCCCTTTCTCCCCTCCCCCCCTTTCTCCCCTCCCCCCCGTTCCCCTCCCCCCTCTCCTCCCCCGCCCCTCTCCTCCCCTCCCCCCTCTCCTCCCCTCCCCCCTCTCCTCCCCTCCCCCCCGTTCCCCTCCCCTCTTCTTCCCCCTCCCCTCCCCCGCCCGGCAATGCCGGGTACTTCTGCTAGTGTATTATAACACAGAGTATGTTTCTCTATTATTTATATGGTTCTTTAACAACTTGGGAGCCGAACATGAACCCACGCATAAGGGGCGTTTGGGAAACAACCCTCTATTGCTTGTCCAATCAAGCCAGGCGTGAGTTTTCACAGCTGTTTTTGATGCAGCAAAAACATTCCGCAGTGCACAGACAGTAAGGCCTGCCTTCAGCACCAAATGCAAGTCTATCATTACTGCTGAACACAATCTATGGATCCTCAACTTTCCTTTGTTTTACAAAGATATGTCTCTTACGCCGTAATGATTGTTCAGACCAGATTGATGTTTCTGAAGACGGTGATTGAACAGCATGTTCTCCCATGGGACCATTTCCACATCAGAAACCATGGCCACAATGGTAGCCAACACATCGATCCAGTATTCCAGTGGGTGCTTCCACGGGCATCCAAGAAACTCCTTCTGACTATTCTCATGCAATGTACAACCACATTAACTGGTCCTATCGTGTATACAGGGTCATTTGTTTGAATACCCATCTTTGGGTATAAAATCGAACAAACTATAGCTGCTGCACTTGCACAGCAGAATTACATATATTAAAGTAGTTTACATAACATACAATAAAGAATATTTAATTTCTTTAGGATGATAATAGCTCACAGGATGGCCTAGAGGTTTGCACACTCACCTCTAAGCTGTCTGGCCTGAGTTTAAATCCTGACCCAGCTATAAACTGTCATTCTGGTGTTTTACAGGCAAGGTGATTCATCAATGTGTGTGCCGTACACACACACAAAAACTCAGGATGGATGTTAAACGGGTGGTCCCGTCTGCCAGCATTAATAGTTGGTGGACGTTAATGGTCACACTGGTGTCCCTTGCGAAGGGGAGGTGAGTTATCGCCAGGACCATTAACAAAATTCCTGCATAGGGCATTGCATCAGTGCGCACCCGCAGCCAATGATTGGTGTGGCAGGGAGCGTATTGATAAGGAATAGGAAACACCTTTAGAGGCCATTTTTCCCCGCAGAGTGGGGGTTGGCCTTTTTTGGACACGTGGTCCCCTTTTTGAAGCAATGCTTTATGGCCGGATGCCCTTCCTGCCGCCAACCCTGTTAGTCGCCCGTTGCGACACACATGGAATTACCAGTGAACTGGTACTCAATTTGCCGACATCGGAAGGATGACAGCCTGAGTCAACCCCCCTGGCGTTAATTCAGCGATCGACCGGGATTCGAACCCAGGATCCTAGGATCCCAAGCCGGCACCCTAATCGCTAAGCCAACACCAGGCTATCGTATTGATAAGGAATGAATGATCGTTTTAAAGGCCATTTCCCCCGCTAGAGCGGGGGTTAGCCTTGCAGGCCCCATAACAATCATGGTTCCCTGTTTGAGGCAATGTTTTTATGGCCGGATGCCCTTCCTGACGCCAACTCTTGGTCGCGCTCTAAAGATGTGCAAGGATACGGTGTACCTATTCTAAATCGGGGTACACACCATGATCATTCATCCCAGCAAGCTGGGACTCAATTTGCCGACCTCGGAAGGATGACAGGCTGAGTCAACCCCCCTGGCGTAAATTCAGCGATCGATCGGGATTCTAACCCAAGGGCGTAGGATCCCAAGCCGGCACCCTAACCGCCAAGCCAAAAATGGCCGTATTGATAAGGAATAAATAACCACCTTTAGAGGCCATTTTCCCCGCAAGCGGGGGTTGGCCTTTTTCGGGAACCGTGGTTGTTGTTGTTTTTCGGTCCCCTTTTTGAAGCAATGTTTTACGGCCGGATGCCCTTCCTGACGCCGACCCTTTTTGCCGCCTTTAACGACAAACAGGGAATTACCAGTGAACTGGTCCTCAATTAGCCGACCTCGGAAGGATGACAGGCTGAGTCAACCCCCCTGGCGTTAATTCAGCGATCGACCGGGATTCGAACCCAGGATCCTAGGACCCTAAGCTGACACCCTAGCCACCAGCCCAACCTCAACGTATTGATAAGGAATATAAAAAGAAAAACGGAACTGGGACGGAGGGAGGTGAATGATTTGTGGCATATGGTAGATTAAACTTAAAATAACTTCGTGTACTTGGTATGTGGATGGCTCCTAAATTTACCTTTGATTTGTGTCACAGGTTCTGGAAACTGCACATTGGAAATGTTGATAATTTCAGTAATCACTGTTTATTCCATTAAAAAAATATTCACTAGTGAAATGCATGTAGGTTTCTGTTTATCACTTGGTTATTTGTATGACAAGTTGAAGGTAAACATGACGCAGCCGGGTTGTATCCATATATATTGGCTGTGAGCCTTCCGAATATCACAAACAACTAAGGACAAAAAAACTCAGTCATTTTCCTGTTTTTCTTTTGTAAGAGGTTTATAATGTTCGCGTTTAACTCACACCTTGTGCGTTCAGTTAGTGTCGGGGCAGAGAGGGGTGAGCAGAAAGCAAATTTAGGTTTGATTTGATTTGTTATGAATTTGGTTGCCAAACTGCAACATAACATCACAATTAAATCATAAAAACCAACATAAAATGAGCATTAGATAATGAGGAATAGATGAAGGAAAGGGAAGTGGCCAATAATTACCCAGTAAAGTCCAAAAACGTATTTTTATTGTGGTCCTCATACGTATTACAATAAAATATTAAAAACAATACAATATTATATATCACAATAGAATATTAAGGTGCAATATTATTGCTTTGCTAAAAGTCCTGTATTTCACATCTTTTATATTTAATTATTGAATGTTTTCAAGTTCTTAATGTCCATTAAATAGTAATCTTTTAAATGCTTTTTAAAATCTTGTTTTTCTGATATTTGTATACCTAGCAAACTTATTTGTTTGACCTATTTATTGAATAATTTCGTGTTATTTGCATGCTTGTGGTTTATTTTGAAATGTTATACACAGGTATTTATTTGCTTTTTCATTCATTGTAAATTGATTTTCTCACTAGCAGAGTATGAGAAAGGTGGGAGGGAGAGGGAGAGATAGAGACAGACAGAGAATGTAAAAGAGAGAGAGAGAGAGAGTAAAAGAGTAAGAGAGATAAAGTAATGGAAGAGACAAAAAGGGCAGTGACTGAAGAGAAGGATATAATCAAGTACAGTCGTGGCCAAAAATATTGGCGCCCTTGCACTTTTTTCAAATAACTCACAATTGTCTTGAAAAAGAACTTGAAATTGACAAAAGTATTTGGTCTCCACAATTATTTATTTCACTGTTAATATTACAGAACCTTTGGTTTTGATTCAGAACTTAATGTATCCTTTTAAATCCGGAAATAAAAAGAAATGGCATTGACAAAATTATTGACACCCGAGACTTAATATTTGGTCGCACAGCCTTTGGACAAAATAACTGGAGTCAAGCGCTTCCTATGGCCATGAATGAGCTTCCTGCACCTCTCTACTGGCAGTTTGGCCCACTCTTCTTGTGCAAACTGCTCCAGTTCTCCCAGATTTGAAAGGTGCCTTCTCCCATCTGCTGTTTTCAGATCTCCCCACAGGTGTTCAATGGGATTTAGATCTGGACTCATTGCTGGCCACTTCAGAACAGTCAAGCGTTTTGTCTTGAACCACTCCTGGGTGCTTTTTGAAGTGTGTTTGGGGTCATTGTCCTGCTGCAAGACGTTGTCCCTTGACCTTCGACGGAAACCCAGCTTTCTGACACTGGGTTGAACATTGCGCTCCAAAATGCCTTGATAATCTCCTTATTTCATGATGCCCTGCACACATTCAAGGCACTCAGTGCCAGAGGCAGCACAGCAACCCCAAAACATCACTGAACATCCTCCATGTTTGACTGTAGGGAAGGTGTTTTTCTTATATGAAGGCTTCCTTTTGTTTTCTGTAAACATAGAGATGATGTGCTTTACCAAAAAGCTATAATTTGGTCTCATGTGTCCACAGAACATTCTCCCAGAAGGATTTTGGCTTGTTCAGGTGTGTTTTCGGCAAACTCCAGTTGGGCTTTCTTACGTCTCTCTCAGCAGTGGGGTCCTCTTGAGTCTCCTACCATAGAACCCCCTTTCATTGAGTTGGCGACGGATGGTGCGAGTTGAAACTGTCGTTCCTTGTGTCTGAAGGTCAGCTTGAATCTATTTGGAAGTTGATTGAGGTGCTTTCTCCACCGTTCGAACAATCCTTCGCTGCAATCTTCGATCATGTTTTCTCTTTCGACCACGTCCAGGGAGGTTGGCTACAGTACCATGGGCCTTAAACTTCCTGATAACATTGTGTACAGTGGACCCAGGAACATAACGGTCTCTGGAGATGGACTTGTAGCCTTGAGATTGTCCATGCTTGGCTACAATCTTGTGTCTGACCTCCTCAGACAATTCTCTGGTTTTCTTTCTTTTCTCCATGCTTACTGCTGTACATACGGTGACACAAAACAGCAGAATGACTCCATTTCTCTATTCAAACTGGTTGATTGAGTGATTTTTATATTGCAGGCACCTGCAACTCACCACAGGTGAGTTCAATTCCGAAGTAAAGGAAAATCACCTGCTTGAAATCTAATTATTTCTAACAACTTCTAAAAGGTGCCAATAATAATGTCCGGGCCATTTTAGCATTTCTGTGTGGAATAAGCTAATATTTATTACGTAATTTCTTCAGATTTTTTTCTTTTGTTCCACTGCAAACCAAATAATACATATAAGCACATTTAGAGGCCATTTTTCCCCGCAAAGCGGGGGTTGGCCTTTTTCGGGGACCGTGGTTGTTGTTGTTTTTCGGTCCCCTTTTTGAAGCAATGTTTTACGGCCGGATGCCCTTCCTTTTTGTCGCCTTTTACGACAAGCAGGGAATTACCAGTGAACTGGTACTCAATTTGCCGACCTCGGAAGGATGACAGGCTGAGTCAACCCCCCTGGCGTTAATTCAGCGATCGACCAGGATTCGAACCCAGGATCCTGGGATCCTAAGCTGGCACCCTAGCCGCTAGCCCAACACCAGGCTAAACCAAAGAATACATATGTGCACACCAAAATATTTTTTAATTTCAACAATTCTCTGGAAGAAATTGTGCATTATTTGGAAAAAGTTCAGGGGTGCCAATATTTTTGGCCACGTCTCTACATTAGGTGCATATAATTGAATGACAAAAATATTAGCACCATTAAAACTCTATAAAAGACCTGAAAATTATGATGGATGACAAATTCAACTCGGTCTATGTATCGTAGAAATGTGCAAGTGCTTTTTTTTGGTTCAATCGAAAAATGTATTGGAAATTTTCATGAGTTCATATACTCTTTGAGCACCAGACCACAAAGCATACTTCATTAATGCATTTGTTCATTCCTTTTAATATGGCTCAGAATGACGATGTGAAGCAGCATCTGTTATCACTTGACCTGCACTTCTATTATTGTAATTGGGTCCTGTTGTAACAGCTGCCATGAACTTCAGATATTGAGCTTATCAGCACTTAAGATTTCCTCATCATAATCAAGTATTAACATCTTTGCTCGTGTGAAAAGCTGAGTTTTGGTGCGAATGAAATCAACAAAAAAAATCGGTTTATGGATAAATAAAATATTTTTCTGGTCTTCATTAATGGTCTCTCTCCGACTCTCTGGAAAATCCTCTCTTTGTCTTTGCTGATGATCTGATCTCTTTGCTGATGACTCCACTCTCTGCCACTCCATATCTCAACCCTCAGATCGGCAGGCAGCAGCCTCTTCACTCTCTGCAGACCTGGTTGAAATCACGAACTGGTCAAACAAGTGGAATATGTCTTTCAATCCTGACAAATTGCACACTTTCACTTTGTCTCTCTAAAAAGACCATCTGGACAACCCTCTCATCTACTTTCTCAACAATCCTCTCAAAGAAGTTCTGTCACTCAAGCTTTTGGGTCTCACTATCTGCCATGATCTTTCCTGGGAAAACCACATTTCCACGCTGGCCTCCAAAGCCAGTCGCCGACTGGGCATCCTCCGTCGTGTGAAGTCCTTCCTTGGCACACCTGAGCTCCTCACCACATACAAACCTTTCATCCACAGCTCGATGGAATACTGTTCTCCCCTCTGGGCCGGTGCTCCTGCCTCACACCTAGCTCGGCTTCACTCAGTTGAAACCAAAGCATTCAGAATAATTGTTATCTTCCGCGATGAAGCTGATTATGAGGGCCTTTCACTCGCTCACCGCAGGCAGGATGGTGGTCTTTCTGTCTTCTACCGACTCCTCTCCAGCCTTGCTCCCCCAGCTCTGTCTGTGCTCTGTCCCCCAAATATTCCTGCAGGGACGCACAAGATCTGCCAGCAACCCTCTTCTGGTGAAACTGCCAAAATCAAGACTCTCTATTCACCTTCATTATTTCATTCCACTTTTCTCCCGCCTCTGGAACAATCTTCCACACTCTCTTCAATCCCTCTCCTCCCTCCAGGTCTTTAAAACAGCTGTTCACCACCATCTCTTATCTTCCCCCATCCAAAACCTTGATCTTTTCTACCCCTGTTAAAACACTCCAAATCCGCCTCTTTCAATCCCCAACTTCTTTGCTAAAATTCCTCGTAGTGTTCCTTTGCGTTATACTGTGTACCCCTCCCACCTCCCCCAGCCCTCCACCCTCCACAGATCTACCAACGTCCATGTTCTCTGCTGTTGTTGTCCTTGTGTGCTTCCCTCTCTCTCCCCCTCTTGTCTCCCACTCCCCTTTATTGTATGTTTTATGCGTCTGTGCATGTTTTCATGTTCAATGTGTTCACTCTTACACAAGCCTCGATTCTGTATAAAAAAAATTTTTTTTTGATCCATAGTTCCTTGTGAGCTCCTTCTGGGCCTAAAGCAAGTTATATGATACCAAGAGCAGCATCACATTTTGCCTCCATATAGACCCAAAAACTCTCATTCGCAATTCTTCTTTTGAGAGTCTGACACATGTTTGTCTCTGGCTTGAGACTCCCTGCATATCCACGAGAGGCCTGAGGTCGTTGCTATCACGAGAAGCATGCTTTTTCTGCTCAGGCCCAGCCTGGTTTCCTGCTTGCAGTTTCCTGCTATCCTTTTTGAAGTTGCAGGTGGCTTCGAAGAAAAACAAGATGTGCAGTGTTGTTCAGCCAAAAAGCAAAGAAAATCTTTCCCTGTTTGGCAAAGTGTGCCTGTGGGAAACTTTTGGTTTATCTTGAATACGGTAATGGTCGGTGTGATGTCGTATTTGGAAAAGCCCGGACGTTATAAGGTGAATTGCTCTATTCCGCCTTGACAATTTCAACTTCGGTTGTTATCGGATTCTCTAATGCTTAATCCTTCGTTATTAGGGTGGAGTGAATGCATAGTATCCTGTATAATTCCAGGAAAGCTGTCACAAGGAGAAGTCACTTGGTTGCAATACTGCCCTCAACGCATCATAAACCAATGTACGATATAGTATAGAGCATTACTTTGTGGAAACAATCTCTTGGAAAAGGTTGCAATCATGGACCGGTCGCCACTCAGATGCAGGATATATGACAGAGATTGCAGGGTTTTTAATTTGTTCAGGATGCCGGTTATAAGACACTGTGGAATCTTTAACATCCATAAAATAATGCAAGTAGATGAGTCACCCAGTTTAATGTAATCCGAGGGGCAGTGTACACATTGATAAATCACTGCATGCCAATTTTATAGATGGGCTGAGATTCAAACCCAGGTTAAGCAACTCAGAGGCAAGTGCACATACAGTAAGTACCTCTCACTATCCTCCCAGCCCCACAAACTATCACTACCCTGATATATGACATTATGCAGTTCAAGACTCAAGAGCCTTTCATAATGCTATTACAGTAAAATACTAACAAAAACACAATACATACACTACATGACCAAATGTATGCGGACACCCCGTCTAATTAGTGGATTCGGCTCTTTCAGCCATACCCATTGCTGACAGGTATATATAATCAAGCACACAGCCATGCAATCTACATTGACAAACATTGGCAGTAGAATGGGCTATACTGAAGAGCTCAGTGACTTTCAACATGACACCGTCATATGATGCCACCTTTCCAACAAGTCAGTTCATCAAATTTCTGCCCTGCTAGAGCTGCCCCAGTCAACTGTAAGTGCTGTTATTGTGAAGTGGAAAGGTCTAGGTGCAACAGCAGCTCAGCCGCGAAGTGGTAGGCCACACAAACTCAAAGAATGGGACTGCCGAGTGCTGAAGCGCGTAGCGCATAAAAATAGTCTGTTCTCAGTTGCAACACTCACTACAGAGTTCCAAACTGCCTCTAGAAGCAACATTGGCACAACAACTGTACGTCGGGAGCTTCATGAAACGGATTTCCATGACCGAGCAGCCACACACAAGCCTAAGATCACCATGCGCAATGCCAAGCGTCGGCTGGAGTGGTGTAAAGCTCGCCGCCATTGGACTCTGGAGCAATGGAAACGCGTTCTCTGGAGTGATGAATCGTGCTTCACCATCTGGCAGTCCGACGGACGAATCTGGGTTTGGCGGATGCCAGAAGAACGCTACCTGCGCAAATGCATAGTGCCAACTGTACAGTTTGGTGGAGCAGGATTAAACTGGGGCTGTTTTTCATGGTTCGGGCTAGGCCCCTTAGTTCCAGTGAACATAAATCTTAACGCTACAGCAAACAATGACATTCGAGACGATTGTGTGCTTCCAACTTTGTGGCAACAGTTTGGGGAAGACCCTTTCCTGTTTTAACACGAAAGTGCCACCGTGCACCAAACGAAGTCCATACAGAAATGGTTTGTAAAGATCGGTGTGGAAGAACTTTACTGGCCTGCACAGAGTCCTGAACTCAACCCTATCAAACACCTTTGGGATGAATTGGAATGCCAAATGCGAGCCAGGCCTAATCGCCCAACATCAGTGCCCGACCCTCACTAATGCTCTTGTGGCTGAATGGAAGCAAATCCACACAGCAATGTTCCAAAATCTCGTGGAAAGCATTCCCAGAAGAGTAGAGGCTGTTATAGCAGCAAAGGGGGAACCAACTCCATATTATTGCCCATGATTTTGGAATGAGATGTTCGATGTTCGGGTGTGCACATACTTTTGGTCATGTAGTGTATTACAGCACTAGGGAAACAGGACCATAAAAAAGGAAAGGAGTGATGTTTTAGAGGCAGGAAGATGTGCACTTACTTCGATGCTGGTGATAATGGCAAGAGCAGACATGAACTAGCTGGTGCAGACATTTTAGGGTTATGGTTTTAGTTTTCTGGACCATAGCAAAAGGAGAAAAAAGAAATATGGGGTCAGTGAAACCGGGGAATTCATCATGTCGTTCATAATAATTTTCTTCAGACAGCATATTTCCGAGCTACCTCGAGCAATGGCAATGATTCAGGTCCCATTTGACAGAGTTGTACTTCGTGCAGCATCAATTTGTATCGTAATTTTCATAGTTTGAATTGGATTCCACAAAAAAGTACGCAAAACTACATTCCTTTGTAAAAGAAAAGGAAGGGACCCGAGGGGTGAGTGGGACTACGACTGTCGATTAGCCCGGTGGGAGCGGGGCCGCAAAGACACATTTGCCTCAGTGTCTTTGTGTTATGTGTGATATAAATGTCACATCAAATAATATCACCAGAAATATCATGCCTCGGGAAATTCCTTATTTTCCAACGTTATATCTATGAAAATAAAATAATAGCGAGATTCCAGTTCTCCACACGGGAAGCACATGATCATGAACCCTCCTTCTCCAGCCACAGCGTCAAGCTAAAAGCAAACCACGTGATCAAGAACATTCTCGAGTCAGTTTCTTGGTGGCAGATTCGCGATGTCGGTGCATCATGTAGGCATTTGGCATCGTATGGAACAGCCTGAACTTAATGAAAGTCTTAAATAATACGTTGAAGGAACTGCGCTCCAACGCGAGTCGAAAGAATTGACGCGACCAAAGACGGAATTCGTCCGAGTTGCTTCATTGAAACAAAACAGTTCAGGTATTCTCACAAGCCCGTTTATCGGGCAGCAATATATATACACATTTATGTCGGGAAGTTTGCCCGGCAAAAGCTATACCGGGCATGCCCGGGTGTCAAGGGCGAGCCTTGGAAAGGCGAGTCTGGACCTGCCCGGGCGTGTTTGGCTGTGGCCTGGCAAGTCGAGGCTGGGCGTGCCCGGGCGCTCTGGACGAGCACTGGAAAAGCGAGAGCGGGCATGCCCGGACGCTCTGGGCGAGCCCTGGAAAGGCGATAGCGGGCATGCCCGGACGCTCTGGGCGAGCCCTGGAAAGACGATAGCGGGCATGCCCGGACGCTCTGGGCGAGCCCTGGAAAGGCGAAAGTGGGCATGCCCGGACGCTCTGGGCGAGCCCTGGAAAGGCGAGAGCGGGCATGCCCGGGAAAGACGAGACCGGGCGTGCCCGGGAGGTTCGGGCGTGCCCAGGAACAGTGAGTCCGGGCATGCCCGGGAGAGGCGCGTCTGGCCGTGTTCTGGCCGGTGCAAGGCGATTGTGTGCATCCAGCGGTAACCGCTACACACGCCCCTCCAGAATCGACCTGCACCGGCAGGGTCAATTTAAGGGGGGTCCAGATGACCCGGCCGAAGCGACCCCTGGAGGGTCGTGGTGAGGGGTCCGACGTGGTGGTGGGTGGTCGAGCGGGGGGAACTGTGGACGGGGGGTGGCCTCGCCGCGGAGGAAGGGCCAACCGTGGTGGTCGGTCGACGTCCATGTGCGCCGGTTTGAGGCGGTCCACAGAAATCCGGTCCGGCCGGCCGCCGAAGTCGACGATGAAAGACTTGTCGCCCCGTCGCAGGACCCGGAAGGGCCCGTCGTACGGCGGCCGGAGTGGCCCCCGGTGCGCGTCATGACGCACAAAGACGTACTCCGCTGTGCGAAGCGCCGGGGGGACGTAGGACTGGGGGCCACCGTGGCGGGACGTCGGCACGGGGGCAAATCGTCGGGCGGCCTCCTGGAGGTCCGAGCGCTGGCGAGCGGCGGACCAGGGACTGGTAGCATCGGGCACGAATTCGCCCGGGACGTGGAGCGGCTGGCCGTAGACGAGCTCGGCGGCGGACGCCTGGAGGTCTTCCTTGGGGGCCGTGCAAAGGCCCAAAAGGACCCACCGCAGCCGGTCGGCCCAACCGTCGTCCTGAAGGCCGGCCATGAGTGCGGCCTTCATGGAGCGGTGAAACCGCTCGCACAACCTGTTGGATTGGGGGTGGTAGGCCGTGGTGCGGTGCAGCGTGACCCCCAACGAACGGGCGACCGCGCCCCAAAGCTCAGACGTGAACTGTGGGCCGCGGTCGGACGAGATGTCCGCTGGTGCGCCGAAGCGCGCGACCCAGGTGGCGATGAACGCCTGCGCCACGTCGGCGGTGGTGGTGGAGGCGAGGGGCATGGCCTCCGGCCACCTGGTGGTCCTGTCCACCATGGTGAGCAGGTGGGTGAACCCCCGCGAGGGGGGCAGGGGACCCACCAGGTCCACGTTGACGTGGTCGAAACGCCGTTCAGGCACGGCGAAAGGTGCCAGCGGTGCCTGGGTGTGGCAGTGGACCTTGACCCGCTGGCAGGCCGTGCAGGCGTTGGCCCAGTCGCGGATGTTTCGTGGAAGGCCGTGCCAGACGAAACGCGCCGACACCAGCTTCTGAGAAGCTTTCCGGCCCGGGTGAGAAAGGCCGTGGATGGAGGCGAAGATGCGGCGCTGCCAGGAAACGGGCACGATGGGGCGAGGCTGGCCCTGGGAGACGTCGCAGAGCAGGACGGTGCCCGCGAAGGGAATGTCGGCCAGGCGGAGGCCCGTGTCCGCCGCACGGAGTGCTTGCACCGAGGCGTCGGTGGTCTGGTCGGCCGCCATGAGCGCGAAGTCCATGCCGAGGTGGACCGCGTTCGCGCTGGCCCGAGAAAGACAGTCGGCCACGGCGTTGTCTTTGCCGGCGACGTGCCGGATGTCCATGGTGAACTCCGACACGGCGGAGAGGTGGCGCTGCTGGCGGTCCGACCACGGCTCCGTGACCTTAGCCATTGCATAGACCAACGGCTTGTGGTCGACGAAAGCCGTGAACGGGCGGCCCTCCAGGAGGTGTCGGAAATGGCGAACGGCCAGGAATAGCCCGAGCAGCTCGCGGTCGAACGTGCTGTAGTTTAACTCATTCGGCCGGAGTTGCCGGCTGAAAAAAGCGAGTGGCTGCCAAACCCCGTCCACCCATTGCTCATGGACGGCGCCCACCGCGTAGTTGGAGGCGTCCGTAGTGAGGGCGATGGGCGCGTTGAGCACCGGGTGAGCCAGCAGCGTTGCTTCGGCGAGGGCCCGTTTGGCGCTGGCGAAGGCCGCGTCCATGGCCGCGGACCAAACAATGTCATGCTTGGCCGGCTTGCCCCGGAGGGCCTCGTAAAGGGGCCGCATGAGTTGAGCAGCGCGGGGCACGAATCGGTGATAAAAATTCACCATGCCGAGGAACTCTTGGAGGGCCTTGATGGAACGGGGACGCGGGAACGTGGTGATGGCCTCGACCTTGGTCGGCAGCGGCACGGCCCCGGTCTTGGTGATGCGGTGGCCCAAAAAGTCAACGGTCGTCGCGCCGAAGTGGCATTTGACCGGGTTGACAATTAAGCTGTGCTCGCTGAGGCGACCGAACAGTGTTCGGAGGTGGAGGAGGTGCTCGGCGCGGGACGTGCTGGCGACGAGGATATCGTCCAGATAGACGAAAAGAAACGGCAGGTCGCGCAGCACGCCGTCCATCAAGCGCTGGAACGCCTGGGCCGCGTTCTTGAGGCCAAACGGTATCCGCAAAAATTCGAACAGGCCGAACGGCGTGATGACGGCCGTCTTCGGGACGTCGGCCGCCCGGACAGGTACCTGGTGGTAGCCCCGTATCAGGTCAATTTTCGAAAAGATGACCCGTCCCGCCAAACGGGCGGAAAAGTCCTGAATATGCGGGATCGGGTACCTGTCGGGGGTGGTAGCGTCGTTGAGACGGCGGTAGTCGCCACACGGGCGCCATCCACCCCCCGGCTTTGGCACGATGTGCAGTGGCGAGGCCCACGCTCTATCGGAGCGCCGCACGATGCCGAGGTGCTCCAACGCGTCGAACTCGGCCTTCGCCACGGCGAGCTTGGCCGGGTCGAGGCGGCGGGCCGTGGCGTAGACCGGCGGGCCTGTAGTGGGTATGTGGTGCTCGATCCCGTGCCGCACCGCGACGGCCGAAAACGTCGGCCGCGTGAGGGCCGGGAATTCCGCGAGCAGGCGAGCGAACTCGTTCGCTGCCGGGAGGGCGCACGCCAGTTCGGTCGGCGCGGAGCTGCTCATCGTGCACACCAGGGAGCTGAAGGTCTCGGCGTTGACAAGGCGATGACGTTTGACGTCGACCAGCAGCCCGTGCGCGCAGAGGAAGTCGGCGCCCAGCAAAGCCATGGGGACGCAGGCGGTCACAAAAGTCCATTGAAAACGCTGGCTGCCGAAGCAGAGGGTGACGACGCGTGGGCCGAAAGTGCGTATGGCCGAGCCATTAGCAGCGACCAAAGAGGGGCCGCAAACGGCGTCCCGCCTGTCCTGCTCGGAGGTGGGTATGACGCTCAGTTGGGCGCCGGTGTCACACAGAAAACGCCGCCCAGACGCTTTGTCCCGAATAAACAGCAAGTTGCCCGAGTGGCCGGCGCTCATGGCTGGGAATGAACGCCGGCCCGGCCGTTTCCCGACCTGCCAAAAGTGCACGGGGGCCGGCACGTCCGAGCCTTGTGTCCGAACCTGGCGTGGTAATAACACCACGCCCGGTCAGGTGGAGGCCCCGGCCGTCGTGTCGGAAGCGGGCGGTGCGGCGTGGCGGCCGCCAGTTGCACCGGCAGTTCGGCCTCCAACCGCGCAGGGCGCTCGGGTGTCGTGGGCGTCGCCTCAGACGGCGGCGGGCTCCAGGTAACTGCGCCGATGTGCTGGCCCGCCGAGGAGATCTTATCGGCTTCCCTGGCGAGGGCGCGGGAATCCGTGATCAACGTGCCAGCCAGGGCGAGGCGTACCGGGTGAGGCAGCTGGCGAAGGAACAGCTCGCGGAACAGAAAATCCGGAGAGTGCTCACCGAGCAACGAGAGCATATAGTCCATGCGCTCGGACAGGCGCGTGTCGCCGAGCTCGGGCAGAGCGAGCAGGCGCCGTGCGCGTGCTGCCGGTGAGAGGGCGAAAGCGTCGAGGAGGAGTGTCTTCAGCGCGTCGTATTTGTCAGCAGCCGGCGGGTGCTCGAGGAGGCTCAAGGCGCGGGCCGCGGTGGCGGAACCGAGCGCCGCCACAACATGGTGGAAGCGGGTGTCGTCCGCGGTGATGCCTCGCAGGGCGAACTGAGAGTCCGCCTGAGCGAACCAAACAGCCGCGTGAGCCTCCCAGAAGGTAGGCAGTTTAAGCGTCACTGCCGTATCCATGTCGGTAGGTCACCAATGAAGGAACTGCTCTCCAACGCGAGTCGAAAGAATTGACGCGACCAAAGACGGAATTCGTCCGAGTTGCTTTATTGAAACAAAACAGCTCAGGTATTCTCACAAGCCCGTTTATCGGGCAGCAATATATATACACATTTATGTCGGGAAGTTTGCCCGGCAAAAGCTATACCGGGCATGCCCGGGTGTCAAGGGCGAGCCTTGGAAAGGCGAGTCTGGACCTGCCCGGGCGTGTTTGGCTGCGGCCTGGCAAGTCGAGGCTGGGCGTGCCCGGGCGCTCTGGACGAGCACTGGAAAAGCGAGAGCGGGCATGCCCGGGCGCTCTGGGCGAGCCCTGGAAAGGCGAAAGCGGGCATGCCCTGACGCTCTGGGCGAGCCCTGGAAAGGCGATAGCGGGCATGCCCGGACGCTCTGGGCGAGCCCTGAAAAGGCGATAGCGGGCATGCCCGGACGCTCTGGGCGAGCCCTGGAAAGGCGAGAGCGGGCATGCCCGGGAAAGATGAGACCGGGCATGCCCGGGAGGTTCGGGCGTGCCCGGGAACAGTGAGTCCGGGCATGCCCGGGAGAGGCGCGTCTGGCCGTGTTCTGGCCGGTGCAAGGCGATTGTGTGCATCCAGCGGTAACCGCTACAACGTTAATATAAAGATCCTGGTTTCACGATGTCTATGCCCTATGGTGACTGCAGTTGGGGACTTTGGGATGGAAAGAAGGTGGAAGCAGGGGTGCACAAAAATTATGTTTTGCCCCCGAGCACCAGACACCCTCAGCACGCCACTGGTGAGCACGTCTATAACGTTTGTACGACAACATTTGTAAATTAGTAGTAGGACATCGACATATTATATTTCTGAAAAAGGTAAAGAAACAATTAATAAAAACAATTCAAAAATGTAAAAAGGTGTAGGGATGTTACTCCAAAAAAATATGGAAACAGCTTAGGGATGATCACAGGAAATGATCATGTGAAACCATTCCTACATCTTTCTTTGAATAAAGGTTGTCCCGAGAAAAGACACTGTGTGTGTGTGTGTGTGTGTGTGTGTGTGTGTGTGTGTGTGTGTGTGTGTGTGTGTGTGTGTGTGTGTTCGTGTTCTCGTTCGTTCGACACAACTTTGTCTTTTCTTGGGACAAACATTATTCAAAGAACGTTGTAGGGATGGTTTCACATGGTCAATTTCTTGTGATCATCTCGAACTTGTTTCCATCATTTTTGGAGTAATATCCCTACATCCTTTTACATTTATTTAAATGTGTTTATTACTTGTCTTATTTAAAGCATGGCTTGTTCAACGAAAGAGTGCCTCCTACTGGTACATTATCAGAAGGGAACAGCCTAATCTGATATAATTGATGAATATGGCATGCTACAAAACTCCAAATCAAATATGTTCAGTGCCTTCAGAAAGTATTCGCACCTCTTGACTTTATTCACATTTGTTGTGTTACAGCCTGAATATAAGATGGATTCAACTGACAATTTGTTGTCACTGAACTACACACATACTGTATAACACTGGAAATACCCCATAATGTCAAAGTGGAATTTTGTTTTTCGAAATTTTTACAAAATAATAAAAAATTAAAAGCTGAAATGTCTTGAGTTAATCAGTATTCAACCCCTTTGCTATGACACTCCAAATTGAGTTCAGGTACATATAATTTCCTCTAATCATCCTTGAGACATCGTTACAACTTGATTGGAGTGCACCTGTGGCCAATTCAATTAATTGGACATGATTGAGAAAGAAACACACCTCTCTCTATAAGGTCCCACAGTTGACAGCACATGTCAGAGCAGAAACACTACCTTGAACTCCAAAGAATTGTCTGCAGAACTCCGAGATGGAATTGTGAGAGTCAAAGTAGATCTGGGGAAGCCTAGAAAACAATTTCCAGAGGGTTGAAATTTCCCACAAGTGAGCTCCATCATTAGGAAATGGAAATAATATGGAACTACCCAGACCCTTCGTAGAGCTGGCCATCCGACCAAACTGAGCAACCTGGCAATAAGGACTTTTGTCAAGGAAATGACCAAGAACCCAATGACCACTCTGAAAGAACTACAGAGTTCCTTGGCTGAGCTGGGAGAACCTGCCGGAAGCAAAACAGTCTCTGCAGCACTTCACAAATCTCGGCTTTATGCTTATGGGATAGTGGTCAGCCGGAAGCCACTCCTGAGAAAAGGCACATGACAGCATGCCTGGAGTTTGCAAAAAAGGCACATGAAAGACTGAGGATGAGGTATAAATTCTGTGCTCTGATGAGACTAAAATTGAACCCTTTGGCCTAAATGCAAAACGTTACGTTTAGCACAAACCCAATGCAGCACATCACCCAAAGAACACCATCCCTACTGTGAAGCATGGTGGTGGCAGTGTGGAAGTATAGATGCTAATTACTGCTTAAATGATTAAATGAAATTAACGCTCGGCTGTTGGCTCAGCCTGTCATCCTTCCGAGGTCGGCAAATTGAGTATCAGCTCACTGGTAATTGGGGCACTGCATCAGCGGCACAAATGCGCTTCCAGAGAAATGATGCAACCAGCAGCCACAGGCTGCATATGAAACAACAACAACCAACGCCAGCACACATTTTAATTCACTTGCGTGCACATCAGAAAAGCACTTGGGGGGCCAGCCCGTCGCGTGCACACTGTCGTGCAGGCCGACAGCCCACACACGGTGCGACCCAAACTTTCAGGTGCAATTCCCTCCTCGGTGAGGTTGTCACAATGAGAGGCAAGGAGATCATCCAACACCTCAGCCTGCATGTCATCAAATCCTTCCCCTCCCAACTGCCGTGCCAACCTGACAATCACATGCCTCTCCTCAGTGTTATTGGGAAAACCAGTAAAGTTTCTGACTGCCTGTGGCCACAGGTTGTGCCAGCACATATTGATGGTGGGGGCTCTCACCTCATCCAGCAACTCCTTGATGGCACCGATGCAGTGGGTAATGTAGAAATTCTTCCAACACTGCCTGATGGTGAGCTCTGGGTCGGACTCCATCACATCCAAAATGCGGCGAAAGGTGCGATGGGTGCAATATGTTTTAAATGTTGAAATCACAGCTCGGTCGAGTGGCTGGATGAGGGAGGTGGTGTTGGGCGGCAGGAAGATCACCTCGACATTCGGGTGAGCCATGTCCAGGTCTGCGAGGTGGCCAGGAGCGTTGTCTAAGAGCAAGAGAACCTTGAACGCAAGGTTTTTGTCCACCAGGTACCTCTTCACCTCACCTGAGGGACAAAACAATTATGGAACCAGTCCAGGAAAATTGCTGCCATCACCCAGGCTTACCTGTTGGCCCTCCAAAACACGGGCAGAGTTTGCTTGTTCTTGCCTTTGAGAGCAGGAGGGTTCAGGGAACGGTACAACATCATGGGTTTCAGCATGAAGTCCCCTTTTGCGTTTGCACAGAGGAGAAGAGATACTTGGTCCTTGTCAGCCTTGATTCCCAATGCTGTCTCCTCAAGATGAAAGTTCTCGGAGTCATCTTTTTCTAGAAGAGGCCGGTCTCGTCAGTGTTGAACACCTGCTCTGGGAGGTGTCCCTTCTTTTCGATCAGCCTCGCAATTTGAGCAGGGAACGCTTTTGCAGCCTCTTGGTCGGCGGAGGCACGCTCCCCTGAGAGCTTCGCATTTTTCAGGCAGTACCGCGACTTGAAATGATGGAACCTGTGATGAAATTATGGTTGATAACTATTGCAGTTCCCGCCTGAACTGGTGACAGCTTATAAAAGGGACTGAGTTGTCGGGTGAGTCATTGTCTGCATTTGTCTGGCTTCAGGTTGGTAAGAAAGATAATGTGCCTCACATATGACTGGCTTTATATAATGCATTGATGTACGCTCACTTTAGATTATATTACTCTTTTAATAGATGGTGTGGAGTTTTATCGGAATAAAGCTCACGATCTCCGGAGTTTATGTGGACTTGATTTTCGCCACAGAACCATCCCCTGCTTGCAGTGAATGAAGTAGCGCTGCTTGTACCATCATTGCTTGGCGCATCACTCGTGCTGGCGCCACACACACCAGACAGATGATCATAAATTTGTTTGGCGTTTTCGCGAATGAGAGGTCCACTCAAAGGCATACTTTTCTGCATGTTGTCCTCTATCCATATGCTGAGAGCCTTCTCCATCCTTTCTATGTGGACATCCCGGACATGGGTGACCACCTTCGTACTCGATACAGCGCTCGCTGAAATACTGTCATGAATCGTTCTTCTCATTCTTCCATATGTAGCGAACAGTGGATTTGTTGACGCCATAATGCCTGCCCACAGAGGCCTTACTCTCTCCTCTTGAAAGCCGGTCGAACAGCTCCAATTTGTTGCTGAGGCTCGTCACTTTATTCTGCCTCTTGGTAGTCGACACATCTCTGGGACTGGTCTTGCGCTTGGGAGCCATGGTAGAATGATTAGCAGAGCAAGTCAAAACACAAGGTCAAAGCAACGGGACTAGAACAATGATCGAGATTGAGGACACCGTCTGTATACGTAGTGTGTTCAAAAAGTATCCGACCTTTGTTCATAAAAGATACTCGTATCCAGATAAAAAATTTTTTATAATAATCTCGTTCAAAGTAGTCCCCTTGGGCTGCCACACACTTCTCCCAACGGTTCTGCCACTGTCGGAAGCAGCGCTGGAACGCCTCTTTTGGGATGGCGCACAGCTGGTCCGTCGCATTCCGCATGATGTCTTCTCTGGAGTCGAAGAAGATGGTCAGCATGACTTTGACATTGCTGCGGACCTGCCTTGTTTTTTCTGGCCTCGGGGATGTTGGATGCTTCCATTGTGATGACTGCAACTTGGTTTCTGGGTCGTACCCATAAACCCAGGACTCATCGCCAGTGATCACTGTGTTGAGGAAGCTGGGATCGCTGTTCACAGTCTCCAGCATGTCCTGTGCGATCTCCAAACGGAGTTGCTTCTGCTCAATCGTTAGCAGCTTTGGTACGAACTTCGCTGAGATTCTCCTGAAGCCCAAATCCTCCTTCATAATGGAATGAACGGTGTTGAATCTTGCGGATCGTTTCCAATTGGGAATCGCCAAGCTTTACACAAAATTTGATGCAGTAGCGTTGTTCAAGTTTTTCCGTCATTTTGTCACAAACGAAAATCCGACGGCGCTCACTTACATGTCCTCACTCATCGGCGGTCTGCCGTCGAATGACAGCTTCTGCAGGTGGGAAAAAATTCACGCGTGCGCATTAGGATCGCCTACATACGTGCACCAATCAACGCCTCCCTAGCTTCTTCTTTTTTACACACGAAAAATAAAGGTCGGATACTTTTTGAACACAGTAGTATGTAGGATTGTGGGTAGCTACGGGAGGGGTGAATCCCCTGACATTTTTTGTGGGGGATGTTATCGGATGATGCCGTATTGAGCCTATCTGCTAATTTCAATAATAGATTTAATGAAGCATTTGCATTCTATAATTCGTGGGGTTGACATGTTTTCGTAGCTTGTGGAGCATCCCCCAAAGCGTTTTCATTATGTAAGATCTTTGATGATGCTTTACCGTAAATTGCAAATTGTAATCGATTTAATGAAGCATTTGCATTCTATAATTTGCGGGGTTGACCTATTTTCGTAGCTGTCGGAACATCCCGCGAAGCTCTCGATAATAGTGCGGGTAAAATTTGCGGCCGCGAAAGCCATGAAAACATGAAGCACAGCGCTGCGAATGATAAAGAAGCAGGTCATGCTCACTGCTCGTAGAAGATGTTTTTTTTGCGTATGCCCAGCGGCTTTATGTATGGCTGGTGAAAGATGGGTTTTATAAATACGTCATTGCACCTGTACCGTATGTCAAGCTATCAGCTCGTGAAAAAATTTTTTGTGCCGCTGAAAAACCGCGAATTCGCGAACATGGCCGCGAATCGAAAAAAAAGTGCAAATTCGTGGGACACTTTTCGTGAATAGAGAAACCGGTCAAATTTTATCAACTGCGAATACACGGAATCTGCGAATAGCGGAACCGTGAATAGTGGGGTCCGACTGTTCATTAATCCGTGCACGGGAAAGAGTAGACCAGAAAATCACAACACAGAATCACGTTTAATCAAAAGAATCACAATACACAGAATAGCAATGAACAACACAATATTTAATGTTGATGAGGATGTGGACGAGTTAATTGGGAGAAATAATGGGTGCTCAAACTCAAACACCCACCCTCTCTCCCAACACGATTTGCACAAATGCAAATATACATGCACTAAATGGATGAGTTGATGTGCAAGAGTGTACCAGTCGCACAGGAAGACAGCGCTGAATGAAGCAAGCTGTGATGGCTAGGCCTGGCAAATGGTGTGGGGGAAATCTCCTTACTCAAGCTTTTCTACCAATCTCTCCTTGCCTGCTCCATTTTATGAAAGCCATTTTACAAACAATCCAGGTAGACCAATCGTATCTGGCTGCACATGTCCAACTGTTCTCATTTCAAAATTTGTTGACTGTCATTTACGTCCTCTTGTGATGAATCTCTCCTCATACCTAAAGGACACAACCAGTTTTCTGATCCACATCCAAGGATTGAACAGAATATACTCACCTTTAAACTCCCAAACCATTTTAGTCACAGCAGATGTTACATCCCTCTACACTAATATTCCACATTCAGAAGGCCTGTCTGCATGCCGCAAAGCACTAGATACATGACAAGTCCCAATACCACCTACTCAAGACCTTATGTGCCTATTAGAACTGACACTCAAACTGAATAATTTCCAATTCAACAGACGACATTACATTCAAACTCAAGGTACCGCTATGGGTACTGTCGTGGAATTGTAGGGTGAGACTCAAGACGCCAATGGTCGGAAACAGGTTTTACAAAAGGTCACAACTTTATTAACTGGTTATTCACTTCATTCCATTACCAAATAATACCGTTTAACTCAATGGACCAGGTTAACTCTATTCGCATAGTCCCTCTTTCGTGGCTGCAGCGCCGAACCCGTGGTACGCGTTCATTCCGTCGGGCAGGGCTTCTCGTGGCAAGTGCTCCTGACTCAAAGTATGTTTCTGTCTTTATGGGCATCGTCGCGCTAATCCCTTCTCCGCAAATGCCCCGAGGTCATCCACGCTCGCCTCATTGGAGCCGGTTCGCTCCCCCCCTGCTGGGAGTTGCATTTGCCTCACAATAGGAGGGTGCTCTAGCCCGGGGCTGTGACCAGGTGAACAAGAGATTACCACGTTCGTGCAAATTCCTGACATTCATTTACGAAATCGTCTATCTGCTTCGTTTTCCAATTCCAACGATCAATATGATGTCAAGATCTCTACTTCCATATTGGTTTTGATTAATGCCATACAGTACATTTAATACCATGCCATACAGTACATTAATGCAGTACAGTACTTCCACAATTCCCTCATTTTTTTTGTTTTTGTTTATATTAACCATTAATCTAAACATCAATATAAGTAAACAATCAATCACTACAAGTAAACATCAATATAAGTAAACAATCAATCACTACAAGTAAACATCAATACAAGTAAACAATCAATCACTACAAGTAAACATCAATACAAGTATAAGTAAATAATCATAACTTTGGTAATCAAATTCCCTTAGGCATACACCGTCATCCTGCAAGAATCACAAAACATTTCGTTGGTCATTGACTCCTTCCATATTGTTCAATCTATTGCATTTGCATCACAAATATCTTTTCAAAACAACACTTCACCATCACCAAGATACAACAATTTCACTTCATTTTCAAGTTTTGTAAAGCATCTGCACCATCTGGCAAAAACGTTTGCCTCCACACAAATGTTGACTTTGTTTGAAAGGAAGGGCTGATCACTTGTGTTTGAATCCAGGTATGAAACATTTTCTCCTAATGTCTTCATAGCTCCTGCACTACTTCGTGTAGGATTTCGCTGTTGTGGTAACATTGCGGAGTCATAGACTGACCCTGCTCTCCATGTAGCATTCTTGCCACTTTTTGCTGTGAACCATAATGATTCCTTGAACAAGGCCTTCGCCCAGTTGTAGTCGACTTGCCTCCTCCCCCATTATGAGTGGGCAGCAAGTATTGGTGTGACGTTGATTGGCCAGCAAGATGTGGAACAGGGATGCCGGATGCATCCACAATGATGTTGGGACCATGGTGTTCAGGTCATCCATGGTCCATACCAGGAGTGGCCCGCAAAATCGTGCACAGCTGTTGTGAAAAGGCACAGCCATTGGTTTGCAGCTCCATGCTGGCTCCCCGGAAGTTGGTGAAGTAATAACATATGTCCCCGCATTTCACAGAGGTTGCAGGTAAAATGTCGTTGTCCTGCAACTTCTGATGTGATGAATGTTCGAAGCCTTCAAACAAGAGTAAGTGATCGCCTTTCTTTCATATGTTGCAGTGTGATCCAGGCAAATGGTCACATAAATTTCCTTGGTGAAGGTAAGCATTCATCTCCAAGTTACATGGGAGAATGTCTTCATCATTCTTTGAGAAAGAGGGTGTATGCCACGATTAACTTCATTTTTTAGCCACAAATTTTCTTTCTCGAACTTCTTCCCAATTCCGTTAGCACTCCCTTCAAAATGTGATCTCGTCTTATCCTTATGCTCAGTCACATCTGAATCTGCTTTCCACACACACTGAATCAGATAGGGTACATCTTACCATGAAATCAGCATAATCATGTATATCTTCCGACAGTTTCACATTCAACAATTTGTTGTTTTTCCTTAACACAAAAAGTTATATTCATTTATATGCGTCACACAAATAATATTCAATCAGGTATTATTTTATTACTAAACTAAGAATAGCATCCACAATTGCTTTCAGGTTAATATAGTTCAAAAATTAACTCATGCAGGTATTTTAGCACTACTCTAAGAAAATAAATTGTATATGATTACAATCACAAACGGGAATACCTAATTCCCAACAACAATTTTCCCAAACCAACAAATTAAGCATAATGTATTATTACCATAATTCCTCTCCACTTTTTGCTTTTCCCTCTTTTTTTTTTTTTTTTTTTTTTAACAGTGTGTCACTCGTGGTGATATGAGTTCACTGATATTGTAATTGACACAACTCATAACATTGTCGTTATGCCATTATCTTAATTCTACTGTATTCATTTGCAACATCACTTGATTTAATCTTTTAATCTCAGTATTTATGTCGCCATAAAAGTCTTCCTTTTCTGGTTCCACATTTCTTTCCTCATTTGTCACTTCATGCGTTATCATCGTGTTGTTGGTTACCTTATTCAAACACACCGTCACTAAGGCTTTCAAGCAAGCCACCACTAAAACAATTGCCAATATAACTACTAAACCAACAAACAAGTCTGCTATTCCTTGTATATATTCATACCTATGACATAATTATATGTCAATGACATTCAACATTGTATACCAAACTAACAAGCTTCCTAAAAGGTAAATAAAGACAATCCCTTAATATGTAACATAAATCAGATTATTTGTCTTACCCTGGTCCCCCTATCTCCCGGGGTCGAACTAAATCCCCTAATCATGAGTGTAGTTGTGATACATTATCCCTCATGTTGCGCTAATATCAGTAGATAATGGTATGTCATGTAGGCAAATAAATGTCACTATTCCAAGTAGGAATATCACATGTTGAAAATGTAATGTTTATCAATGCAAGGGGTGTTAAAATGTAATTCAAATGAATGTATATCACGACTATCATTTATCCGCCACTGAATGTTCTGCTGGGCTGCTAGGTGCAGCCTCATTTTCTGTGGGATCGTCCACCTTAGCCCCATGTGCTTGCTTGCAATGAGAGGCATGAATCCAACTTTCTATTTTGGGTCCATATTCGTTTCTATTCTTATCAATCTCCTATGGTTTATCAATTCGTTCCAAGATACCGCAACCAAAGGTTTTAACCAAAGCTCTACCAAACTATTTCCAATGTGAACAAAAAATGCCAGTGAAACAATGATTCGAGGAATTAACTTCAAGGGGTCAATAAATTTATTCTATAACCAGATCTAATTTTCCCATCCAATAGTTTGCCTTGCCACATGTCATATTATAACACTTTAATAAACCTTCGAAAAATGTTTCCCATCTCAACAAATTTCCTTTTTTTACAAATAGCCATGTGTAACTTACGTATTTAACTACAATTTCCTCTCAATTTGTTTGGCCTAACTGGCCGCAAAAGTGGCTGCCAGCATGCAGTACCGTTTTTTATCTACCAAGGAAGTGTTCGTCCACACAAGACCTCTACCAAAATGTTGTTTGTAAAAACAAATCTGGGATTTCTGATTACATGGATGCACACTCTCAGGACATTTTCAGGCTGCTGTTAACAATCCACTACGATAAATTAATTCCTTTACCCACAATCAAATAATTAGTACAAATTGAGGATATTATCCCTATCACATTCTTTTATAGATTCATTATGTTGGATCTAATTTTTTTTCAATAATTTTCCACTGCTGTAAGGAAGAACAATAGCTCTCATAAGTCTTAGTAATATCGTACTTAATTTGCCCAGCATCGAATAATTTATTTACTATCCTTTCTCATCTGTTAACCAGTGACTTTGTTTGAACTCCAGAACTGAAAACCCACAATAGTTCAAACCAGCAAAATTTTCTTTACTATTTTCCCATATCATCTATGCCTAAAACACATCCATACATACAGCACAATTTATATGCTGATAAAATTCAAGTTTATATATATAAAAATCCATGAGCAGAGTACTCTGGGAAGTCAGTGTAAGACCTCTCCAAAATTTGGCTAATTTTGTACTCCCACATTTTTATGAAGCTCATATCCATAAATAGCTTTGATTCTCATATAAATTCGATCACAATGGAATCCCAAGATTACTCCCAATTTTTACTATTAATGAATAGCTGCTCATAACTCAGCAAATCAAATCTTTATTCTCCATCTCCCTTGACAAAAGTGATAATTTTCATAATCAAATTATATTTCTATTTTTTTTATTTTACGAATTCTCTCGATATGCGATCCCATCCCCATGGAACTATCTATTTTCCAGACAAGGCACACTGTCGGTGTCAACAATCTTGTAAGATTGATACACAAAAACACTAACATTGACACACAAAATACCCACACACACGTGCATTATGCGTATTTGTTTGCGTTGGAACCCTTATTTACAGATCCGGATGGGTGTCAACTTTATTTCAATTTCTCAAAATTTGTCCTTCAATTTTATAAGCGCTAATACACAAATTGACCAAAAAGTTTATTCTTAGAAAACCCCTATGACGTCACATTGACATTACCCTTTCAGTTCCCACAATAATTTATCCAAATTTGACTACCCACCCATTTGTATGTCAGTCGACCACTGACCTATCAATCGTGTGGAACAATAGTCCGAAATTCCCACCTGATCATGATGTGACTCTTGTCACTTGGTTTGCCAAAAAAATTGCAAAGCAATTGTTCCAAACTTTGTAAATTTAAAATTTTGTGCCCAACATAAAAGATCCAATTTCGGCATTTGATCAATTAATTATCAATTTGCTTACAAGCAAAAGAAAAAATGAATAATTCTTGCTCCGAAAACTTTTCAGACCCAAGAATCATCGACAGTTATTCATGTTTGTCCAGTAATCTAATTTGTTGAGGCCAATCGTCATTTGGGATTTGTCGCAATGAAGGCCTAATCATTGTCTGAGGTATCGGTCAGCACTGGTACCCTTGATCTTGGTTTACCCTATGAACTTGTCTTCCTTTTGGTATACGGACATCCTCTTTTCCAATGTCCCATCCGTCCACACTTGAAACACCGGTTTCTGTCGTTGCCTGGTCTGTGCACCTGTGCACTTGTATTGCTGGGCTGCATCTCTACATCCCTGAGTTGCCACTGCAATCTCTCGTTATCTCCTGAAACACGAAAAAATTCTCTGTACCGTCCTTTTTGGGGAGACAACTGGAAATCAGATGGGACAACTGTCACTTTCATTCCTAATTTCGAGGGCAGTTGTGCATTTGTCTCCTCCACTGTATCCTGTATCCTTTTTATTTTAAGTTCTAGATCCGTTATCCGTTCTTGCTGTTCCCGTTGTCTGGATTCACCATCCCAAAGATGGAATGCAAGCCAGTCTACCGTTAGATTCTGTCTCTTCCTGGCTTTCAATCTTTGTTCCAATCTTTCCAATCGACTTTGCTCAAATGTACCATCTCTTGGAAACTCCTCATCATGTCCCTTTGTCCACAAATACCAATTCTCGACCTGCCTTATAGCTTCGGCACCATAACGGTCATACATATGATGTGTACAAGTACCTTTTTGTGGAATCTCTGGTTGTCCTTGTGTATTCTTGCAGGCTCCATTTCCCATTCTGCCTTTTATCAAAGTAGCGTTGGATGTGTTGTAGTTTGTTCCTCTACAGCTTCACTCGTACCTCCAGGAAGGATCTCTCCACCTGTTCAAACGGTGATTTCCAGAGAATCTCCCTCACCTGTGGCTTTTGCACAATCCAATCTCACAGATCAGTATTTGCAGATGAGCCAGAGGGTCAGTATGAAATGGGTGAATCCTCAGGTGTCCGCTCTGTTGAAGGGGAAATCATACAATGGTAACCGCACATATATATCTATATATAAACTCACCACCTTGCTCAATTTTCCAAGGTTGTCTTCACATTGATAATATCTCACAAAGATATTAAAGCTTCTTTCTTGAGACCGCATTTTCATCAATCAAACGATCAATATATTCAATTTAATTTATTCAATTCAATTTATCCAGTTAAATTTATTCAATTAAATTCAATCAATTAGATTCAATCAATCAACAATTCAATCAATTATTCAATTTTAATTAATTCATCAATATTCATCAATAAATCAAATTAATCATTTTGGATGACTCCTTGCATAAGCCCTTTCCCCAATGATGTCAGGACAGGTCCATCCATTGACTGAGATCGAATCTCATCGGTCGTCACCTCTGGTTCATACCTCATGTCAATTGATGAATCACCGTCCTGTCCTTGGGTCATATCTGACATATTTCCCCATTTTGCCTGGTCTCCACAAATTTTCTTTGCAACCACTAAAGGCAACTCATCCTTCATTCGTGAGACAGCCAAAATGGATGGCAGATATTAAAGTTCATTGGGAAAAATATCTCATCATTTTTTTTTCTTTTAATAGTACCCAAAATCTCTTGCCAATATAAATTTCGTAAAACTCCTGAAATAAGACTGTAAAATTCCTTCAATCATGCTAAATTTTGAAACTCCATCGCTTGTAACACCCAATTTATCCCATAGGGCTTGAAAGTTCTTTCCCAAGTTCATGCAATCATTCTGCATTTGAACCCTATGATATCATTCATAATAATCATCATGATTTTATAGTCATGGTCCTATCATAATCATCTATTTAAAACGAACATTTCCTTTATCACCACAGCTATGTGGTATAATCAACAATAGAATAAAACTGTACATAGCAACAGGCTACCTCATGGCCACTTAGTATACCTATTGACAATAAGTCATAACAATATCGAATAATCATTGAACAATTCAAAAAATCGCTTCCACTGCTCCAGCCGCAGCATTCGTCATTTTGTCTGTTCATCCGCGTGACCAAAACGAAATAAAGGGAGCTCAACCATTACACAGCGCTTTTAATGGCGCATGCCATAGGAACTCAACGCAATTTCGACTCGGCCAGAAAAACGAGCAAATTTTGCAGGATGTTAACTGGAATTAGCCGTGAAAATATATACAAAATACACAAAAATACACACCCACAAAAATAAACAACAAAACCCAAACAAACCCAAGGTCAACCCTCTTACACAGTAAATTACATCATTTCAGCATCGTATTGATTGCTGAAATATTCCAGGGTTTATACACACCTTAAAAGAGGTATGCGTGGTGTTGCCCCCTCCCACGTTTATTCCAGGGTTTATACACACCTTAAAAGAGGTATGCGTGGTGTTGCCCCCTCCCACTTTTAATTCCTCATTAAATTCCTCATTAAATTACTCATTAAATTACTCATTAAATTACTCATTAAATTACTCATTAAATTACTTATTAAATTACTCATTAAATTACTCATTAAATTACTCATTAAATTACTCATTAAATTACTCATTAAATTACTCATTAAATTTCTCATTAAATTACTCATTAAATTACTCATTAAATTACTCATTAAGTTACTCATTAAATTACTCATTAAATTACTTATTAAATTACTCATTAAATTACTCATTAAATTACTTATTAAATTACTCATTAAGTTACTCATTAAATTACTCATTAACTTAACTTACATAGTTTCAGCATTGTATTGATTGCTGAAATATTCCAGGGTTTATACACACCTTAAAAGAGGTATGCGTGGTGTTGCCCCCTCCCACGTTTATTCCAGGGTTTATACACACCTTAAAAGAGGTATGCGTGGTGTTGCCCCCTCTCACTTTTAATTACTCATTACATCGTTTCAATTAAAAACATCGCTTCTACTGCCCCAGCCGCAGCATTCGTCACTTTGTCTGCTCATCCGCATGACCAAAACGAAATAAAGGGAGCTCAACCATTACACAGTGCTTTTAATGGCGCATGCCATAGGAACTCAACGCAATTTCGACTCGGCCAGCAAACGAGCAAATTTTGCAGGATGTTAACTGGAATTAGTCGTGAAAATATATCCAAAATATACAAAAAATACACACCCACACAAATAAACAACATTTATTCCGTTCAACAGAACAAACATTTCCTATATCATGACATGCATGTCTTCAAAATTATATGACCAAGAGAAAAAGTAAAACTAATTAAAACTGCGGGCAGTGATAATCCGGGGACCATACCGCTCCATCCTGATTGGACGGGTGTGTGCTAGAGTCGTTAATAACGACAGTCCAGATCCGATTGTTCAAAATTTCAACTCAATCGATCGAAAAATGAACGCAGGGATGCATTTTAAAGGTGCAGTGGCACTAACTGAGTTGCCACGAATATGGCCACGAAATTGCCAATATGGCCATCACAAAATATTTTCCTTAATCAATTGGCTCATAGCATAACCAATCTGCAAGTATCTCATCCGAAGATGTATCTCTGAGGAATTTTAATTAAATAAGTCATTTATAAATCAAAGAGTTAATTTATTAAATGATTAATCAATAAATCAAAATTTTCCTTGACAGCCACATCACTTGGTCAGTGTCATGTCCAAATATCAGCTTCCTTACTCAAAAGGTGCCTGAGTTAATGTAATGTAATTACTGTAATAAGATTACTGCAATTACTGTAATGATTACTGTAATTACTGTAATTACCGGAACTGTAATTACTGTAATTACTTCAGGTAATTACTGTAATGTAATTACTGTAATGTAATAAGAAATGTAATTAATTAAATAAGTACTTCATTAATCGCTAATAATTAAATAACTCGTGAATTCTTATCCGATTTACTTAACATTTGAGTGTCCCCAAAACGTTGGAGCAAAACGTTGCAACAACGAAAGTGAAACGTTGTAGCGACGTTGTGGACACGTCAGCAAAACCCAACATTTGAATGTTCCCAAAACGATGGAGCAAAACGTTGCAACAACGAAAGTGAAACGTTGTGGCGACGTTGTGGAAACGTTAGCAAAACCCAACATTTGAATGTTCCCAAAACGTTGGAGCAAAACGTTGCAACAACGAAAGTGAAACGTTGTGGCGACGTTGTGGAAACGTTAGCAAAACCCAACATTTGAATGTTCCCAAAACGTTGGAGCAAAACGTTGCAACAACGAAAGTGAAACGTTGTGGCGACGTTGTGGAAACGTTAGCAAAACCCAACATTTGAATGTTCCCAAAACGTTGGAGCAAAACGTTGCAACAACGAAAGTGAAACGTTGTAGCGACGTTGTGGAAACGTTAGCAAAACCCAACTTTGAATGTTCCCAAAACGTTCCAACAACAAGTTCCAACAACAAGTTCCAACAGCAAGTTCCAACAAGTTCCAACAACAAGTTCCAACAGCAAGATCCAACAACAAGTTCCAACAACAAGTTCCAACAACAAGATCCAACAACAAGTTCCAACAACAAGTTCCAACAGCAAGTTCCAACAACAAGTTCCAACAACAAGTTCCAACAACAAGTTCCAACAACAAGTTCCAACAACGAGTTCAAACAACAAGTTCCAACAAGTTCCAACAACAAGTTCCAACAACAAGTTCCAACAACAAGTTCCAACAGCAAGTTCCAACAACAAGTTCCAACAACAAGTTCCAACAGCAAGTTCCAACAACAAGTTCCAACAAGTTCCAACAACAAGTTCCAACAGCAAGTTCCAACAACAAGTTCCAACAGCAAGTTCCAACAACAAGTTCCAACAAGTTCCAAATCCTCAATTTCCATCCGATTTACTTGACATTCGAATGGGATTTAAATATCAAACACAGGGAGCAGAGGAAAAACACGAAAAAGCAACAGCCCTGGCTTTGCTTCCTGGAAGCTTCCTGGAAGCTTCCTGCAAAACGCTTTGCTTCTCGCAAAACGTCCGCCAATGGGAACTAGAGGGAGGGGAGGAAGAAGGAGCGGGAGCAAGAGACAGGTAGCCGGAATGAACATGAGGGACAATGAGGGACAGTGAGGGCGTGTCGGTATGCAATTTTCATCCAATCGCCATCTTTCACAATAATTCTGGACCGGCATGAGATGGCGTTGTCTGTCATTAATTTATACTAGGGCATGCCCGTACTATATATATATCTAAAATTATATCCCCCCCCTCTATTTACATGAAATGGTTTGGTCCAAAGCGAACGGCTTGCGAGTACGGTGACAATCCCCCCCCTCTATTTACATGAAATGGTTTGGTCCAAAGTGAACGGCTTGCGGAGTTTGGTAAAGAAATCGCCATAGCATGCACAAACGCGCAGGAAAGCGAAAGAATCGCAAATTAGTTTTAATTAGTTTTAAAACATCGTTTAACGCCAACATAGCGGCAACATAGTTTGCCAACGTGAAATAAATGAATACGCTCTCAAATGTGCCGTCCGAGGCAGAGTCTGTTCGCCACGTTCGGCACACGTGATAGCTCGCTGCTCTCTGATTGGTTGAATCGTTTTTTGGACATAGCTCGGTAACTACTTCTCCGATTAATATGAAACCTTGAAAAGGCACATCCTTGGCTCCCCAGCAATATACCTGGCAAGTTTAAAGTATATCGGACCCGTGGTTGTCGAGAAACAGCGGTCACAAACATACATACATACATACATACATACATACATACATACATACATACACACAGAGATTACTGGAATTATAGATAGATTGTAATCAAACGAGTTTTCGACATGGCGGGAAAACTGAAAAAAAATTATTTATTTATTTATTTAAAACGGGTGTACACGATTGTACACGTGTACGGACCTTACCGAACCTTACCGAACCGGCAAACAAATCGCCTCATGGTGCACTCATGGGCCGATTCGCCTCCAGAACAGAGTAAGGCTTTTAATACCCAGCGTATAATGTACATATCCTCGCAAGCACACGAATAATAGAATCATTTAAAACGTTCCATCCGTGACTTTTACCTCGGACGGTCGTGACAAAAAATACGTTTACACTCCTTGGATTACCTATGGAATGCAAGTCCCACACACACATCCTCCACCATGATCAGAATTCATATTTCATAATGGACCATCCCCAAGACGCCATGCTTACCTTGGCGACATCCACTCGAAATTCCAGCGGTGCCTCCAGATTGTCGTGGAATTGTAGGGTGAGACTCAAGACGCCAATGGTCGGAAACAGGTTTTACAAAAGGTCACAACTTTATTAACTGGTTATTCACTTCATTCCATTACCAAATAATACCGTTTAACTCAATGGACCAGGTTAACTCTATTCGCATAGTCCCTCTTTCGTGGCTGCAGCGCCGAACCCGTGGTACGCGTTCATTCCGTCGGGCAGGGCTTCTCGTGGCAAGTGCTCCTGACTCAAAGTATGTTTCTGTCTTTATGGGCATCGTCGCGCTAATCCCTTCTCCGCAAATGCCCCGAGGTCATCCACGCTCACCTCATTGGAGCCGGTTCGCTCCCCCCCTGCTGGGAGTTGCATTTGCCTCACAATAGGAGGGTGCTCTAGCCCGGGGCTGTGACCAGGTGAACAAGAGATTACCACGTTCGTGCAAATTCCTGACATTCATTTACGAAATCGTCTATCTGCTTCGTTTTCCAATTCCAACGATCAATATGATGTCAAGATCTCTACTTCCATATTGGTTTTGATTAATGCCATACAGTACATTTAATACCATGCCATACAGTACATTAATGCAGTACAGTACTTCCACAATTCCTTCATTTTTTTTGTTTTTGTTTATATTAACCATTAATCTAAACATCAATATAAGTAAACAATCAATCACTACAAGTAAACATCAATATAAGTAAACAATCAATCACTACAAGTAAACATCAATACAAGTAAACAATCAATCACTACAAGTAAACATCAATACAAGTATAAGTAAATAATCATAACTTTGGTAATCAAATTCCCTTAGGCATACACCGTCATCCTGCAAGAATCACAAAACATTTCGTTGGTCATTGACTCCTTCCATATTGTTCAATCTATTGCATTTGCATCACAAATATCTTTTCAAAACAACACTTCACCATCACCAAGATACAACAATTTCACTTCATTTTCAAGTTTTGTAAAGCATCTGCACCATCTGGCAAAAACGTTTGCCTCCACACAAATGTTGACTTTGTTTGAAAGGAAGGGCTGATCACTTGTGTTTGAATCCAGGTATGAAACATTTTCTCCTAATGTCTTCATAGCTCCTGCACTACTTCGTGTAGGATTTCGCTGTTGTGGTAACATTGCGGAGTCATAGACTGACCCTGCTCTCCATGTAGCATTCTTGCCACTTTTTGCTGTGAACCATAATGATTCCTTGAACAAGGCCTTCGCCCAGTTGTAGTCGACTTGCCTCCTCCCTCATTATGAGTGGGCAGCAAGTATTGGTGTGACGTTGATTGGCCAGCAAGATGTGGAACAGGGATGCCGGATGCATCCACAATGATGTTGGGACCATGGTGTTCAGGTCATCCATGGTCCATACCAGGAGTGGCCCGCAAAATCGTGCACAGCTGTTGTGAAAAGGCACAGCCATTGGTTTGCAGCTCCATGCTGGCTCCCCGGAAGTTGGTGAAGTAATAACATATGTCCCCGCATTTCACAGAGGTTGCAGGTAAAATGTCGTTGTCCTGCAACTTCTGATGTGATGAATGTTCGAAGCCTTCGAACAAGAGTAAGTGATCGCCTTTCTTTCATATTGTTACAGACGTGGCTTAGATGTTATTTACCGAGCGGTTTGGTATGACCACGTCTGCACAAGTTACCCGATTATACCCGAACGTTGACTAATCGCGCTACGCTAGGTCAATGAAGGAAAAGGCACACAGCTGGGATTCAAATGACACGACACCAGGGTTCAGTTCTCAAGACCTCCGGAGGAGGTTATATTGTTACGGAAGGTTAGATTACAACTACAAGAGGGACAGCATAGTAAGATAAGCACTTAGACACACTCTTATATTATTCCCAACAGACGACAGATAAACGGGACAAAAGGCTGACTCACACGGGGTTTGATGGCTAGGAAAGGCAGGATCGATGGCTCCAGGTGCACCTGGGCTCAAAGGTCAGAATCGACTCGGTCCGGTCCAGAGATGCGGGGAGGTATTCAGCGCTCGTACGTGGCAACTTCTCTCTCCAGGCTGGGGGCGCATCTGACCTCACATCCGGTGAGTCGCTTCGTATCTCCGGCGGGGAGTGACACGCCCTCGGCTCGTTAGCTCCGCCCCAGATGGAATCGGCACGTCGCCTCTCATTGGGTGCGTGCGGGGGGGGGTTACCGGCTCCGCCCTTGACGGGGGACTGACAAGGAGCCCCTTCGTGGTAACCCCGTGGAGCGCATGGTCCGGCGCGCATTGTCAATGGCGGCTAACCGAGCCGGTGTGATGACGCACACTCCCCCGCGCAGCGTCGTTGTTGTTGTAATTGTTGTTGTAGTTGTAGTTGTAGTTGTTGTTTGGGGAAGAAGATGGAAGGAGGTATGGGAAAGGTCCTAAACTCACTACTGGTGCCATATAATCACATTCTGGTGCAACGAAGAGTCAGAATTAATGGAAAGGAGTCCTTAACTGACATAGACTAAGAATAACTAGCAAGATGTCCTATAGTTGTCTACGTGAGATGCGGTGGACCTGGGCACGACATTTAATGGGGGAAAAAGGGGAAGGTCGGCTCTACTGATTGTTGTTTACAGACAATGGGACTAGGGAATGGGGGATTGGGGATAGTTGGGGAGTATTGGGGAAATAGGGGAATATTTACAAGCGGATATGGAGGCCAAATTCCATATTCGCAACATTGCACCCTTCTCTACCCTCGGGGCGTCCCGACCCGATAAATTTTTACATACTTTAGTGTGGCACGCAATGTAGTTCCCTCTACTATTAACTCTACCCTGAGTGCGACAGTTTTACAGATATTCACAAATGAGTAAATATGTCCCCCTGCGACGTTGCACCCTTCTCCTCACAGAAACACACCCACAGGATAACCGAATCCGGAAAGAATCCTCAAACTAAACATACAGCCGGTAGGGAGCATTATTTACACAAGACTACGCTGATATTTACACTACGATCCAGGACCTGTTTTTGGAGGAACACATGCAGATGTTATGCATAGAGAGAGTACGCATGCTAGCATCGATACACCAACCCACGAGTGCTCTGTGGCCTACGGCCTTTAATAATGTGCAGAGCACCCCTTCCAAGCATCAAGCACCACCCCATCACACAGTGAGCACCATCCGGTGCACCAATAAAGTGTTTACAAATCACCGGTGGTGTCGCAGCCGGCTGATGTTCTGCCGCTGGTCTTGCCTTCATGTGGTGCACTTGGCCTTCTTACTTCTTTTAAACAAAATAAAGAAAGGCGCCAACCGCGTCCATTTCTTTATTGTGGCCATCAGGGGGGCCAACTATAAGTGGTTCACCTGTATGGCATAGGTGCCACGTTGACCCATAGGTCCTTCCACGGGTGGTGCTTGGCCGCAAAAGAGCTGCGGTCCATTGTGGGTGGCCACAAACATTGCGGTCCATATGGTGTATCGATCCAAGCAGCAAACAGCGAAAGTGCAGGCCCACAACTGCGTAGCCAGCACCTCTCTCTCCTCTCTCTCTACCCCAAAGCCAGATCCTCGGAGGTGGGAGACAAAAGAAGCAGACAAGTGAGTAAGGTGGTAAGGGCGCAAAAGTGCACGCAATGCAAGGTAATGCACACTGGGGGCACATGGGAACCAGGTGAGACAGGTACGTTCCTACCGTACGCTCCCCCCCCCCCCACCAGGTAACCTACATGGCCCCTCCCTTACCCCTTACTGTATCCACAAAACACAACACTACCCATAAACATCTACTTTACAAATCAACAAACATCCCTACTGTCTTCCCCGTTCCTCCCATATACCAAATTCGTCTTCTCTCCCTCCTAACCAATCAAATTTGCCATTTTCAACTCAACATCATAATTTGCCATCTCCAACTCAACATCATAATTTGCCATCACCAATTCATCATCAGTCCCTCCTAAGGAGGGAGAGATGGAATCACCCCAATGTCTCATCCACGTCGTGATGCGTCTCACAAATCCACACAGCAATTCTCATTTCTGCAACACAAACAAAGAAAACACAGGTGTGGAGTCATCATCATCACCACAGACAAGTGGCTGCGTATGGTGCGACAGGTTCATCAATCCTAACTATTTCCTCAATGACTTTAACAACTTTACACTACCCGGGGTCTTTCTCCGGCCAAACCATTGGCCCTCTTACACTATGGGTTCTAAAAACCAATTCCCATTGGCCAAACTGTGGTGCTTTTCAATTTGGGGTCTCACTCCCCCGATTCATCTCCCGGTGCCCTCGCACAATTTCTGGGCTGTGGCGTGTACCTCTCCCAGTGGGTCTACCCACCTGCACACCTCCACCACTGCAGTTGCCTCCGAGCTTACCTGCTCCTTACCCTAACCTAACTACCTGGGGAAGGCCCTCTGGCACTCTCCCCACTCGGTGCCCTCTCTGGCACGGGGCTGCCCGATCCACACCCGGGATCCTCAGGCACCCACTCACAACTACCGGCTCCCAGAGCCCACCTGCGGCCTCACCTGGCCGACATCCTCACAGTGGTGGAGTGCCCAACCAACTACACACACTAACAGGCTACACGCCCAGCCATTTCCACAACACTAATGCACCCATCCACAACACCATTCTGCAACCGCACCACAAATGCCAATATCCAACCACAATTTACCTGTACCCTCTACCTAACACTTACACTACCCGCCCCGGGTATCCGTGAAAGGGGTCCACTCTTCCCCCATCCACACCTTCGCACCATGCACACCACTCCGTACCACTTACTCCAACTCTCTCCACACACCTGCACTTGCACACCTGTGCTCTCACACCTGGTGCCACCTGCACCCTTCTCTCCCCAAGCGCATTCGCGCTGATCCACAACACTCACTACTCATACACTGCTCCACACACCTGTCCAGTTGCACACCTGTGCAATCACACCTGTTCAATTCTCACACACACGGCATCATCTCAGCTAACTACTCCCTTCTGAAACTTGCGCTTCCCAGTCGTCCCTTTAAACTATTGCGCTCCCACGTCATTATCATCCATACTAATCTACCTGCGTCCCCACTACAGGTATCAGTCACTAACTAACTTAACGTCACCTAATGTCAATCTCTTCTAGATCCCTACAATATAACCTAACCCACCCGGGCTAGTTTTCACTGCCATACACCCCATAATCTATTGCTCCTTTGCCCCACCATGGGAAGGATGGTGGATTTGCCATCCCACCACATCGGGGGTCTCTCACTACCAATTTTGCACATCAAATTTCAACAAATTAAAAATTTGCCAATCATCTGCCAATCACTGTACCATTACCAATCATCACTCTGCCAATCCTTTGCCAATCATCAAATTTTGTTTTTCTCTAATTTTGGGGCCAAAACACTAACCTCATCACCCAGTCTACTCACTGCCTCTCGGTGCGCCAATTCCTGTCCAAAGCCCGGCTTCGTAAAGCCGAGCAATGAATGTGGGTTGTTTGGTGCCAGCGGCTGGATACGTCCCGCACTCGGTGCAGGGACGGGGGCTTACCCGGGCCGAGATCCCACGCACCATCTCGGCGTGGAGCCATCCAATGTCCCGATCTCGACCTGCCGGACTGCCTCAACAAAAAGTGGTCGCCATAACGACCCTTCCTATCGGGCTGCCCGCTCCGCCTAGTGGAGCACGGACGCGGCCGTTCAAAGCGAGGCCCAGCACGCACCGAGGGCCCGACTCGGCTATAAGTCGTTCTAAACTCTACCCCGTCTAACGTCGATGCTTCACCTGGACGCTTACACCCCGCAGCCCGTTCCTTGCTCACACATCCAGCCGTGCCCATGCTCCTCGTACCTTTCCTTACACACCCAGGTACCCTCATTCCACTCACAGCCTTGGTCACACACCTGACCACCGAACACCTTGGCACACATTCGTTGGTCGCACACCTCACCAAAACACCTCTTCGCGCCCCCTCCTCGGTCACCTCCTCTGTGACAATCACAGGTGTGCTCTCATTCGCACACCCAACCACGTGCCTCACCACCAACTCCAGCGTGCATTCCCACTCACGCTCTACCATTCCAGGTGTGCATCCTGCCATCCCAGGTGTACATCCTCGCTCACCTGTCACACCCAACTCACTCTCCTTGTCACTCTCACTACTCTCACCTCCATTCTTGACAGCGCACTCACCCTTACTCTTGACAGCGCACTCTTTCCCCATGCACCTGTCCGTCACACACCTTTCTCGCGCACACTCCTGCGCACACTCTCCCGTCACACCCTCTGTAACACTCACCACACCACGCTTCCATGTGCTCCCTCGCACACGCGCTACGACCGACTCACTCTCGCCAGCACCCTCACTCCTTGGCACACACTTTTTCCTCACACACCCCAGAGTCGGACTTTCTCGCACACCTCCTTTTTCGCACACCAGACCTGTCGCACACTTCACCAACGGCCTCTCATGAACACCCGGGTCCATCTCGACCCCCAAGCTTCTTAAATCCCCTGGCGCGTCATACGCACGACCATATTGGTCACCACTTACACCGGGTCCTCTTCCTCTTCGCTTCTCCTCCATCACCTGCGAATCCCTCATCCGGTTAATGAGCACATCATCACGATCCAAACACAGACTTTGGACCAATTCTTTTATCTCCTCTTTTATCTCTTTCTTATCCCCTCTCCGTCGCTTCTTAATTTCGCTCATCCCTTCTTCCACTTCTTCTAATTTGTGCTTCACCTCTTTTATTCCCCGGTACGTCTCCTCAAGCTCATCCTCTAAGGCTACCTTGACCGTTTCCAGGTGCGTCCTCACCTGCCGGTCCTTCGTCTCCATTACCTCTATCACCTCGTCCAACCTCGTTGTCAGTCCCTCACGTACCATCTGACATTCCCTCTTTGTCGCTATCAGGTCGTTTTTTATGTCGTTTTGTGTCGCTTTTAAACCTCCTAATACCGCAGTGTTCCTTTGAACCTGCTCCACTAACTCCGTCTGTCCCACCGTCAGCTGCTCCACCTCCTGCGTCAGGTCCTCTATGCCCCCTTGTAATTTTACAGTCCCCTTTCTCACCTCCTTCTCCATGTGCTCCTTACAGTGCCTCACCTCCTCGCGCACTCCTCCGACCTCCTCACTCACTCCTCTCCTGATCTCCTCTCCCATCACTTGCATCTCCTGCCCAGATGCCACCCTCATCTGCTCCATTTCCTCCCTGTGAGCATCCAGTTTGGCTTCTACCCCCATTCTGACCCCCTCTATCTGCTGCCCCATCTGGTTAACTTCCCTTTCCGCTTGGTCCCTCATGTCCCTCAATTTGCTTTCCATGGTGTTTTCTAACCCCTCTAACCCTTTTTGCATCCCTTCCATTTGATTCTCTTGAGCGGCCATTCTGTTTTCTACCCCCGTTAACCCCTCCTGTATTTCCCCTAATCTATCGTCTAATTTCCCAAATTTCATGTCTAATCCCTTAAAATTATTGTCTAATCCCTTAAAATTATTGTCTAATCCCTTAAAATTATTGTCTAATCCCTCACTGGTACCCCTCGCTTCGTCCCTCATTACCCCCATTTCGTTTCCCATTACCCCCATTTGGTTTCCCATTACCCCCAATTGCTCACTCTGAGCATCCATCCGGTTCCCCATTTGCTCACTCTGAGCCCTCATTTGCTCACTCTGAGCCCTCATTTCCTCGCTATTCTGGGCCATAAGGGCCTTCATTTGTATGAAAAACAAGTTCCAATCCACCGGGGGCGCTGCCACGGTCGCGGGCGTGGACGCCGTGGCCATCTGTGAGGCGCCATTTTGCGCGCCCGCTACTTCGTGCGTGACGGCGCTATTTTGCGAACCTGCTACCCTCACTGCTTCGCTCTCCTCGCGTCCCTCAATTTGGTCCTGGACCGACCCTGCCTCACTCTCCCCTACCGGACCCCAGCTGTCTTGGTCTGCCATAGCGCGACTTTCAAAATTCGGGTTTTTATTTCCGTATAACAAATTCAAATTTCGCCGTTATAATTTCGCGCGGGAAACGCGCTCCGAATCGATTCTAATTGTTACAAATTTGGGCCTAATAAATTTAGTCCCGGGTTCGAATCCCACTCCTGACACCAATTGTTACCGTACTAACACAATTGGTGTCCAAAATTTGGGCTAAATAAATTTAGTCCCAGGTTCGAATCCCACTCCTGACACCAATTGTTACAGACGTGGCTTAGATGTTATTTACCGAGCGGTTTGGTATGACCACGTCTGCACAAGTTACCCGATTATACCCGAACGTTGACTAATCGCGCTACGCTAGGTCAATTAAGGAAAAGGCACACAGCTGGGATTCAAATGACACGACACCAGGGTTCAGTTCTCAAGACCTCCGGAGGAGGTTATATTGTTACGGAAGGTTAGATTACAACTACAAGAGGGACAGCATAGTAAGATAAGCACTTAGACACACTCTTATATTATTCCCAACAGACGACAGATAAACGGGACAAAAGGCTGACTCACACGGGGTTTGATGGCTAGGAAAGGCAGGATCGATGGCTCCAGGTGCACCTGGGCTCAAAGGTCAGAATCGACTCGGTCCGGTCCAGAGATGCGGGGAGGTATTCAGTGCTCGTACGTGGCAACTTCTCTCTCCAGGCTGGGGGCGCATCTGACCTCACATCCGGTGAGTCGCTTCGTATCTCCGGCGGGGAGTGACACGCCCTCGGCTCGTTAGCTCCGCCCCAGATGGAATCGGCACGTCGCCTCTCATTGGGTGCGTGCGGGGGGGGTTACCGGCTCCGCCCTTGACGGGGGACTGACAAGGAGCCCCTTCGTGGTAACCCCGTGGAGCGCATGGTCCGGCGCGCATTGTCAATGGCGGCTAACCGAGCCGGTGTGATGACGCACACTCCCCCGCACAGCGTCGTTGTTGTTGTAATTGTTGTTGTAGTTGTAGTTGTAGTTGTTGTTTGGGGAAGAAGATGGAAGGAGGTATGGGAAAGGTCCTAAACTCACTACTGGTGCCATATAATCACATTCTGGTGCAACGAAGAGTCAGAATTAATGGAAAGGAGTCCTTAACTGACATAGACTAAGAATAACTAGCAAGATGTCCTATAGTTGTCTACGTGAGATGCGGTGGACCTGGGCACGACATTTAATGGGGGAAAAAGGGGAAGGTCGGCTCTACTGATTGTTGTTTACAGACAATGGGACTAGGGAATGGGGGATTGGGGATAGTTGGGGAGTATTGGGGAAATAGGGGAATATTTACAAGCGGATATGGAGGCCAAATTCCATATTCGCAACAATATGTTGCAGTGTGATCCAGGCAAATGGTCACATAAATTTCCTTGGTGAAGGTAAGCATTCATCTCCAAGTTACACGGGAGAATGTCTTCATCATTCTTTGAGAAAGAGGGTGTATGCCACGATTAACTTCATTTTTTAGCCACAAATTTTCTTTCTCGAACTTCTTCCCAATTCCGTTAGCACTCCCTTCAAAATGTGATCTCGTCTTATCCTTATGCTCAGTCACATCTGAATCTGCTTTCCACACACACTGAATCAGATAGGGTACATCTTACCATGAAATCAGCATAATCATGTATATCTTCCGACAGTTTCACATTCAACAATTTGTTGTTTTTCCTTAACACAAAAAGTTATATTCATTTATATGCGTCACACAAATAATATTCAATCAGGTATGTATTTTATTACTAAACTAAGAATAGCATCCACAATTGCTTTCAGGTTAATATAGTTCAAAAATTAACTCATGCAGGTATTTTAGCACTACTCTAAGAAAATAAATTGTATATGATTACAATCACAAACGGGAATACCTAATTCCCAACAACAATTTTCCCAAACCAACAAATTAAGCATAATGTATTATTACCATAATTCCTCTCCACTTTTTGCTTTTCCCTCTTTTTTTTTTTTTTTTTTTAACAGTGTGTCACTCGTGGTGATATGAGTTCACTGATATTGTAATTGACACAACTCATAACATTGTCGTTATGCCATTATCTTAATTCTACTGTATTCATTTGCAACATCACTTGATTTAATCTTTTAATCTCAGTATTTATGTCGCCATAAAAGTCTTCCTTTTCTGGTTCCACATTTCTTTCCTCATTTGTCACTTCATGCGTTATCATCGTGTTGTTGGTTACCTTATTCAAACACACCGTCACTAAGGCTTTCAAGCAAGCCACCACTAAAACAATTGCCAATATAACTACTAAACCAACAAACAAGTCTGCTATTCCTTGTATATATTCATACCTATGACATAATTATATGTCAATGACATTCAACATTGTATACCAAACTAACAAGCTTCCTAAAAGGTAAATAAAGACAATCCCTTAATATGTAACATAAATCAGATTATTTGTCTTACCCTGGTCCCCCTATCTCCCGGGGTCGAACTAAATCCCCTAATCATGAGTGTAGTTGTGATACATTATCCCTCATGTTGCGCTAATATCAGTAGATAATGGTATGTCATGTAGGCAAATAAATGTCACTATCCCAAGTAGGAATATCACATGTTGAAAATGTAATGTTTATCAATGCAAGGGGTGTTAAAATGTAATTCAAATGAATGTATATCACGACTATCATTTATCCGCCACTGAATGTTCTGCTGGGCTGCTAGGTGCAGCCTCATTTTCTGTGGGATCGTCCACCTTAGCCCCAAGTGCTTGCTTGCAATGAGAGGCATGAATCCAACTTTCTATTTTGGGTCCATATTCGTTTCTATTCTTATCAATCTCCTATGGTTTATCAATTCGTTCCAAGATACCGCAACCAAAGGTTTTAACCAAAGCTCTACCAAACTATTTCCAATGTGAACAAAAAATGCCAGTGAAACAATGATTCGAGGAATTAACTTCAAGGGGTCAATAAATTTATTCTATAACCAGATCTAATTTTCCCATCCAATAGTTTGCCTTGCCACATGTCATATTATAACACTTTAATAAACCTTCGAAAAATGTTTCCCATCACAACAAATTTCCTTTTTTCACAAATAGCCATGTGTAACTTACGTATTTAACTACAATTTCCTCTCAATTTGTTTGGCCTAACTGGCCGCAAAAGTGGCTGCCAGCATGCAGTACCGTTTTTTATCTACCAAGGAAGTGTTCGTCCACACAAGACCTCTACCAAAATGTTGTTTGTAAAAACAAATCTGGGATTTCTGATTACATGGATGCACACTCTCAGGACATTTTCAGGCTGCTGTTAACAATCCACTACGATAAATTAATTCCTTTACCCACAATCAAATAATTAGTACAAATTGAGGATATTATCCCTATCACATTCTTTTATAGATTCATTATGTTGGATCTAATTTTTTTTCAATAATTTTCCACTGCTGTAAGGAAGAACAATAGCTCTCATAAGTCTTAGTAATATCGTACTTAATTTGCCCAGCATCGAATAATTTATTTACTATCCTTTCTCATCTGTTAACCAGTGACTTTGTTTGAACTCCAGAACTGAAAACCCACAATAGTTCAAACCAGCAAAATTTTCTTTACTATTTTCCCATATCATCTATGCCTAAAACACATCCATACATACAGCACAATTTATATGCTGATAAAATTCAAGTTTATATATATAAAAATCCATGAGCAGAGTACTCTGGGAAGTCAGTGTAAGACCTCTCCAAAATTTGGCTAATTTTGTACTCCCACATTTTTATGAAGCTCATATCCATAAATAGCTTTGATTCTCATATAAATTCGATCACAATGGAATCCCAAGATTACTCCCAATTTTTACTATTAATGAATAGCTGCTCATAACTCAGCAAATCAAATCTTTATTCTCCATCTCCCTTGACAAAAGTGATAATTTTCATAATCAAATTATATTTCTATTTTTTTTATTTTACGAATTCTCTCGATATGCGATCCCATCCCCATGGAACTATCTATTTTCCAGACAAGGCACACTGTCGGTGTCAACAATCTTGTAAGATTGATACACAAAAACACTAACATTGACACACAAAATACCCACACACACGTGCATTATGCGTATTTGTTTGCGTTGGAACCCTTATTTACAGATCCGGATGGGTGTCAACTTTATTTCAATTTCTCAAAATTTGTCCTTCAATTTTATAAGCGCTAATACACAAATTGACCAAAAAGTTTATTCTTAGAAAACCCCTATGACGTCACATTGACATTACCCTTTCAGTTCCCACAATAATTTATCCAAATTTGACTACCCACCCATTTGTATGTCAGTCGACCACTGACCTATCAATCGTGTGGAACAATAGTCCGAAATTCCCACCTGATCATGATGTGACTCTTGTCACTTGGTTTGCCAAAAAAATTGCAAAGCAATTGTTCCAAACTTTGTAAATTTAAAATTTTGTGCCCAACATAAAAGATCCAATTTCGGCATTTGATCAATTAATTATCAATTTGCTTACAAGCAAAAGAAAAAATGAATAATTCTTGCTCCGAAAACTTTTCAGACCCAAGAATCATCGACAGTTATTCATGTTTGTCCAGTAATCTAATTTGTTGAGGCCAATCGTCATTTGGGATTTGTCGCAATGAAGGCCTAATCATTGTCTGAGGTATCGGTCAGCACTGGTACCCTTGATCTTGGTTTACCCTATGAACTTGTCTTCCTTTTGGTATACGGACATCCTCTTTTCCAATGTCCCATCCGTCCACACTTGAAACACCGGTTTCTGTCGTTGCCTGGTCTGTGCACCTGTGCACTTGTATTGCTGGGCTGCATCTCTACATCCCTGAGTTGCCACTGCAATCTCTCGTTATCTCCTGAAACACGAAAAAATTCTCTGTACCGTCCTTTTTGGGGAGACAACTGGAAATCAGATGGGACAACTGTCACTTTCATTCCTAATTTCGAGGGCAGTTGTGCATTTGTCTCCTCCACTGTATCCTGTATCCTTTTTATTTTAAGTTCTAGATCCGTTATCCGTTCTTGCTGTTCCCGTTGTCTGGATTCACCATCCCAAAGATGGAATGCAAGCCAGTCTACCGTTAGATTCTGTCTCTTCCTGGCTTTCAATCTTTGTTCCAATCTTTCCAATCGACTTTGCTCAAATGTACCATCTCTTGGAAACTCCTCATCATGTCCCTTTGTCCACAAATACCAATTCTCGACCTGCCTTATAGCTTCGGCACCATAACGGTCATACATATGATGTGTACAAGTACCTTTTTGTGGAATCTCTGGTTGTCCTTGTGTATTCTTGCAGGCTCCATTTCCCATTCTGCCTTTTATCAAAGTAGCGTTGGATGTGTTGTAGTTTGTTCCTCTACAGCTTCACTCGTACCTCCAGGAAGGATCTCTCCACCTGTTCAAACGGTGATTTCCAGAGAATCTCCCTCACCTGTGGCTTTTGCACAATCCAATCTCACAGATCAGTATTTGCAGATGAGCCAGAGGGTCAGTATGAAATGGGTGAATCCTCAGGTGTCCGCTCTGTTGAAGGGGAAATCATACAATGGTAACCGCACATATATATCTATATATAAACTCACCACCTTGCTCAATTTTCCAAGGTTGTCTTCACATTGATAATATCTCACAAAGATATTAAAGCTTCTTTCTTGAGACCGCATTTTCATCAATCAAACGATCAATATATTCAATTTAATTTATTCAATTCAATTTATCCAGTTAAATTTATTCAATTAAATTCAATCAATTAGATTCAATCAATCAACAATTCAATCAATTATTCAATTTCAATTAATTCATCAATATTCATCAATAAATCAAATTAATCATTTTGGATGACTCCTTGCATAAGCCCTTTCCCCAATGATGTCAGGACAGGTCCATCCATTGACTGAGATCGAATCTCATTGGTCGTCACCTCTGGTTCATACCTCATGTCAATTGATGAATCACCGTCCTGTCCTTGGGTCATATCTGACATATTTCCCCATTTTGCCTGGTCTCCACAAATTTTCTTTGCAACCACTAAAGGCAACTCATCCTTCATTCGTGAGACAGCCAAAATGGATGGCAGATATTAAAGTTCATTGGGAAAAATATCTCATCATTTTTTTTTCTTTTAATAGTACCCAAAATCTCTTGGCAATATAAATTTCGTAAAACTCCTGAAATAAGACTGTAAAATTCCTTCAATCATGCTAAATTTTGAAACTCCATCGCTTGTAACACCCAATTTATCCCATAGGGCTTGAAAGTTCTTTCCCAAGTTCATGCAATCATTCTGCATTTGAACCCTATGATATCATTCATAATAATCATCATGATTTTATAGTCATGGTCCTATCATAATCATCTATTTAAAACGAACATTTCCTTTATCACCACAGCTATGTGGTATAATCAACAATAGAATAAAACTGTACATAGCAACAGGCTACCTCATGGCCACTTAGTATACCTATTGACAATAAGTCATAACAATATCGAATAATCATTGAACAATTCAAAAAATCGCTTCCACTGCTCCAGCCGCAGCATTCGTCATTTTGTCTGTTCATCCGCGTGACCAAAACGAAATAAAGGGAGCTCAACCATTACACAGCGCTTTTAATGGCGCATGCCATAGGAACTCAACGCAATTTCGACTCGGCCAGAAAAACGAGCAAATTTTGCAGGATGTTAACTGGAATTAGCCGTGAAAATATATACAAAATACACAAAAATACACACCCACAAAAATAAACAACAAAACCCAAACAAACCCAAGGTCGACCCTCTTACACAGTAAATTACATCATTTCAGCATCGTATTGATTGCTGAAATATTCCAGGGTTTATACACACCTTAAAAGAGGTATGCGTGGTGTTGCCCCCTCCCACGTTTATTCCAGGGTTTATACACACCTTAAAAGAGGTATGCGTGGTGTTGCCCCCTCCCACTTTTAATTCCTCATTAAATTCCTCATTAAATTACTCATTAAATTACTCATTAAATTACTCATTAAATTACTCATTAAATTACTCATTAAATTACTTATTAAATTACTCATTAAATTACTCATTAAATTACTCATTAAATTACTCATTAAATTACTCATTAAATTACTCATTAAATTTCTCATTAAATTACTCATTAAATTACTCATTAAATTACTCATTAAGTTACTCATTAAATTACTCATTAAATTACTTATTAAATTACTCATTAAATTACTCATTAAATTACTTATTAAATTACTCATTAAGTTACTCATTAAATTACTCATTAACTTAACTTACATAGTTTCAGCATTGTATTGATTGCTGAAATATTCCAGGGTTTATACACACCTTAAAAGAGGTATGCGTGGTGTTGCCCCCTCCCACGTTTATTCCAGGGTTTATACACACCTTAAAAGAGGTATGCGTGGTGTTGCCCCCTCCCACTTTTAATTACTCATTACATCGTTTCAATTAAAAACATCGCTTCTACTGCTCCAGCCGCAGCATTCGTCACTTTGTCTGCTCATCCGCATGACCAAAACGAAATAAAGGGAGCTCAACCATTACACAGTGCTTTTAATGGCGCATGCCATAGGAACTCAACGCAATTTCGACTCGGCCAGCAAACGAGCAAATTTTGCAGGATGTTAACTGGAATTAGTCGTGAAAATATATCCAAAATACACAAAAAATACACACCCACACAAATAAACAACATTTATTCCGTTCAACAGAACAAACATTTCCTATATCATGACATGCATGTCTTCAAAATTATATGACCAAGAGAAAAAGTAAAACTAATTAAAACTGCGGGCAGTGATAATCCGGGGACCATACCACTCCATCCTGATTGGACGGGTGCGTGCTAGAGTCGTTAATAACGACAGTCCAGATCCGATTGTTCAAAATTTCAACTCAATCGATCGAAAAATGAACGCAGGGATGCATTTTAAAGGTGCAGTGGCACTAACTGAGTTGCCACGAATATGGCCACGAAATTGCCAATATGGCCATCACAAAATATTTTCCTTAATCAATTGGCTCATAGCATAACCAATCTGCAAGTATCTCATCCGAAGATGTATCTCTGAGGAATTTTAATTAAATAAGTCATTTATAAATCAACGAGTTAATTTATTAAATGATTAATCAATAAATCCAAATTTTCCTTGACAGCCACATCACTTGGTCAGTGTCATGTCCAAATATCAGCTTCCTTACTCAAAAGGTGCCTGAGTTAATGTAATGTAATTACTGTAATAAGATTACTGCAATTACTGTAATGATTACTGTAATTACTGTAATTACCGGAACTGTAATTACTGTAATTACCTCAGGTAATTACTGTAATGTAATTACTGTAATGTAATAAGAAATGTAATTAATTAAATAAGTACTTCATTAATCGCTAATAATTAAATAACTCGTGAATTCTTATCTGATTTACTTAACATTTGAGTGTCCCCAAAACGTTGGAGCAAAACGTTGCAACAACGAAAGTGAAACGTTGTAGCGACGTTGTGGACACGTCAGCAAAACCCAACATTTGAATGTTCCCAAAACGTTGGAGCAAAACGTTGCAACAACGAAAGTGAAACGTTGTGGCGACGTTGTGGAAACGTTAGCAAAACCCAACATTTGAATGTTCCCAAAACGTTGGAGCAAAACGTTGCAACAACGAAAGTGAAACGTTGTGGCGACGTTGTGGAAACGTTAGCAAAACCCAACATTTGAATGTTCCCAAAACGTTGGAGCAAAATGTTGCAACAACGAAAGTGAAACGTTGTGGCGACGTTGTGGAAACGTTAGCAAAACCCAACATTTGAATGTTCCCAAAACGTTGGAGCAAAACGTTGCAACAACGAAAGTGAAACGTTGTAGCGACGTTGTGGAAACGTTAGCAAAACCCAACTTTGAATGTTCCCAAAACATTCCAACAACAAGTTCCAACAACAAGTTCCAACAACAAGTTCCAACAGCAAGTTCCAACAAGTTCCAACAACAAGTTCCAACAGCAAGTTCCAACAACAAGTTCCAACAACAAGTTCCAACAACAAGTTCCAACAACAAGTTCCAACAACAAGTTCCAACAGCAAGTTCCAACAACAAGTTCCAACAACAAGTTCCAACAACAAGTTCCAACAACGAGTTCAAACAACAAGTTCCAACAAGTTCCAACAACAAGTTCCAACAGCAAGTTCCAACAACAAGTTCCAACAACAAGTTCCAACAGCAAGTTCCAACAGCAAGTTCCAACAACAAGTTCCAACAGCAAGTTCAAACAACAAGTTCCAACAACAAGTTCCAACAACAAGTTCCAACAACAAGTTCCAACAACAAGTTCCAACAACAAGTTCCAACAGCAAGTTCCAACAACAAGTTCCAACAACAAGTTCCAACAACAAGTTCCAACAACAAGTTCCAACAACAAGTTCCAACAGCAAGTTCCAACAACAAGTTCCAACAGCAAGTTCCAACAACAAGTTCCAACAACAAGTTCCAACAACAAGTTCAAACAACAAGTTCCAACAACAAGTTCCAACAACAAGTTCCAACAACAAGTTCCAACAACAAGTTCCAACAACAAGTTCCAACAACAAGTTCTAACAACAAGTTCCAACAAGTTCCAACAACAAGTTCCAACAACAAGTTCCAACAACAAGTTCCAACAACAAGTTCCAACAACAAGTTCCAACAACAAGTTCCAACAACAAGTTCCAACAACAAGTTCAAACAACAAGTTCCAACAACAAGTTCCAACAACAAGTTCCAACAACAAGTTCCAACAACAAGTTCCAACAACAAGTTCCAACAACAAGTTCCAACAACAAGTTCCAACAAGTTCCAACAACAAGTGCAAACAACAAGTTCCAACAACAAGTTCCAACAAGTTCCAACAACAAGTTCCAACAACAAGTTCAAACAACAAGTTCCAACAACAAGTTCCAACAACAAGTTCCAACAACAAGTTCCAACAACAAGTTCCAACAACAAGTTCCAACAAGTTCCAAATCCTCAATTTCCATCCGATTTACTTGACATTCGAATGGGATTTAAATATCAAACACAGGGAGCAGAGGAAAAACACGAAAAAGCAACAGCCCTGGCTTTGCTTTCTGGAAGCTTCCTGGAAGCTTCCTGCAAAACGCTTTGCTTCTCGCAAAACGTCTGCCAATGGGAACTAGAGGGAGGGGAGGGAGAAGGAGCGGGAGCAAGAGACAGGTAGCCGGAATGAACATGAGGGACAATGAGGGACAGTGAGGGCGTGTCGGTATGCAATTTTCATCCAATCGCCATCTTTCACAATAATTCTGGACCGGCATGAGATGGCGTTGTCTGTCATTAATTTATATTGTAATCAAACGAGTTTTAGACATGGCGGAAAAACTGAAAAAAAATTATTTATTTATTTATTTAAAACGGGTGTACACGATTGTACACGTGTACGGACCTTACCGAACCTTACCGAACCGGCAAACAAATCGCCTCATGGTGCACTCATGGGCCGATTCGCCTCCAGAACAGAGTAAGGCTTTTAATACCCAGCGTATAATGTACATATCCTCGCAAGCACACGAATAATAGAATCATTTAAAACGTTCCATCCGTGACTTTTACCTCGGACGGTCGTGACAAAAAATACGTTTACACTCCTTGGATTACCTATGGAATGCAAGTCCCACACACACATCCTCCACCATGATCAGAATTCATATTTCATAATGGACCATCCCCAAGACGCCATGCTTACCTTGGCGACGTCCACTCGAAATTCCAGCGGTGCCTCCAGATTGTCGTGGAATTGTAGGGTGAGACTCAAGACGCCAATGGTCGGAAACAGGTTTTACAAAAGGTCACAACTTTATTAACTGGTTATTCACTTCATTCCATTACCAAATAATACCGTTTAACTCAATGGACCAGGTTAACTCTATTCGCATAGTCCCTCTTTCGTGGCTGCAGCGCCGAACCCGTGGTATGCGTTCATTCCGTCGGGCAGGGCTTCTCGTGGCAAGTGCTCCTGACTCAAAGTATGTTTCTGTCTTTATGGGCATCGTCGCGCTAATCCCTTCTCCGCAAATGCCCCGAGGTCATCCACGCTCGCCTCATTGGAGCCGGTTCGCTCCCCCCCTGCTGGGAGTTGCATTTGCCTCACAATAGGAGGGTGCTCTAGCCCGGGGCTGTGACCAGGTGAACAAGAGATTACCACGTTCGTGCAAATTCCTGACATTCATTTACGAAATCGTCTATCTGCTTCGTTTTCCAATTCCAACGATCAATATGATGTCAAGATCTCTACTTCCATATTGATTTTGATTAATGCCATACAGTACATTTAATACCATGCCATACAGTACATTAATGCAGTACAGTACTTCCACAGTACCCCTGTTGCACCATCGTATGCTAACATCTTCATGGGAATGATAGAGGCCAAGATCAATGCACAACCTCATCATGGCATCCTGGAAAAATCCTGGGTACATTATATTGATGACATCCAGTTCATCTGGTCAAAATCCCACCGTAGTCTCACACAATTCCAAAATGAATTAAATTTGATTCATCCGACCATCAAGTTTACATTCGACAGCTCACAGTCCGAAGTTCACTTTCTAGACACATCACTCACGCTTCAAAATAACAGACTCGAAACAGAACTATACACCAAACCAACAGACACTCACTCTTACCTTCTCCCTTCTTCATCTCATCCTAAACATACAATTGCAAGCATACCATACAGTCAAGCACTCAGAGTAAGACGCATTTGCTCAACAAAAATGGCAGAAGAAACTTCTCTCTGCCAATTAGAAACATACTTCATTGCAAGAAACTATGACCCTCACTCTGTGAAAGAAGCAATAAACCGAGCAAAACGCATACCGAGAGCAGACCTTCTGACTTACAAACCCAAACCTGCAACTAACCTTGTCCCACTGGTAACCACCTACTCTCCTACCTCATCCCAATTGCCAAGTATTCTGAATAAGGCCCTTCCTCTCCTCCATCAATCAGAAACACTCGGCACCACATTTCCTCAACCTCCACTAACATCATTTCGACGTGGTCGGACACTCAGGGACCTCTTGGTAAAAGCAAAGCACCCACAGCCCCACAACAAAGAAACTAGGATCCCTGGCTTCTATGAATGCACAGCAAACAAATGTATTATTCACAAGCATTTACGAGAAGGAAACAATTTTGTAGTTCTAGCACTGGACAAAAATTCCCCATCACCTCCTATATGAACTGCAAATCTACATGGGTCATATACCTAATCACTTGCCAAAAGTGCAACAAACAATATGTTGGAAAAACTGAGAAGACACTCTACACACGATTTAATAACACCCGGTCAGAAATCAATAACTTCCACACCAGTCAGGGCAAATCTCTACCTTACACGATACACTTTAATCAACCGGATCACTCTATAAATGACATTCAAATCTCTGCCATTGAATCAATCACAAATCGATCACACACCACGATTCTGAAACGTGAGTCCTTTTGGATACATAAACTTCGGACAAAAATCCCTCATGGCATAAATTTTGATGATTAAAGAATGTTCCGACATCAACCCAATCATATCATTAACCGTAACCCATTCATTCATTCATTCATTCACTCATTCTACCTTTATATGTCATTCATATAAATATATAAATAAATATATAAATATATTATATGAATATAAATGGTATATGAATATATGCTTGTGTGTTTATGTATGTATGTCTCTCGATTGGGGTGCAACGGTTTTGATATACGGTTTAAATTTGAATGGCACGAGTTGTTCCAGAAGGGCATTGATTGGTGGTTCGGTATCCCCACCCCTTTTTCCCTTATATAAGGGAGGGTATAGAGTTGTTTTGCTTTACTCTTGAGAAAGGTCAGTGGATGCACGTTTATCCGTGTTGCTGATGGAAACATCGAGCAGTTATTTGTTTGCTCATTAAAGGTTGGAGAACTTAAAATGGATTCATTTGATATATATATATGTATATATATATATATATGTGTGTGTGTGTATATATATATATATATATATATATATATATATATATATATATATATATATATATATATATATATATATATATATATATACAGTGGTACCTCGGCTTACGAGTTTAATCCGTTCCGTGACGGAGCTCGTAAGCCAAATCGCTCGTAAGTCAAAGCAAATTTTCCCATTCAAATGCATTGAAATGCTATTAATCCGTTCCAGCCTCAAAAAAAAAACACCAATTTTTTTTGTTAGGTGCTTTTAAATAACAAAAATGTACTTTATAAATAACAAATAATGTATAAACAAGCACGACCTCGTATATACTGTACATAATACAAGAGAATGTAAAGAAATAAACTGGTTTTATTAAGTGTACTGTATGTATTTACCTTGAAGATCAGACGAAGATGCTGGCAGAGGTGGAGGAGATACCTTTTGCCTTTTTCGCCACACTGTCCTCGCTTTCACTTGCCGGGCGTTTCACTAAAAACCTGTCCAACGAGGTTTGTTTCTTCCTCCCTTTCAAAATTTTTCGGAAATGAGTGAGGCAAGTGTCGTTACACAGCGCCAACGCACGACCTGTTGCAACTTTTTCAGGGTGTTTCTTTTGAACAAATTCTGAAATTTTCTCCCACATTCCCAACATTTCCTTTATCTCACTTGTCGCGATAACCTCCTCCGCCTCTGGCTCCTCCGCGTTTAGTTCCTGCAAAACCTCCGTATTCTGCTGCTGCTGTAGCTCCTTTAATTCCTCCGTTGTCAGTTCCTCATTGTGTTTCTCGACGAGGTCGTTAACGTCGTCTTCATCCACTTGCAGGCCCATGGACCTTCCGAGGGACACAATCTCCTCCACCACTAACACTTCCTCAGTAGCACTAACACTTTCGGACACAACCTCAGGCCACAGCTTCTTCCATGCAGAGTTTAAGGTCCTCCTTGTAACACCCTGCCAGGCCATGTCGATAATTCTGAGGCAGGCCACGATATTGTAGTGATCCTTCCAGAACTCTCGAAGGGTGAGGTTTGTGCTCTCCGTAACCTCAAAGCAGCGCCGGAACAGGTGCTTGGTGAAGAGCTTTTTGAAATTGGAAATCACCTGCTGGTCCATGGGCTGCAGGATAGGGGTGGTGTTGGGTGGAAGGTAGCGGACCTTAATGAATGCAAATTCTTCAAGGATGTCGTCTACGAGGTTTGGTGGGTGTGCGGGAGCATTGTCAAGGACGAGAAGGGCTTGCAGGGGTAGCTTATTCTCCAAAAGGTACTTCTTGATGCCAGGACCAATGACCAGGTTTACCCACTCCACAAATAACTGCCTGGTAACCCACGCCTTTGCGTTTGCTCTCCACATAACCTGCAGTTTTTCTTTAAGGATCTTATGAGACTTAAACGCTCTGGGGTTTTCAGAGTGATATACCAGTAGCGGCTTAATCTTGCAGTCGCCACTCGCATTCGCACACAGTGCAAGGGTTAACCGATCCTTCATGGGTTTGTGGCCTGGCATGCTCTTCTCCTCTGCCGTTATATACGTCCTCCTCGGCATCTTTTTCCAGAAGAGCCCTGTCTCGTCACAGTTGAAGATTTGCTGGGGGATGTATCCTTCCGCTTTTATCAGTTCGGCAAAAGTTATAATAAACTCTTCGGCTGCCTTCACATCCGAGCTTGCTGCCTCACCATGCCTGACGACGGAGTGAATGCCGGTCCTCTTCTTAAAATTATCAAACCATCCCCGACTGGCTTTGAATGACTCTTCCGATGCCTCGTCCGTTGATGTTCCCGCCGTCTGCTGCACCAAATCCCTGTAAATGTCTCGTGCCTTCTCACAAATGATGCTCTCGGTCATGGTATCTCCTGCGAGCTGCTTTTCCGTCAACCACACAAACAACAACTTCTCCATCTCTTCATGGACAGAGGTCCGTTGCTTTGAAATGGTCGTAACGCCCTTGGCTGGCGTTATAGCCTTTATCGACTCCTTCTGCTTCAAAATCGTACATATCGTCGAAGTAGTACGATCGTACTGCCTCGCCAAGTCGACAACACGCATACCTCGCTCATGTTGTTCGACGATTGCGTGTTTCGTATCCAAACTCATCATCCTCTTCTTCCTCTCAGGCCCACCCTTGGCACTCACTTTCTTCGGACCCATGGTTGAAAACGCGAAATTTTGCAGAAAAAACCACTTTCACAAACAAAACAGCAGCGATACACGGCAGAGATGCTTTCACGGCAAGATAACTGCGTGACCGGAACCGGAAGCCACAACCGGAAAATTCAAAAAAATAAATTTTTTGAGCTCGTACATCGGATCTCGGCTCGTATCCCAAAGCAACAAACCGCCCGAGCGACGGCTCGTATCTCGAAAAACTCGTACGTTGGGGCACTCGTAAGCCGAGGTACCACTGTATATATATATATATATATACAGACTTGGCATTTAATATGGAATATTTTTTTTGTGGGGGTGAACTTACTTTTCAAGATGTCTTAGAACCAAATTTCATTGGAATTATGTTGAAATTATTCTCGATTTTGTTAATGTGACCTTTAAAAGAAACAAAAAGCACATTTGACATTTCTAAACAAATAAATTGATCCTTGAAAGTGATGTAAACTGATATCGAACTCAATTCATGGACAGTACTGTGTTAAACTTCTGTACGTTTTCCAGAAGTATCTCTTTATTTTGCACATTAGCCAAAAAAAATTTAAACAAAAACAAAAGTTAAATTACGACTGGGATTACGGACAGTAAAATTACAGTTCAGTACTTCGTGTAACCCCCACTAGCATTCAGGAGAGCACGTACACGTTGAGGCATGCTGTTCACGAGATTTGCCAAGGTTTGGACAGGAATCGCTTGCCATGCAGTGACAATAGCCTGCTGCAATTCATGCACAGAGGTCGGCTGCTGGTCCAGGTGGTCGATTTGACGCGTTAATTCTGCCCACAAGTTCTCTATCGGATTCCTATCCGGGGACATGGCAGGCCACTCCATATGCTCTACACCACGGTCAGCAAGAAAGTGTTGGATCATGCGAGCACGATGAGGCCGTGCATTGTCATCTTGGAAGACAAAGTTTCCTCGAAAGGCTGCACGAGCAAATGGAAGCAATGTTTCTTCCAGAATGGCCCTGTACTTGAACTGGTTCAGGTTTCCATTCAGAAGAACCAGGTCAGTTTTGCCCCCTGCATGAAAAGCAGCCCAAACGGTCACCCCACCACCTCCGGCTTGGACTCTTGGCACTATACAATCTTTGTTGTAGGCTTCATGCACTTGTCTGCGCACTCGGACGCGGCCATCTTGACGATAGACCAGAAATCTAGACTCGTCACTGAAGATCACGTGATTCCAGTGTCCTGGCTGCCATTGACGGTGCTCTCTGGCCCACTGCAATCGGCGCTGGCGGTGTTGTCTGGTCAGGCGTGGCTTTCTCAGGGGACGCCTGGCACGATAGCCTGCTTGAACCAGTCGTTGGTTGACTAGCCTTCTGGATACAGGCACATTTGTCAGTTGCTGCCACTCAGCCCTAAGCCGCTGATGACTTGGTACGGCCATTGCGGACTAACCGGTGCAGCTGGCGATCATCCCTCCTTGTGGTTCTGCAGGGACGTCCTGGCCTCGGTATTGGAGTAGGGACACCCCTCTGAGCATTTCGTTTCAGGATCTTTGACACCTGACCTTGAGTGATGCCATACTGCCGAGCAACAGCACGCTGTTTCATGCCGTAATTTCCTAAAGCCACCACTCCATGACAAACAGCATTGTCGAGTTGACGGACCATCTCCAGAGGAAGCGGCAATAACATTTGGAGACGTGCAGCAGTTGTTTTCCACCAATACAGAACGCAACAACCCTTGTATACCCGACTGTGAAGCCAATCATCAAATGCACCTGTCCGTACATTTTGCCACGTCACCTGTGATATAATCCTGTTGTTGACTTCTTGCTGCGACAGACAATCAGTGACATGGTTCTTTTAACAAATAAATCACCAAAGTGTAAAAGAAACTCACCAGATTGATATACTGAGTTAAGAAAGTAAACCCAAGTCAAGAAAAAAAAAAAATTCCATATTAAATGCCAAGTCTGTATATATATATATATAATACCAAGAGCACAGTGGCCTCCATAATTCTTAAATGGATGAAGTTTGGAACAACCAGGACTCTTCCTTGAGCTGGCCGCCCCGCCAAACTGAGCAATCGGGGGAGAAGGACCTTGGTAATAGAAGTGACCAAGAAACCGATGTTCACTCTGGCTGAGCTCCAGAGATCCTGTGTGGAGATGGGAGAAACTTCCAGAAGGACAACCATCACTGCAACACCCCACCGATCTGGGCTTTATGGCAGAGTGGCCAGACGGAAGCTCTCCTCAGTGAAAGACACATGAAAGCCCGCTTGGAGTTTGCAAAAAAGCATCTAAAGGACTCTCAGACTGTGAGAAACAAGATTCTGTGGGCTTTCATGTGATGCAGCTACAGCCAGCCATATCACCAGCTGGCATTGGAAAACACACATTGCTCAGTCAGGCTGAGTCCACGCCCACCTTGCGAAGGAATGGTCGAGGGGAGGGGCCGGTGACGTCAGACGACGAGCCACACCATGAACCGCGAGCCGACATTTTCTCCTTCTCGTGCTGGATCCCGTAGCGAGCGGTCGCATTTTGGCTCTGTCGGCGTCGACGTCCCCGTTTGTTCTCTCGGTTGGACTGCCTCTTGCGCTGGGACCTTCTGCTTGCCCTGTACTCTCTTCTCTTCCTCGTGTGACGCTCTTTCCTCCTCCTCAAAAACGATACGTGGACAGTGGGCTCCAGGCAGCGATCGGAGATGCCACCGGAAGACGTGCCATGTTCTACAGACGGAGAACGGCAGATTTGCCAGGCAGAAACAATGCGTGGGCGAGTGCTGCTTGACAAGCTTTGTAACATGACGAGGCCAAAGTGGGGGAGGCGCCAAAGTGGGGGAGGTGGGGCACAGCGGTGCGTGGAACCGAGTGGATTGTGGCCTTCCTCCCGCCAACACCGGAGTGCGCGCTCGGACTGGACGATCGCTGCCAAGGCGCCAATCAAGCTGAGTGCACAATAATTTACACATTTACTTTCCTTCCTTTTATATTCCCATTTGTTAGTGTTTAAGTCTGGTGTGGGGACGTCCCGATTTACGATATTTCGTTACCGGCGCATTTCATTGTTATTGGCATCCGTGGCAATAAAGCCTTATTTATTTTCACTGTGCATTTTAACCCGGATTCCCGTTTGAGTTCATTTCCTGCAGGTTTGAAGACTGCCTGGCGAGATCTTGTCAGGTAAAAGCTTCCCGCTTCTTCTTCCTCCCGTCCGCCCGCGCATATATATTGAAATCCGTATTTGAACAACGACTCGAATAACGCTCGTTTTCATCCGTGATTTCCCGGTCTTCACCGAGGGGAATCATACGACAATATATATATATATATATATATATATATATATATATATATGTGTGTGTTTATGTGTTTATATATTTATGTATATGTGTTTATATATGTGTGTGTGTGTTGTGTATGTTCAAATCACAACATTGCAAACAATTCCTGTGCTCCACAGTCTATATCATGTCAGTTGGCCAGTCAATGAAATGATGAACCAAAAAAGCAAAGGTGACAGTTTCCCTTGCTCATAAACCCCAACAGCACAAGGGTGGTTAAAAAACAAGGCCAAGTTTGTCGTGAAAAATATTAGAACAAACATTTGAATGTTGAACATTGGAGAACAGGAAAGAACCAATGCTTACATTTCTGAGTACTGCAAATGTCTCGAACATGGTGTTATCTCATGGGTATTAAAAAGACAAGAATGACTTGGAATTTTTGATTGAAAACGTGCTGGTGTGCAATTTTCCATTTCTCCCCATGCGCCGCATGTAGCCGCCCTCTGCTGCCTGCAAACAAAATTGGCGATTTTTTCCCAGGTGGCTTTCAAAATTGTTTTTATGTTGCAGTAGTGAAACAGGGGACTTGAGGTTATAATATACCTGTGACATATGTGTGTAGAGAGAGAGAGAGAAAGAGAAAGAGAAAGAAAGAGTTAGGTCAAACACCAGCAAAAACAAAACAGCACGTATAATCGCCACCACAAGGCATTAAGTACATTTAATTCGGTCGACTTGGTAAGTCTACTTATTGTATCATACATTAAGTCGTCTTATATTTGGCCATTTTTATTTTTGTTTTACAACCTGGCTAGCTGTGCAGAGAGAAGTAGAACACCACATATTTGCTCATTAAACCCTGAGCATTTTCGGCATAGAGCAGTGAGAACATTGGCTTGTGCTATTACCTTTTCCTGCAAGCAGGATTTTTTTGCGTTTGCTAACAGGTTCTTATTCATTTATATGTGGCTTGTCGTTAACACAGGATAAGAGCTGTTTGTCGGACCTGAAATTCAGTGACGAGGATTTTTCATTGCTTCTCATGACTTTATTCGCAAAAAGGTTCCTTTATTCACAAGAGTAATCTGAGATACGTGGTCACATGGTCCATGCTATTCTAACCACAATCTAGCTGTCGATCCCCCTCCCCCTTCCACACAACATTATTAATGTCTCCATGTGTATGCTATGTGATATTCCCGGTGTGTACCCCGGTTTAGAATAGGTACACCGTATCCCTGCGTGTCGTAAGAGGCGACTAAAAGGGTTGACGTCAGGAAGGGTATCCGGCCATAAAACATTGCCTCAAAAAGGGAACCATGACGATTACAATTACATATGGGCAGGGTACAGCCCGAAGTGGCCCGTGGGGGTCCTCATCCCCCTCGTCAAAAATCAAGGTGGGGAACCCGATCGAAGCAAGTGTGGAAATCACTCCATTTATGACGACGAAAAGTCTGATGCCCGACGTGGAGATCGGTTTCTGAGGTTTGGGACATGGAACGTAGGGACAATGACGGGGAGATCAGGAGAAGTGGTGGAAGTATTGGTCAGAAGAAGAGTGGACATATGTTGTGTGCAGGAGATGAGATGGAAGGGAAGTGGTGTGAGAATGGTGAAGGGTAGGCAGGGACAGAAATACACGTTTGTGTGGCAAGGGTGCCCGGAGGGCGTGAATGGTGTTGGTGTCCTGTTTTCTGAGGAGTTTGTAGACAGTGTGGTGAGTGTGACTAGAGTGAGTGATAGGTTGATGATGGTGAAAATGATGATTGGAAAGCTCTTGGTGAACGTCATCTCGGGATATGCTCCGCAGGTTGGTCAGAGTGATGAAGAGAAGGACAAGTTCTGGTGTGCGATAGAGAAGCTAATGGAAAACGTGAAAGATGAGGAAGTTGTTGTGGTAGGAGGAGACCTAAATGGACATGTGGGAAGGAGTAAAGACGGTTTTGAGGGAGTTCATGGGGGTTACAGATATGGTGTGAGGAATGGAGAAGGTGAAAGGATTTTTAAGTTTGCTGATGGAGCTGGTATGTTGATTTGTAATACTCAGTTCCAGAAAGCGGATAATAAGCTTGTTACATACACGTCAGGTGGGTCAATGACAACCGTTGACTACCTGAGTACCTGATGATGGGTCGGCGAGATAGGGGGCACCTCTGCGACACAAAGGTGATCCCGGGGGAGGAGGCTGTTTCACAGCACCACTTGTTTGTCTGCGACAAAAGGGTGAAAGGTGCGAGGAGAGCTCGGCGGGTGAAGTACCAACCGAGAATGAAGGTGTGGAGGTTGAAATAGGTGACAGTAAGCGAGGCATTAAAAGAGAGGCTGAGTAGGGTAGAGGATGATGTGGTTGAGCTTGAAAGTGGTTGGATGTCAATGACAGATAGTCTGTGGGGAGCCATTGGTGAGGTATGCGGATGGACAAAAGGACAACCGAGGCACTCGGAAACATGGTGGTGGGATGATGAAGTTGGAAAGAGGATTGACGAGAAGAGGAAGAAGTTCAAGGAGTGGTAGAAGGCGAAGAATACGGGAGCAGAAGAGGCAGAACATGAAAGTTACAAGGCAGCCAAGAAGGCTGCAAGGAAAGAGGCAGCAAAGACACTGGAGGCATGTAGGAAAGTGTTCGGAGAACGCTTGGATTCGGAAGAGGGTCAGAGAGCGGTATTCAGGATTGCAAAGCAGATAGTGAAAGGGAGGTGTGATGTGATGGCGGTGAGTTGCTTGAAGGATGAAGTGGGACAAATCGTTGTCGACCCAGATGGAATTAAAGGAATTTGGAAGAAATATATGGAAAGGCTGTTGAATGCAGAGAATGAATGGGATGGCAACATGGAGATTAACCCTGTTTTGGGACCGGCAGAGAAGATTACTGAGAAGGAATTTGAGAAAGCGATAAAAGCAATGAAGAATATAAAAGCGGGAGGGCCAACGGGAGTTGTGGGAGATATGTTGAAGGCAGCGGGAAGTTGAGGTGTGAAGAGAATGACAGAGATCTGTAATCTGGTGGTGAAAGAAGGCCGCATTCCAGTGGATTGGGAACTGAGTACCCTTGTCCCTCTATATAAGGGGAAAGGTGACCCTCTGGACTGTGGCTCGTATTGAGTGATAAAGTTATTAGAGCATGGAATGAAGGTGTTAGAAAGGGTGTTGGAGAGGAGGATAAGGAAGAAAGTGAAGATCGACGAAATGCAGCTTGGATTTATGCCAGGAAGAGGAACGACTTCGTTTTTCATCAGTCAAAAAAAAAAATGCCGTGCTGTTCGGCATACGGTTGTTCTAATCGTTCAGACAGGGGAAAATCAATGTACAGTTTTCCCCGCAACCCAGAACGAAGGAAAATTTAGGAGATAAAGGTTCGACGAGAAGGCTGTAAACCAAGCGACAACTCTTTCTTGTGCGAAGTAAGTGTCCATGCCTCTCACAGACTCAGTCTTACGTAACACTAACTAACAAAGTAAATTGCAAGACACATGCTTAGGTCAATACACCTGGATATGCTCTGGCCTACGCTATCAGAGTTTACCTCATCTGAGCAGACTGGGGGCTCGGCCTAGGGTCTAGTCCAAGATAGATTAGGCCTACCCAGGAAGCGGTACAGCTAGCCTAGTCCAGTCGACAATTAGGAACAGACATCAGGATCAACCCGTAAATGTGAGTTAAACAGGATTTTTAACCCAAATCTCGTGCCCGTAATTGGCTCAGCAATAGTGACACACAGGGCACACACCCTACTAAAAGTTAGTCTATGTCTTTCTTTTTCTTTGCAGGATCATTTCAACGAGACACAATATGAGTGTCACAGGGCCGATGACCTGAGGAAGCTCAAGCCAAATGTTATTCAAACGAAGTTTGCCTTCACAGCACCACAGACTTCGCAGCCCAGGAGACTTACAAAACGATGCAGGACAGATTTAGTACACAAACCGTCTAACAATGCAACAACAAAAAAATACGACTGGAGCACTCGTATTGTACTTCATCCCTTGATGCTATTCAGTCCCAGATACAGCTATACTGTAGCGGTTACCGCTGGGTGTACACAATCGCCTTGCACCTGCCAGGACGCGGCCAGGGCGCAATCGCCATGCCGGGCTCGTCCGGACGGGCCCAGACGCGCCTCTCCCGGGCATGCCCGGACTCGCTGTTCCCGGGCTCGCCCGAACCTCCCGGGCACGCCCGGTCTCGTCTTTCCCGGGCATGCCCGTTCTCGCCTTTCCAGGGCTCGCCCAGAACACCCGGGGATGCCCGCTCTCGCCTTTCCAGGGCTCGCCCAGAGCGTCCGGGCATGCCCGCTCTCGCCTTTCCAGGACTCGCCCAGAGCGTCCGGGCATGCCCGCTCTCGCCTTTCCAAGGCTCGCCCAGGATGCCCGGGCAGGTCCAGACTCGCCTTTCCAGGACTCGCCCTTGACACCCGGGCATGCCCGGTCTCGCTTTTCCCGGGCAAACGCTCCGGCATAAATGTGTATATATATTGCTGCCCGATAAACGGGCTTTTCAGAGTACCCGAGTTTGATACGTGCAATAAAGCAACTCGGACGAATTTCCATCTTTGGTCGCGTCAATCCTTTCGACTCGCGTTGGAGCACAGCTCCGTCAATACCATACATTCTTTCTTTTGTAGATCATCTCACCAACATTGTGCAATTAAAGTGTCAAGTTAATCTGAACATAAATTTGTAAGCTTCCTTGTAGCACAATCAATAATCAGTATGACTTCGAAGATGGAAGAGGGGAGGCAAGAGAGTGAGAAAGAGTGAATATCAAATTCTGAGAGAGGGGAAGGGAGGCAGTGGATGAGGAAAGGTGCCTAGATAGGGAAGGGAGAAGTGTATTAAAGACAGAAGAGAGTAAGGAAATAGGAAGAAAGGGATTTTGAGGAGTAAAAATGAGAGGAAAAGGGGATTGCATTTTAGGAAAAAGAGAGTAGGAAGAGAGCAAGCACATAGATGAGGTAGAGACCTAATCATGTATAAGTTGACTAGTGAATTTAACGAATCTTCATCACTTCAGATATACCAGCAGAAAGTACAGAGTGAACGCTACACATAGTCAGTCATTAAACACGCAAAGGGATATTGATGAATTAACATTAAAAAATAATTAATTCCATCCAATATAGACATAATGGATGTAGCAAGGAGATTTATATTCTTCAAACGAAAGAAGTGAAGCCCAGCAATTCAACGACCCTCGTTTGGGATGACTGAATGTGAAAAAAAACAAAAGCTTAATACACTGTAAATGAAAAATAATGGGTCAGTGAAATTCCAACAAATCTAATCAATACTTGTACGTACATTTGTGTAACAGGGACAGGATTTGCAACTGACTAAACAAATAGCAAACATCTAAACAATGTATGAAACTCAGGAACATAAAAATAAACGCGTCCCTAATAGCAGTAAGTTGCATGCACGCTTGAACGCACACGCACGTGCACTTGACCTTGGGTAACAACATGGCGCCTATTGTCTGGTTGGCCAAACTCTCTCTATCTACAGCTGTGCCCCAGGTGCTCACCTGGTGGAATAAACAGTATACTGCACTGACTGAAGGGATTTTAAACCAATTTCAATGGTTGTTAGAAGACAGCACAGCATGTAGAATCATACTAACATAATCATAAGACTTTAAACAAACAAACAACTAACCCTGGTGTTGGCTTAGCGTTTAGTGTGCCGGCTTGGGATCCTAGGATCCTGGGTTCGAATCCTGGTCAATCGCTGAGTTAACGCCAGGGGGGTTGACTCAGCCTGTCATCCTTCCGAGGTCAGCAAATTGAGTACCAGTTCACTGGTAATTCCTTGTGTGTCGCAAGAAGGCGACTAAAAGGGTTGGCGGCAGGAAGGGCATCCGGCCATAAAACATTGCTTCAAAAAAGGGGACCACGGTGCCCAAAAAAGGCCAACCCCTGCTCTGCGGGGAAAAATAGCCTCTAAAGGTGGTTCTTCTTCTTCTTACTGTCAGCTCTTTCAACCTCCACACCTTCATTCTCGGTTGGTACTTCACCCACCGAGCTCTCCTCGCACCTTTCACCCTTATGTCGCAGACAACCAAGTGGTGCTGTGAAACAGCCTCCTCCCCCGGGATCACCTTTGTGTCCCGGGGGTGCCCCCTATCTCGCCTACGCACCATCAGGTAGTCAACGGTTGTCGTCGACCCACCTGACGTGCATGTAACAAGCTTATTATCCTCTTTCTGGAACTGAGTATTACAAATCAACAAATCAGCGCCATTAGCAAACTCCAAAAATCCTTTCACCTTCTCCATTTCTCACACCATATCCGTAACCCCCATGCACTCCCTCAAAACCATCCATACTCCTTCCCACATGTCCATTTAGGTCTCCTCCTACCACAACAACTTCCTCATCTTTCACGTTTTCCATCAGCTTCTCTATTGCACACCAGAACTTGTCCTTCTCTTCATCGCTCCGACCAACCTGCGGAGCATATCCCGAGATGACGTTCACCAAGAGCTTTCCAATCATCATTTTCACCATCATCAACCTATCACTCACTCCAGTCACACTCACCACACTGTCTATAAACTCCTCAGAAAACAGGACACCAACACCATTCACGCCTTCTGGGCACCCTACCACACAAACTTGTATTTCTGTCCCTGCCTACCCATCACCATTCTCTCACCACTTCCCTTCCATCTCGTCTCTTGCACACAACATACAGTCACGTGAAAAAGTAAGTGCACCCCATGTAAAGTTTTGACTTTTTCAACATATTTCAACATACAGCTATTTGATCTTCATTTCAACAATATTGATAGATAAAGGTGATATAATATAACAAATATCATGAAACATTTACATTTTGTAGTCCATTGTATAATTTAAATAAACGTAAATGCAAATTTCGCATGTGGAAAAAGTAAGTACACCCCTACATTTATCACTTCTTCAAACACCTAAAATTAGAATCAGGTGCACCAGCTCAGGTGTAAATGATTATAACATCGTTAGAGAGGATCTGGGAGGAACCTGTCTTATTTAAACCTCAGACATTTAGTTTGGTTTGCTCTTTGTTGTTGAAGTGTGCGGCGTCACCATGCCGAGATCAAAAGAGCTCTCCGAGGCCTTCAGAAAGAAGGTTATAGATGCCTATGAGTCTGGGAAGGGATTTAAAAAGATCTCCAAACAATTTGAAATCAATCATTCGACTGTCCGGAAGATCATCTCGAGGTGGAGAAGATTCCAAACAACTGCCAACTTGTTCAGGCCAGGCCGCCCCAGCAAGTTCAGCCCGAGAGCAGACCACAAGATGCTGACAGTAGTCTCGAAGAACCCCAGAATGTCATCACAGGACCTACAGGTAGCTCTTGCTACTGTTGATGTCAAAGTACACGAGTCTACCGTTAGAAAGACGCTGCACAAATTTGATCTACATGGGAGGTGTGCCAGAAGGAAACCTTTGCGGTCCAGAAAGAACATCAGGGCAAGGTGAAAGTTTGCCAATGAACACCTAGGCAAAGCCCAGCACTTCTGGAACAATGTGCTCTGGACAGATGAGTCAAAGGTTGAGCTATTTGGCCACAGTACCAGAAGACATGTTTGGCGAAAACCAAAGACAGCATTTGACCACAACAACCTGATACCAACTGCAAAGCATGGTGGTGGAAATATTATGGTTTGGGGCAGCTTTGCTGCATCAGGGCCTGGGCAGTTCACCATCATAGAATCCACTATGAATTCTTCATTGTACCAGAGGGTGCTTGAGAATAATGTGAGGCCATCTGTCGGAGGGTTGAAGCTCAACCGAAGGTGGACCTTGCAACATGACAATGACCTTTAACATACCAGTAAATCCACCAAGTAATGGCTGAAAATAAAGAAATGGAGGGTTCTGGAATGGCCAAGTCAAAGCCCGGATCTAAATCCCATCGAGATGTTGTGGGGGATTTGAAACGAGCTGTGCATGCAAGAAATCCCTCAAACATCGCACAGCTGAAAGAATTCTGCATCGAGGAGTGGGCAAAAGTTTCTCCCAGTCGATGTCAGAGACTGGTAGACAGTTATAAGAAACGCCTACTTGAGGTTGTGTCTGCCAAAGGGGGCAATACCACCTATTAGGGCCAAGGGTGTACTTACTTTTTCCACATGAGAAATTTGCATTTATGTTTATTTAATTTATACAATGGACTCCAAAATGTAAATGTTTCATGATATTTGTTATATTATATTGTGGCGGACACGAAAGCACTGACGTGGTGACATCACCCCGCACACCAATTGGGGGTGGGCCACGCCCGGGAGAGAGGCGTGGCCTCACGATATACACGGGGTGCGCAGCCCTGAGCAGCTCAGTATTACAGTGAGCTCTTGAATAAAGACTCTTACAAATTACCGCGTTGTCCGCTTCCTCCTTGCTCACAAGCAGTGCGCGTAATACCGCGCTTTACTGGTGACCCTCGACGTTGGATCTGCCGTAGCGATCCTTCCAAACACGACGCCATTGCCATGGCCGACAACGCGATGTCGGTTAAACTTCCCGAATTTTGGGAGGCCCAGGCCGAAGTTTGGTTCGTCCAAGCCGAAGCCCAGTTTCAGCTTCGGCGCCTCACCGACGACGACACGCGCTACTGCTACGTCGTCGCCTCCCTCGGGCCCGGCACGGCCGCTCGAGTTGTGTCCGTCCTTCGCCACCCACCGGATGGCCACAAGTACGAGGCACTCAAGCGGCTGCTCCTAGCCACGTTCGGCCTCACGGAGGACGCACGGGCCGACCGCCTCCTGGATCTCCCCGAGCTCGGCGACACGCACCCGTCGGTCCAAATGGACCATATGCTGTCACTGTTGGGCGACGAAGCCCCTGGTTCTCTATTCCGGGTGCTTTTCCGTCACCAACTTCCAGCACAGGTACGCCTCGCGTTGGCCGGGACCGTGCTAACGGAACCCCGAGCATTGGCCGCCGTGGCGGACAGGTACTTCGCGGCTTCGGACACGCGGGCGAGAGTCGGTGCGGCCCACCTCGTGGAACCCGAGGCCGATGCTGATCCACAGCATCAGTTTCCACAGCATACACAGCATGCTGATACGCACCTCGTGGCCGCCGCCATGCCCCGCCCACCGCCGCGGCGAAAACCGCCACAGTGGGGAAAACCGCCGGCTCCACCGGCCTGGCGGAGCCAGCCGCGCTCCTCCAGCTCCACCACCTGGTGCCGGTTCCACGCCAGGTTCGGCCACGAGGCTCCACAGTGTCATCCGCCATGCTCCTTCGACAGTTCGGGAAACGCCCGGGCCGGCGCTCGATAGTGGCAATGAGCGCCGGCCATTCGAACAGCCTGCTGTTCATCACGGACACCTTATCCGGGCGCCATTACCTGTGCGACACAGGAGCACAGGTGAGTGTCGTTCCTGCCGGTACGTCGGACAAGCACACCGCGGGCGGGGGCCCCGCGCTGCTTGCGGCAAACGGGACGCCCATCCGTACGTACGGAAAACGCTGCCTCTCTCTGCGGTTCGGAGGGCAGGTTTTCCGATGGTCGTTCGTCACCGCCGACGTGCCCATGGCATTGCTTGGCGCGGACTTCCTGTGCGCAAATGGGCTCCTGGTCGACATAAAGCACAGACGTCTTGTCCAGGCCGAGACGTTCAGCTCGCTCGCTTGTGCGCTGCCCAGCTCGTCGAGCAGCCCACTGAGCAGCTCACCGAGCGGCTTGCCAAGCGGCTTGCTGAACGGTTCGGTTCCGGCCACGTTGATTTGTATGCTTCCGGCAGCGGACGAATTCACCCGCCTCCTCGCCGGCTTCCCGGCCCTCACGCGGCCCACCTTCTCGGCGGGGGCCGTCAAGCACGGGGTGGCCCATCACATCCCCACCGTCGGGCCACCGGTCTATGCCCGGGCACGCCGCCTCGAGCCGAAGAAGCTGGCGGTAGCAAAAGTGGAGTTCGCTACCCTGGAGTGACTCGGCATCGTTCGGCGCTCGGAGAGTGCTTGGGCGTCGCCGCTGCGCATCGTGCCGAAGCCCGGTGGGGGATGGCGACCGTGCGGGGACTATCGCCATCTCAATGACGCCACCACCCCCGACCGCTACCCCGTCCCCCACATTCAGGGCTTTTCTGCCCGTTTGGCGGGCATGTCCTTCTTCTCGAAGGTGGACCTCATACGCGGTTACCATCAGGTCCCCGTCAGGCTGGAGGACGTCCTGAAGACGGCGGTCATCACGCCGTTCGGACTCATCGAATTCCTGCGGATGCCCTTCGGTCTGAAGAATGCGGCTCAGGCGTTCCAGCGGCTGATGGACAGCGTCCTGCGCGACTTGGATTTTGTATACGTCTACCTGGACGATATCCTCGTCGCCAGCGCGTCCCGCAAAGAGCACCTACACCACCTCCGCACGCTCTTCGAACGCCTGGGCCAGCATGTCCTGATTGTGAACCCCGCAAAGTGCCGGTTCGGCGTCGCCGAACTCGATTTTCTGGGGCACCGCGTCACCAGGCACGGAGCCGTCCCCCTGCCGGCCAAGGTGGAGGCGGTGAAGGGGTTTCCGCGCCCCCGCATGATCAGGGGGCTGCAGGAGATCCTGGGCATGGTGAACTTTTACCATCGGTTCCTGCCCCGTATCGCCCAGCTCCTGCGCCCCCTGCACGAAGCTCTCCGAGGTAAGCCGGGCAAAGGCGACATCACCTGGACCGAGCAGATGGACGCGGCGTTCACGGGCGCGAAGCTCGCCTTGGCTAACGCCACCATGCTCGTGCACCCGGCGCCCGATGCGCCGATCGCCCTCACCACCGATGCCTCGGACTACGCGGTGGGCGCGGTGCACGAGCAATGGGTGCGTGGAGCTTGGCAACCGCTGGCGTTCTTTAGCCGGCAGCTTCGCCCGCCCGAACGCCGTTACAGTACCTTCGACCGCGAGTTGCTCGGGCTTCACTTGGCGGTCAGGCACTTCCGCCATCTGCTCGAGGGCCGTGCGTTCACGGCCTTCGTCAACCACAAGCCGCTGGTCTTCGCGATGGGCAAGGTCACTGAGCCGTGGTCGGCCCGGCAGCAGCGTCACCTCTCGGCCATGTCCGAGTACACGACAGACATCCGGCACGTCGCGGGGAAGGACAACCCGGTGGCGGATTGCCTTTCCCGGGCCGTCGCCCACGCAGTCCACCTCGGCATCGACTATGCCCGGATGGCAGCGGACCAGGCTGCTGACCCCGACGTCCAGGCCTTGCGGACCGCCGTCACGGGCCTCCGCGTCACCGAGGTGCCATTCGACGGTGCGGGTGCGGCCCTCTTGTGCTACGTCTCCCTCGGGCGGCCTCGCCCCATCGTGCCCACGGGCTGGCAGCGCCAGGTGTTTGACGCCATCCACGGCCTGTCCCACCCGGGCGCGAGGGCCTCCCAAAGGTTGATCACCGACAAATTCGTCTGGCATGGCCTCCAGAAAGCCGTCCGCGGCTGGGCCAGGACGTGCCTCGCGTGCCAGCGCGCCAAGGTGCCCCGGCACACCCAGGCCCTGTTGGCCCCGTTTACGGTGCCGGAACGCCGGTTTGACCACGTCCACGTGGACCTGGTGGGACCTCTGCCCCCCTCGCAGGGTTTCACTCACGTCCTCACCATGGTGGACTGCACCACCCGGTGGCCGGAGGCCGTGCCCTTGGCGTCGACGACAGCGGCGGACGTCACGCAGGCTTTCATCGCCACCTGGGTCGCCCGGTTCGGTGCCCCCTCAGACATCTCGTCAGACCGCGGCCCCCAGTTCACCTCGGAGCTCTGGGGGGCGGTCGCGCAGGGGCTCAGTGTCCGGCTGCACCGAACCACGGCCTACCACCTCCAGGCTAACGGCCTGTGTGAGCGATTTCACCGCTCATTGAAGGCCGCGCTCCGGGCCACCCTCCGCGACGGCGGCTGGGTCGACAGGCTCCCCTGGGTCCTGCTGGGCCTCCGGACGGCGCCCAAGGAGGACCTGCGCGCATCCGCGGCGGAGTTGGTCTTCGGGCAACCGCTGCGGGTGCCGGGCGAGTTCCTCCCCGACTCCACGGCACCATGGTCCGCGGCACAGCAGCGCTCCACTCTGCAGGAGACCGCCCAGAGGTTCGCCCCGGTGCCGACGACACGCCACGGGCACCCACCGACGCACGTCGCCCCGGAGCTTCGCACGGCGGAGTACGTCTTCGTCCGCCACGATGCCCATCAGACACCACTGCGGCCCCCATACGACGGGCCTTTCCGCGTGCTGGAGACCGGGGTGAAGCACTTCACCCTGGACATCGGCGGTACTCCTGACCGCGTTTCTGTGGACCACCTCAAGCCGGCCCACCTCGACGTGGACCATCCACCGCCGGTGGCCCGACCCCCACGTCGGGGCCGCCCCCCTGTGGGCGGACCCCCAGCACCGCCCAGCCCCGCCGCCACGCCGCCCCCCGGTGCTGCACCCATCCCAGGGGTGGCCGGAGGCATCCCAGATGGCATCCCTGCATCCCAGACGCCGCCAGTCGCCAGGGAGCGCTTCGGCCGGGTCATCCGTTTGCCCCGCAAACTGACCCTTCAGGTGCACGGGGATTCTGGGGGGGCGCGTGTGGCGGACACGAAAGCACTGACGTGGTGACATCACCCCGCACACCAAGTGCGGGTGGGCCACGCCCGGGAAAGAGGCGTGGCCTCACAATATACACGGGGCGCGCAGCCCTGAGCAGCTCAGTATTACAGTGAGCTCTTGAATAAAGACTCTTACAAATTACCGCGTTGTCCGCTTCCTCCTTGCTCACAAGCAGCGCGCGTAATACCGCGCTTTAATATCACCTTTATCTGTCAATATTGTTTAAATGAAGATCAAATAGCTGTATGTTGAATTATGTTGAAAAAGTCAAAACTTTACATGGGGTGTACTTACTTTTTCACACAACATATGTCCACTCTTCTTCTAACCAATACTTCCACCACTTCTCCTGATCTCCCTGTCATTGTCCCTACATTCCATGTCCCAAACCTCAGAAACCGATCTCCACATGGGGCATCAGACGTTTCGTCGTCATAAATGGAGTGATTTCCAACCTTGCTTCGATCGGGTTCCCCATCTTGATTTTTGACGAGAGGGGGGGGGGGGGGGGGTGAGGACCCCCACGGGCCACTTCGGGCTGTACCCTGCCCAGATGTGATTGTAATTGTCATGGTTCTCTTTTTGAGGCAATGTTTTTATGACCGGATGCCCTTCCTGACGCCAACCCTCTTCGTCGCCTCTTACGACACGCAGGGATACCTATTCCTATTCTCTACCTATTCTAACCGGTGTACCTATTCTAACCAGGGTACACACCGGGATAAAGCTTTGAATAAAACCAAACGGGTTTAATCCCGAACAAATAAACGGAGAATGAAATCAATAATAACTATATACAATAAAGTAAAATAAATCCGATAAAAACTAGGGCGTCAAGTCACAAGCACAGACGGGGCGAGGCACACAAAATGGCGACTTATCTCTGGTGGCAGCGGTTGAGAGGTTGGGCACGGATCAGGCGATGAGAGGATGGGCACGGAGCAGGCGATGAGATGAGCAGGATTACAGAAGTCAGCATACATTGCAAATTGTAATTTCTCTTTGGCGAGAGAGAGGAGCTCGGTCCACAATGGATCCGACTCAGTACAAGCTCGAATAACCTTCTGATCCTCATTCCAAGCTTATCGGTTTATAAAGGGTCTAAATGATGTAAATGTCGAAAGGGTCTTAAAAAGTCTAAATAAGGTGTTAAAATGTCTAAGGGGTTTAAAGGGTCGAAAAGTCTAAACCAAAAAGGTCAAGAGGTCTAAGCAGTCAAGCGGGTCTATATTGTTGAAGGCGTCTAAATGGACGTCTATTGGGTCTTAAGGGGTCTAAAGGGTGTAAAGTGTTAAAAGGGTATTAAAAGGACTAAAAGGGATTAAAAAGGACTGAAAGGACTGTCCCCTCTCTGCCACCCCCGCACCCCCGACCCAAACTTTCTGTCTTTGTCTCTCCCTGTCTTCCCCGTTTTTCAGAGCAAGAGGGCATTAATGACATTAAGAGGTTAAAATTGAATTTAGAGATTAAATTAAATTATGATTAAGATAAAATTAAATTAAGAGGTTAAATTATTAAAGTTTAAATTGAACAACAAAACAAATTAAGTTAAACTTTTAGAAGCACCTGAAATTAATAGAATGCTTTTGTGATGCCATAAAGACCTTCGAATATTTTGAGCATTCATGGTGAGGACGTCAAATAATTAGGTTTATTTGTTGCTGGTGCTGGTGCAATCTTTCCTTTGCACTACCATCGAAATTGATGCCATTTGGTAGTACATTTCCAATTAGCCAGGGGTTAGTTGTTGTTTGGCTTGGATGTTGAGATTTTACGATTTTACGATTTTCTATTTTGATCTGATCTACGAACTTATTTTACTCTTGAGACGATGACAATAAAATAAAGCAGCATAAAATGCGTATGAAGGGAAGAAGACCGTTTTTCCCATCATGTCATTTCCCACTCCATCTCAGTACAATAACAACTCTCAACAAAAAAATGAGAGGAGAGGAAAAGGCAGTGACAAGGTTGAGACGTACCTGAATGGCGCACTCGTGGGAGGTAGACAAAAAGTAAGAGTGGGTGGGAAAAGCTGAAGTTTCGTGCATTAACGTGAACCCTTTGTTTGAGCAAAAGAGACTATTTTGCTTTCCACTGCAATTGGCATACCTCAATAAACATCCTGTTGATTTTATCCATTATGAAAGAAACGTTATGGTGGGGCTTGAAATAATTGGAGAAAGAAGGTAAAATTAGGTTATGACGGAAAATAAGTAAATGGGAACTGTATACCTACTGGAAAGGTGACGTGCAGTACGGGAGAGCTGGGTCAAAAAATTCCATCATTTTCGTGCATCAAATTCCTAGATGGCACCGAATGTCACCAGTACCAGTTCCATGGCTTTGTGGGAAGCACTTTCATACGGATTCACAAAACTGTTCTACAGACATTTTGCAAGCGTACGGTTTCTGCGCATGTTTTTGTGTGGGAATCTCAAATATCAGATGAATCATTGCCACAGTTGAATATCAAATCTCACATGAGTCATTGGCGTGAGCTTTTAATAAATATATCATATTGTCTCATTAATTGAATCTAACTCAACTGGTCGCTGTAATTTTTCCTCCCTTGGAATTTTGATTGAAAGAATGTCTTTGTAACATGTTGTTATTATTTCTCCCATCTTTTATTATTTTTTCCGACCAGGGAATCATTTTTTAAACTTGCTATTTAGAGTCATCAGATTTTAAATTCAAGGATAGTTGCTATGAATGGGTGATTCCATCATGCCTACAATAATTTAAACTTTTTTCCCTCAACACTAAAATGACTGATCAAAGAACGATTTTCAAAACAACTGCTCAATCTGAAATGGATTCAAATGTTTTATCATCAGTTTCTGATTCATAGCAAAACAAGGTCACAACTACGCTGTGCTCACGGGCTGAAACTGAAGGCTTTACGGAGTGGATCAGAATACAGTGACGTATGTAATACGACCTAATTTTGTAATTCTTCCCATTCTTTTACAATTATTTTTGCAATATTATGGAGCTAATGTATAATAGCCTAGTCAAAAAATCTGAAAATGTGCCTTTATAGAATGATTGAGGCATTTTTGAGTAAAAGCAAACAAACCACTTTTTCTGGGGTAGTTTTTCATGCTGAATATGAATCTGTTGTTTGCCAAGCCCAAAAATGCGTAATTAGGTCACTAATCAAGGTCAAAGTTCAATGAATGCAAAATTCAAAATTTTTGAAAAAATGCTTTATTTTACATCCCCTATCTGTACATTTCAATTATTTTACAATATTTTGTCTAGTAAGGTTGCTAAAGCTTTTCAAAATCTTATTTTTAAAGGAAAACGTGAGGACACATCTATGCTCATTTGCCTTTATCTCTGTAAGGGGCGACAATTAGTTTTTGCGTAACTTGCTTGCAGTTTAACCTCTAAATGCACAATGGGGCAGAGTTTTTATGCTCCTATTGATGGTCTAGAGATAGATTTTATAAAGACAGAATCTAAATGTCACCGGTAAACAACATAGGTCAAAGGTCAATGAGTGCGAAAGTCTTGCAATGACGTAACAGTTACTTGCACTTGAAACCATCCCTTTCACTCAACAGTGAAAGTGGCTTCATCTTTCTGACCCCAATGCATTTGCCATGTTTGTCAAATCATTTCCATTCAGACAGAGCAGGGTGTTCTTCAATAGACCCTTAATGATGAAGAATGAATCTAATAGCCTAGCATAAGCCATCTAGTTCGTACCCTAGGCATCAGGCATTAAACATTTCAGGAGTACAGGTAAGGGTCTTTTTAAGATTGTTAAAAAATGAAATATAAAATCAAATGAAAGTAAAGGAATGCATTCTTCTTTGGTGAGATACATGTACATACAAATGTGTAATGTATGCTTGACATCTCACATCATAGGCAGGCCTACATACATGTACATTTACCTAACAGTAGCAAAAAGACAGGCAGGGCATGGGCATTGACGATGAGTGCCTAATGCATCTACCACTAATGAATTAGTGATATCGGTTAGATGTTTTGTCTTGAAGAAGCTTTACTTTGTGTCTTTGAGAATAAGATTAAAACCCGGGCCAACACTGCCTGCGCTTATTCGATCATTTAAGGGCTGTTGCAGTATATCATACAACGTTGTAGTTTTCATGGTCAGAACATGCGTGCCTGGTGCTTAGTTTGGTTTCTGTTTCTCCCCTCAGGCCAACCATGGAACCTATTGCCAGCCTCAAGCGACAGCGTGAGGATGTGTCGTTTGAACTTTGTATCATTTGTCAGGGAACTAGCCAGGTCAAAGATACGATTTTCAACCAGACAAACCAGGGTATTGCTGCCATCAGAGAGGCGACCGAGCTCCGATGCAAACTTAGACACTATGAATTTCGATCAGCCGTGGACAGGCTTTTGACTCTCTTTGCAGAGCCTCCAGAAAGTCTCCCCAAACTTAAATGGCATAAGCTATGTTACTCTGCATACACACACAAGGGGAAAATAAATGCTAAGCTAGCCAAGGAACAATCGAAAAACGAAAAAGATCCTGAAAGAAAGAGTGTTTCGGCTGAAGCATGTCCGTTTTTACGCAGTAGTACTACTAAGATGAACTGGACATTGTGTATGTTCTGCCAGAACTTTGACAAGAAGCAGAAGACAAGTCGTGTCACAACCTTCAAAATGAGTAATGAAATTACGGAAAAAGCTAAATTTGTACATAACATCTTAGTCCGTACTGCAAATGAGAATGATTTAATCTCAGCTGAGGCATGTTACCATGTTAACTGTCTTAGTAAATTCTTTAGGGATGTCAAAAGGGCGGAAACTGAAAGCAAATCAGCAGACATGGCGATATCATGGTTGTGTCAAGAGCTGCGTCACTCTGCTGAGAAAGGGCACGTATTTGAACTATCTGCAGTGTTCGAGAGGTACAAAGAGTTAGCCAGTGAGTGCGACGGCACAATTCCTACATCGTATCTTAGTAGACTGGGGACTTTTAAAGAAACTTTGTCGAATTGCATTGGGGACATTTATGAATTTCTTGTGCTAAGAAATTTGGCGCCTTCAGAGAAACAAACTTTGCTTCTTCCACGACATTTCAGTCACATACCTCTTTCAGAAATGGTGTGCGGTCAGAACAGTGCAGACTATATTCCCATATTTAGACAACAGGATGATCATTTTCTGTCTTTAGTGCACGTTGCTCTGCAACTCCGCAGTGATATCATGTCACATCCTGCATTCGAAGGTTGCGATGTAAGCGAAAAAGCAGAGTTGGCAAGTGTACCACCATCTGTACTCATGTTTGTGAATATCTTGCTTGGAGGCCAAAGTAGTGTCGATGCTGAGTTTGACGAAAGTGAGATGTCTGAAACTGGTTGGGTGAAGAAGACAAGGGTCCTTAGCATTGGACAAGACATGGTCTATGGTGTATGTGGAGACAAGAAGGCACCGCCTAAACACGTTGGAATGGGTATGACGCTGCACCAGTCAACTCGATCAAAGAAATTAGTTGAGCTATTCCATAATGCTGGGCACATAATCAGCTATAACCGGGTTCTTAGGTATGACACTGCCATGGCTGAAAACACTCTGAAAGCGCTTGATCAAGAAACTGGGGCAGTTGTTACCAGCAACCTGGTTTCGGGACGATTTGTGCATTTTTCTGGCGACAATATTGACATCAATGACTCTACCCTAGATGGCAAAAATACATTTCACGCTACTCAGTTAGCTGCCTGGCAGAGGGGGCCATCTGCTGAAAGCGGTCTTGGAGACATCAAACCATCCAATACGTCAACGTTGGATATACCAACAGCAGTTGAAAAGATCCATGAGGTACACATCAACAAGGATACCCTCATTCCCGAGTTTGGTGAGGTTGAAACAGGATGGTTTCTTAGGGAGAAAGATACTGGCAGTGCTCTTCAAGACAGTGAACATCGGGACATGGCATTCTTAGCATCTCGCCAAGGAGAAAGCGAAAGATATTCCTGGACCACGTTCAACCAGTTGCACAGCACTAAGGAGGAACCACCCAAAACTACCATTGGCTATATGCCAATCATACTAGCCCCAGCTCATGAACATTCCACTTTGAACACCATGGTGTGCAGGGCACTACATGTCGCAAGGGCCCTGAATAACCGCTACGCTGTGATAACAGTTGATCAGGGGTTGTATCCCCAACTGATGGAGCTGAAATGGTCAGTGCCCGACTTCAGAGATACCCTAATTCCAAGACTAGGTGGGTTACATATCACTATGAATTTTTTGAAAGTGCTAGGGCAACATACAGAAGATTCTGGTATACATGAGCTGTGGGTTGAAAGTGGTTTACTTGGGCCAAATTCGGCTGACAAGGTTAAAGACGGAAAATCTTACGCAAAAGCAATGAGGGCACACAAATTAACTTGGCAAGCGCTATGGCTAATCTTGATTCCGCAATTCAAAAACAATCTGCAGAGTCAAGATCCCAAAACATGCCAAACACTGGAGAATTCACAAGCTAACAAAGAGTTTGACACTTTACTGGACATAGTGGGTTCTGAGACCTTTCGGCAATATCTCGCAGTCTTCGTTGAAAATCGACAGACAGATCCAAACTTCAAGTTCTGGTGGGAATACCTAAGGATGGTGACTATACTGCTTGCATTCGTTCGGGCACAGAGAGAAGGGTTGTGGACGCTACACTTGGAATCGTTCCGAGAAATGTTGCCATTCTTCTTCCGATACGATCACGTGAATTACGCAAGATGGGGCTGTGTTTACCTGTCACAGATGCATCAGCTCCCACCAGAAGTGGAGGAGGAGTTCCTTCTTGGCAACTTTGTTGTGAAAGGGTCGGACCAAAGATTCAACCAAGTAGATCCAGATCATAGCCTGGAATGGCTTAATGGTTTCGGGAAAAAGAGGGGTGGAATCATCGGAATAACCAAAACAAATTCAGCCCTGGCAAGATGGACTCTCTCGTACAACCACAGGACATGCATTTCAATGCAGACGTATGAAATGATGAATGTTGGAGTGGACACTGGTTACGTCCATAATGAAGCCAACTCATCCCGCACTAAACGTGACAACTGCGACGAAGAACTCATACTTCAAACTCTCCTGCGATTCAAAGTATTTGCTGAGGAATCTTCTAGTCGACCAAACCTCCTTAACTGCGCAACAAAAGATGTTGCAACTTCTGAAATAGAAGAGTCACTGCTGAACGCAAAAACATTAGGGCAGCAGCAGGTGGAAAACTTTGTCAAAGTGAGACTTGTTGAAAAATCAACTGATTTCCGAGATCGACTTCCGAAGGTGAAGGCTCCCACGTTTTCCTCACTCTATGAAATAGGAACCAAGAAAGCCAATGGAAAGATCGAAACCACAAAAGCAGACAGAAACTTTTTGCAGAGACTAATTGCAGCGTACAGAGCTGGAAGACCAGTTGAACTGGCTAGAATACTTAACCATGAACTGATGAAGGTGCCAATCAGCATTGTTGATACATCTGGCGAACTTAGAACGGGTGTTAAGGCTATTTTATTTGACATTCTTATCAGGAGTGTATCATGCCCCTCAGAAATCGCCTTTTATGGGCCTTCCTGTTTGATCATTGATGGGCAAGCTGCAGTTATGTCACTTGGAAAACCTAACACGGCGAACACCTTTGGTGATTATGCAGACGAATTTGTAAAGTTCATTTTCTGGCAAGGCCGGGCTTACAGCCGAATTGATGTTACCTTCGATCGATATAGAGACATTTCAATCAAAGTTGGAACTAGGGTCAAACGTACGAAGAAGTCAAGGCCAGTTCGTCGCCTGATTGAAGATAGAGATGTGCCACTCCCCAACAAATGGCCGACTTTCTCGCATCAACTGAAAACAAGACAGAGCTTGCTCAGTTCCTGTCGAATGCACTCCTGGCAGCGGCACCCCCTGAAAAAGTGGTTGTTGTTGGTGGAGGTTTCGCTTCTGAAACAGAAGTCCAGAGTTCAGATCCTGCAATGAACACTACTTTGCTACAAAGCAATCACGAGGAAGCAGATACCAGAATGATTGTACACTGCCTTCATGCCGATGCACCAAACATTGTGGTCGCAGCGCGTGACACAGATGTGTTGGTGCTGTTGCTTGCCAACTTCAGTAAAATGTCTTGCGTAAAACTTTGGATGAGAGCAGGAACAATTAAGAAACGGAAGTATGTTCCTGTGCATGACATAAAGTCGGAACTTGGACTTGCTGATCATGTCTATGAGACTTTACCAGCATTTCATGCGTTGACAGGATGCGATACGGTTTCATTTTTCTCAGGACACTCAAAGAAAACAGAATGGGATATCTTCCTTGAACACAACAGTCTGCTTCAAGATCTTGGCAAGTTTCCGACACCATCAAAGAAGGTCACAGAAGATGCTGAAAAGTTCATTTGCCATATCTACAAGGAACCATCTGAGAACTGTAATCAAGCCCGCATTAAACTGTTCAACAAATGCCATGCAACGGAGACCCTACCTCCATCTAGTGATGCAGCAAAGTTCCACATAGAGCGTGCAAACTACCAAAGTTTCATTTGGAGAGAGGCCAGTAATCCAATGACAGATCTGCCACCGCCGACTGATTGTGGATGGAAACTCGTTGATGACAAGTTGTCACCGGTTCTTACAACTTTACCGTCAATTCCAAAGGGATGCCGAGAACTTACTCAGTGTGGTTGCAAGAAAGGTTGCAGTTCTGATAGTTGCTCTTGTCGGGAGTGGGGGAAACAGTTCTGCACTGAGGCCTGCAAGTGCAATGCCAGTGAAACACCATGTCGAAACAGGCCAAAGTAGGGGGGGGGGGGGTCAGAGCTTACACAGTTAAGCTAATTGGCATTCCCCTGGATGGCTCCTCCTTCCAGCCAATCAGTCTGACAGACTGCAATTGATTCAGGATTAATTAAGAATACATGTGATAATGATCAACTGCCTGCACTCCAAACATGTTTGCCATGAAGTGCATTTTGCGCCTTGTGCCATGTAAGTGCACTTTGCGCCTTGTGACCGTTAGCCTTAATTAAGTGGCTAATTAGTCAAATATTGACATTTAGTGTAGAAAACAATCTTGCTATTATATAGGACTCAGGTAAACCACTTCACTGATGGTATTTAAGGCAACAATTCAAGTGAATTAAAACAGTATGTCAAAAAACGAAAAGTTGCTTCATTACGGATATATTCACAAAAATCTGATTTTTTCCCTTCACAATTCCCTTTACTTTCATAATTGTGAAAAGCTGTAGTAACCTTACCAGACAAAATACTGTAAAATAATTGAAATGTACAGATAGGTGATGTAAAATAAAACATTTTTTCAAAAATTTTGAATTTTGCACTCATTGACCTTTGACCTTGATTAGTGACCTAATTACGCATTTTTGGGCTTGGCAAACAACAGATTCGTATTCAGCACGAAAAACTACCCCAGAAAAAGTGGTTTGCTTGCTTTTACTCAAAAATGCCTCATGAATTCACTTTTCCCAGAAATTTGACTAGTCTATAAATCACATCCAGAACAAAGACATTGAAGAAATTAAAGGCAATTACCAGCCCCGGTGGCGTAATGGTTAGAGAGGGTTTGTTTTTAAATGTTTTTTAAAAAAATGGATAGAGCACGGACAAACAACTGAACCACCTTTATAGGCCATTTTTCCCCACAGAGCAGGGTTGGTCCTTTTTTGGGCAACTTGGTCCCCTTTTTGAAGCAATGTTTTATGGTCTCTTCCTGTCACCAACCCTGTTAGTCACCTCTTATGACACACAGGGAATTACCAGTGAACTGGAACTCAATTTGCCGACCTCGGAAGGTATGTACAGGCTGAGTAAACCCCCCTGGTGTTAATTCAGTGATTTACCGGGATTTTGAACCCAGGATTCTAGGATCCCAAGCCGGCACCCTAACCGCTAAGACAACACCAGCACGGACAAACAACTATAGGTTGGTAATAAAGGTACAGTCTTTGATTGGCCTAATGGCCTCCTCCTGCTCGAAGTTCCTTGTCAGGGAACTGTTATTATTATTATTACTAGTGGACAATGTGTAATTTTAAAAAATGAATTACAAAGGGTTTCGTAGGAAATAAACAAATCAAAAGAGCATATGGAATCTTTGACGTGGGATTGGAGCACAATGGGTTGTGCGCTCAGTTGGGAATGCCAATAAAACCAACATGGGGTTCACATTGGGACGCTGAACTGGACAACCCGGGTTGCACTTGGAAATGTATCAAGTGACATGGAAGTCCTCCTCAGTAATGGTGGAACACAGCCAAGTAACCAGGGAGACGTAAGTATGTTATTAACATGGGAGGAATAAAGCAGTAGGTCTTGTCACGTTTCCCATTAACGGGCTCCCAATGATTATGTACAAACTGTATTGTCTGTACTTGTGTAATTTTGTTTTACTTATTAAAAAACGTGTTCATAAGAAATATGGTAATTAAAAAGGCAATTTCTGCACTGAAAGGTTATCGGCTAAATATACACACTAAGGCCCACATGCATCACATTATCTTTATGTATTGTACTAGAAAAATAGGGTGAAATGAAATTTAAATATCATCTGTAGAACAGTCAACAGAAATGCTTTATGGCTTATGGTGAACCACAAGTGGTGTGCAAACTGTTGTGTGGGGGTGAAATGGTCCCATTATACATCCATCTGTTATTAAGATCAGTATCTAAGCACCAGGTATGAAATTAATTGAGGAAAGGAAGAAAAAGGTGGAAGATATGGGAGAGAGAGCGGGTTTGGAGGAGATACAGGAGCAAGAGAAGAAGAGGGAAAGAAAAATTGCTTCGAACAAATATTGAAGGGAGAAGGAGGATTAAAATTCTGACATTTTTCATATGCAATCTGTAGATGGTTCCTTATTATATAACAGCTATTTCATCCATTCCATGTAAATGTATACAGGATACTAAAAATTTAAAATATCTGAAGGTTAAAAAGATGCCGCTCAAAGACAATGGAACTTTCCTTAAAGTATTGTATCAGCCACTGCTTAAATAGAAGTCATAGTTGGGCAAATACCTCGAGGGTGATGGAGTGCTAGGCTGCTTCCCACGTATTGCGTTGTTTTCCGAGATTTAAATTTTGAAAACAACCTAAAAACATAGGGGCAATACCCCTGGTGCTCACCTGGTAGAATAAACAGTATACTGCACTGACTAAAGGTATTTAAACCAATTTCAATGGTTGCTAGAAGACAGGGCAGCATGTAGAATCATAATAACATAATCATAAGACTTTGAACAAAAAATACCTATGGGGGCAACCCCACTCCCCCAACCCCATATACCTCCTAAGACCCCAATTTTTCTAATGCCTTGAACAAACATTGGTACATCATGGATGATTAAGGTTGAGGTGAGGTTTCATCGAAATTGCGTGTGTGGTTTCTGAGAAGAAGGCAAATACCTATTTTCGGGGGCAACCCTCTCCCTCCCCTCCCCGCCCCCCCCACCCCATAGACCCGAAAGGGGCAGATTTTTTTTTTTAATGCCCTGAACAAAATTTGGTACAGCACGGGTGATGAAGGTTGTTGCCAAGTTCCATCAAAATTGTGTGTGTAGTTTCAGAGGAAAAAGCAAATTCCTATTTTGGGGGGTCAAACCTGGATCACAATGATCGGTGAAGCAGTTTTGGAGAAGGGTTTTTTTTAAAATATCGGCTTTAAAGCTAATATGGCTGCCACACCAAGTGACATGTGACCTTAAAAATGTACACTCTGCATGTGTATGGTAAGGGGATCACATTGGTGAAGCTTTGTGTTGATCGTATAAGGTTCGTTTTTCTATCCAAGATGGCTGCCACACCACGTGACCTACGATGTCTTCATTTTCAAACTATATGCATCAATGATGTTCGATGACATTTGTAAAATTTGGCATTGATAGGGTAAGCGGTTTCAGAGATATAATTATTTAATATGTTGCTTTACTCCAATATGGCTGCCACACCATGTGACCAATGATATTTTCATGATCAACTTTTAAGTGCCATGCCTAGTCAATGACCAACATAAAGTTTTGAGTCAATCGATTTGGTGGTTTGGGAGAAGATGTTTTTTTATGGTTTTAGGTTAAATCTAATATGGCTGCCAAACCATGTTACCTGTGATGTCATAAATTTAATATTTCAATACAAATGGGTCATAGATCAGGTGCATGCAACTTCAGATTTTTAGGATAAGGAATTCGATTAAAACATTTTTGCCTGGTATACCACTTCACCGATGATGTCATCATTATCATGCTTTTGTTCCCCATTGGGAGTACCTGACAATGTGGCAAGTTTCAAATTTTTCCATTCAGCGGTTTCCGAGAAATAATTTTTATTATTATTTGCGTTTAATACAAGATGGCTGCCATACCACGCGACCTATGACGTCACAATTATCATAAAAACATTCTGGATGGGCGTCACTCCTACCCTGAAGGTTTCGTCTCAATTGGCCATGTGGTTGCTGATAAAAATGAGGTTTAGCCCGTACAGACGGACGGACAGACAACCCAAAAACAAAATGCCTCCGGCCACCTTTGGGGGCGGAGGCATAAAAAGGTCACTGGAGCTACGAAGATGGCTATATATAATTTTCCATTTACTAAGAAAACTACTATTTGTTGGAAATATTCCTTGGTAGTTGTAATTGATCGTATGATGTTATTGCAAAATATGCAAAGAATAATTATTGTTCTGAGTCCTTAATCCTGTCGAAAAAAATATCTCAAACATTCATGCGAGTCATGGAATGTATTCATGTCATGTGAGTCACATTGCTGAATTATACTGAAATGATGCACTGACAGACATTCTCATTAACCCCAATGTTCTTAAATAACCATATCGCCACATTTACCTCGTTTTTTCCCTTTTTCTTGGCAGAATTGGCATCGTGCCTCATCTCACACCGAGGAACTCGCACTCAAATCAAAACCATCAGAGACCGTGGTTTGTGTTTGTTTCCGTTGACATACCAGGAATAAAACCTTCAACAGCCCCCTTACCCGTTATACCACTAAATTAAAGAAATATACTGTTTTTTTGTTGTTTTTTTGTATACAAGATCGAGGCTCGTGTAAAAGCTAACATTGATCACAAAAAGACAAACTGACACATAAAACATATGATCAAGGGAGCGGGAGACAAGATGGGGGAGAGAGAGGGAAGCACACAAGTACAACACTTGAGAGCAGGGACATCGGGAGATCTGTGGGAGGGAGAGGGCGAGGGGGGAGGAGGCATGGGGAAGGGGGGTGGGGCGAGGGGTGGGAAAATACTGTAAATTTCATCATTTCAGATTTAGCAGAGACATAATCAACTGCTTCAACTTGTTGAGTGTTATATAACTATTTACAAATAAACACTATCAAACATTTTCCATAAGAAATCACTTACGAGGGTGGCTTTTGTGTTATTCACAGCCTTATTGAATTAGTAAGGGCATTTTATGAGATATTTCACAAATCTGTGAACTAAATTGTTACCAAAAAATTTCTTCACCAATATGTTTGTAAAGGTGTGTAATAACATGTGTTAAAATGTTGAAGTTCAACTCCCGTGGGAAACCCAGAAAAAAAGCTGTTGGATTCGGGTACCGAAAAATTATTTTCGAGAATTTTTTTTTTTTTAAATCGGCCCTTAAGTAACTTATGAGGGGTCAAATAAGGGTTTTTCATGATTCTGAGTTGATTGTTAACATTTATATTTTCACTTTTACATTTACACACAAAGTAGCTTTTATTTCACATACATATATAATACTCAAGAGTTATTTCTCATTCACAATGTCAGAAGTTTCAACAGTCATTGTCTATGTCTTCTTCAGACTCAACAACATCATGACTGCAGTTTCTGCATGTAATGCCATTACAGACTCCACAGGCCGAGATGCACGTGACCCCATTCTTCTTGCAGCTGCATCGCCGGTTGCTGCAATCTCCATGACAATTACAGCTCGTGAACTGCAATAGCTCCTCAGGAGCCGTGGGGTCCAGTGTTGGAACTGGCTCATACCCATGCACACCTATTGTCCATCCATAGTCACTGGGGTTCAGAGACCCCGCCACCACCGCTGCCCAGATCACCCACTGGTCACCCACCCACTGGTGATCACCCACCCCGCTGCCCAGAGTGTGTCACCTGGAGTGAGGAGTGGCTGATCATGAGCCAGGGAGGAGGAAAGCTCAGCGAGGGGGAGAAACATGATCGCGTTCGTTCCTATCTGTTTCCTGTTCGTAAATGGAATAATCTTTACTTCAGTTCCTCTCAGGATCTTAGCTTTGTCGAGTGCCTTCAACTTCACCTGGGGGAAAGCTGCTGTTGTCTGTGGATCTGGCAAAGGTGGTGCCGGAGAGGTGACTTCGATCCAACCCATTGAGTGAAAGGGAGTGTTTCCATGAATAGAGACAATGTTTAAATCTATATTGTCTCCAACAAACTGAGTTGTTTGTTTCCCCAACCTCCATAAAGAACACCTGATCATTACTTGACAATTCACTTTCACTGGCTGGCGCTTTGGCTGTCATCACTGATTGATCCTCAAGCGCAGCATCAACCGCAACCTCATCATTGATCTGTTCATCGGTTTCCTCCACAATGGTGTCAAGAGTGCCAGAAGTATCTGGAACATCATCTCCACTCCTACTATTAAGGAAGCAGTATTTGTAGTTTTGTGTCTCCGTGTAAGACTCAGTGTATCCCAGCCGGTGGAACTTGTTGAGCACCCATTTTGACCCAAATCTATGATCAAGTTGTATGGCAAGCCCCATTTGGTGTGGCAATACTCCAGACCGAGGTCGACAGGCCTGAATAAAATTCTGCCCCCAAACGGCAACTCTTTCGTCTGTCTTGACAATCGGTCTCAAGAACATCTGAAGGCTTGCAGGAACAAGTGTCAGCTGACTATCGATGTCAGTCATACTGTGTGTGGTGGGGTATGACTTTGGACCTAAATCAATCAAGGCAATATCATTGGATATGAACTTGAGTGCCGTCTTTATGATCTGAGTCTTCTCATCTCCATGGTCAAGATTAGCATGATGCTCTCGCAGAATATTGTCGGTGCCATCTTTGAGACAGAGTACATCTGCCCTTGTTTCCTGTGTTGTGAAATACAAGGTGTCTTCGTATTTCTCTAGAAGTTTTATCTTTAGCCAATGCTTTGAATAAGAAAGGCTCTTCTCTGGTGACTGATCAAACTCCTGCAGCTTTTCATGGACTTGGTCCATGTTCATTACCCCATGCTCTAATTCTGAGTCTAACCATTCGCAGAATTCAATAAAAACTGCCTCTCGCTCCTCATCAATACTCCTCTGTCCTCTCTTCCTTTTTCCTTCCTCATCAGTCTTGGACAAACTGTCACCTCTCGCAAACATAAGTTTGCATCGCAAATGGTACAGTGTTTCTTCTGCTACCAAGTCGTTGATCCCTTCCAGGCGTCCAGTGACTTCAGTGCCCCAGTCATCCCCGCGACTCCGTGCTGTCTTCAGCAAGCTTGCCTTCAGTGTATCTGCAGTCAAATTATCTGGCACTCTGTATTTCTTTCTAGCTTGTGCTGGATTATTTTTGTAGAGCTGGGCTGGTTGGTTGCAAAGAATGCATACATCCTTATACAGGAGGTCAACTGACTGTGATCTTCTAGAACTGCAGCCAGTTGATGAACTGAACTCACAAGTAGTGCGTCTTCTCTTCAACTTTGATGACTCTTTCTCTGCCTTTGATGCTTGAGCTGACTTCTTGGTGGTTGCAACAAAGTTGTACAGATCATTTTTACACTTCTGGTGGTACCTCAGTTTTCCTTCCTTTTGAGCCTCCTTCATACGTTCCACAACAGTAACATTTTCGACAGTTTCTGCTTGTTTCAATAAAGGTGAGTATCCCTTTGGAGTTGCCTGTATGAGCCTTTCAGCTGGTGTATCCGAGCGTGCACAGATGAAGCAATTGAGCACAGGTGGAGTAACGTCTTCATCCATATTGCTAGACTCCATGTCCTGCAAAGTAGAAAATGAGATATATTTAGAAATTATTTTTCCACAAAGGAGTGTCTGTGGTGAAATATAAATGTTAACAATCAACTCAGAATCATGAAAAACCCTTATTTGACCCCTCATAAGTTACTTAAGGGCCGATTTAAAAAAATATAAATTCTCGAAAATAATTTTTCGGTACCCGAATTCAACAGCTTTTTTTCTGGGTTTCCCACGGGAGTTGACCTTCAACATTTTAACACATGTTATTACACACCTTTACAAACATATTGGTGAAGAAATTTTTTGGTAACAATTTAGTTAACAGATTTTCATATGTTTCCCTTACTAAATGCACATTTACACAACAGGAAACTATCGGCGAGATTCAAGTAAGTTTGTTGATTAATTTATTTCAAGGCTTTTTCTCCCACTTGTGTTCCAGTCTATTCCTGTAATAACATTTGTGGAGAGGACAGCTTCAGTTCGCCCAAGAGACGTTGGAAACAGTGAGGTCCAAAGCTCTGAGCAAGCCAGGGTTTGTCACTGTTCACCTCAAATTTATTATTTTAATGCATATATTCTGTAGGTATCTTTGTGTATGTATAGTATGAAATATAGCATGTAAATAGTATGAAATATTATGCTAACATGCATGAAGATGGTAAGGAAAATACTCTAATTTCATTGATTCTTAGTTAAATTCATAAACATGTTATGTTTATTTCATAGTTTCTAGTGAACATCATTTCTAGTTCATAGTTCATCAAATATAATTGTTACTTGAAGTTTTGAAAGTCATTGCTACAATGTCATGCGAGTAACTTTTTGTCACAGAAGTCACAAACATAAAGGCCGATGTTTATGATTATACAAAGTGCAATTGAAAATTAGAGATAATAAGGACATATGCTCTAACATACCACTCAAAAACCGCATGTTAGTATAGTATTCGAGACAGAAACGTGATTATGGCCATGTATTCATGGTTTATGTATGTACTGGTGTCTTTCGGTTGCTAATTATACTCGTGTGGTCGCAAGTTCTGCATGAGTACGCAGTGTTCTTTTTGTCAGAATTAATGATCTTCATCGTTAAAATACCGGGTAACAAACAAGTCTTTCTGCTTCGCCATTTCAACGACTGAGGCCCTGCAGCCCTGCATCAGGACTTCGCCTGTCCCCTACGCCTTGTATATATTGTTATTTTAAAAAACGCTTCTGTACACCGCCCTTGAGGTTCAGTTTGCAAACCACCGTCTTCATTTCCAATTGAAGAGACATACAATTACTCTTTTATGGAACAAAAAAATTCGAGTTTGTTTTATCCTCAAAAATATTCCGTGGTGAACACACATTTGTGTTAAAAAAAATTGGCCTTTAAAACCTACCCTTATGAAGGGGGACAGACATCTGTATCAACACACAAACACTCTGTTTTACATGGTATATTCCTAGTTCATGGTCCATCAAATACATTTTATACTGGAATTTGTTATTTTTATACTCGAAGTTATTTCTACATTGCCATGCGAGTCACATTGCCTGTCACACAAGTCATGAAAATTGAGGCCAATGTTAATGAGTGTGTGAACAATGTTTGAAAAGAAACTGTATGGTGGATAAAAAGGTAGATCTGGTTCTCATTTCATTAAAAACGACTGGGATATACAGTATTCTGTGATATTCTACGAAACGATACAAACGTGATCCAATGTGAAAATCCTCCATGAGTAGCCTGTCACATGAGTCACGCTGTTCAAAGTATGATTCCTCTGTAACAAGCAATCTCTAAGCAATTCCTTTTCACCAAAATGTACTTGAATGATGCCTTTACCAAACTAAATAGAGTAAATAAGTTGTATGCATGTATTATTGAATTGCTCGAAAATTTAATTTGATATTTTAGTAGAAATGTCACACAAGTCACGATGGAATGGATGATTTGGTTTGGAGTCATATAGATGACTTCCTAAAGGGTTGACTTTTACAATATATATTTTCTGATTGCTTTTCCCTATATTTGTACTGAAATACAACAACAGTTGCACACTCAAGAATGTGATTATGGTCCTCACTTCCAGTCACCCAACATCGTGCCTCTGACAGAATGTAACTAGAAAGAGCAATCAGAGATTGCAGACCAGGACGTGTTATCAGTGGTTTTTAAGGCTTTTGTGTTAAAATTAATATGGGGGCTGAACAACGTGACCGATGATGTCATCTTTTTTTCTGCACCAATTTATCCCTAGATTATGCTCAAGAAATTTCATCTTAATCGGATGAAGTTTTGTACTTGTCGAATTATGACGTCATAATGGAGGCACCTATGACATCATTAGCATATTTTATTCCCCATGGAGAGTTCTTTACAATGAGTCATGTCTCAATTTTTTCTATGCAGTGCTTTCTGAGATAGAGGTGCAACATTTTGCGGTTTTTCCAAGATGGTGCCCATACCACGTGACCTATGACGTCATAATTATCAATAAAAAATATATACAGGTGTACTTGCACCTTTGGTGAAACTTTCCTGTCAATCGGACCAACGGTTGCAGAGAAAATCATATTTATTCTGTGCGGACAAACAAACAAAAAATGAAAAATTACTCATTGAGTGACACTTGGCAAAACACAACAAAGTAGAATGGCACTCAGTAGAGCATCCTTTTGACCTCAAAAATAATTAGTGGTTGAATTCAGTGACCTGATATGCAAATCTTCCTCAAAGTTTAAGTTAATCGGATGAAAATTGACAATTTTAGAAATTTGGCCTATGTTGACCTTTTGGCCGATGCTGATCTTTAAAAAATAGTTGGTGGTTGGATTCAGTAAGCTGATATGAAAATCCTTTTCAAATTTCAAGTCAATTGGATGAAAATTGAGGATTTTAGAGATTTAAAAAATTGGTTGACCTTTGGCCTATGTTGACCTTGTGACCTATGTTGACCTCAAAAATAGTTTGTGGTTGAATTAATTTAGCTGATATGTTAATCCAATTCAAATTTTTTTTTTTTTTTGTATACAGAGTCGAGGCTCGTGAAAGAGCTAACATTTATCAAACAAACAAATCAAACAAACAAGCAAACAAAGTATATAAAAAGGGGAGCGGTCGACAAGATGGGGAGGGAAGGGGAGGAAGCACACAAACACAACATTTGAGGGCAGGGACATCGGGAGATGTGTGGGAGGGAGAGGGCCTGGGGGGAGGTAGGTAGGTATAAAATGCAAGGACACCAAGGACTTCCAGGAAAGAAGTCGGCACCTCAAAAAAGTGGATTTGGGGTGAAATTAGTGGGGGTAGGATCAAGGTTTTGGATTGGGGAAGATAAGAGATGGTGGTGAACAGCCGTTTTAAAGACCTGGAGGGAGGACTGGGATTGAAGAGAGTGAGGGAGTTTGTTCCAGAGGAAGGAGAAAAGAGGAATGAAGGAGTGAAGGTGAGCAGAGAGTCTTGATTTTGGCAGTTTAACCATAAGAGGTTTGCAGGCAGATCTTGTGCGACCTGTAGGAATATTTGGGGGACAGAGCCCAGAGAGAGCTGGGGGAGCAAGGCCGGAGAGGAGTCGGTAGAAGACAGAAAGACCACCAACCTGCCTGCGGTGAGTAAGTGAAAGGCCCTCGGAGATAGCGTCATCGCAGGAGATTCCAATGATTCTGAACGCTTTGGTTTCAACAGCGTGAAGACGAGCTCGGTGTGAGGCAGGAGCACCAACTCAGAGGGGAGAGCAGTACCCCATTGAGCTGCGGATGAAAGCCTTGTATGTGGTGAGGAGCTCAGCTGTGCCAAGGAAGGGCTTCGCACGACGGAGGATGCCCAGTTGGCCACTGGCTTTGGAGGCCTGCTTGGAAATGTGGTTTTCCCAGGAAAGATCATGGCAGATAGTGAGACCCAAAAGCTTGAGTGACAGAACTTCTTGGAGAGGATTATTCAGAAAGTAGATGGGAGGGTTGTCCAGTCGGTCTTTTCGGAGAGACATCGTAAGAGTGTGAGATTTGTCAGGATTGAAAGACATGTTCCACTTGTTTGCCCAGTCTGTGATTTTGTCCAGGTCTGCAGAGAGTGAGGAGGCTGAAGACTGCCGATCTGAGGGATGAGGAATGGAGTGGCAGAGAGTGGAGTCATCAGCAAAGAGATAGAGAGGATTTTCAAGGGAGTCAGAGAGATCATTGAGGAAGACCAGAAAAAGCATTTTTTGAAGTTTTTTACCCTTTCTCCTTTCTCTGATCCACGTCCTCACTTCAGGGACTTTCCCAGATTGTTTTTCACGGTTTTGTTTAAATATGTTTAAACGTTCCCCTGCAGTGTTTTATTCAGTGGTTTATTTCAACACGCTGTCGTTCTTACTATTTAAAAGGCCTTTTTCAATTTCCTCTTCAATTAATTCCACTTCAAAGTATATTCCACTTCCACTTCAATTAATTCCACTTCAAAAAGCAAAAAGCAAATTTCAAGTCAATCGGATGAAAATTGAGGATTTTAGAAACTTGAAAAGGTTGTTGACCTTTTGGCCTATGTTGACCTTGTGGCCTATGTTGATCTCCAAAATAGTTGGTGCTTGAATTCAGTTAGCTGATATGTAAATCCTATTCAAATTTCAAGTCAATCGGATGAAAATTGTGGATTTTAGAATTTTTTAAAAAAGTGGTTGACCTTTGGCCTATGTTGACCTTTTGACCTAAAAAATATATAGTATTTTGGCCGACCACGAACTCTACCATTTGGTGAAGTTTGGTGAAGATCGGTTTTAAATTGTGACCTGAACTCTACCATAAGTATAAGTGAGCGGACACACAGACACACACACAAATAAACACACAAACCGGAATGATCAACATACTTGTCAAAATATTTTTTTTTGTCAAGTAACAAACGAACTCAAATGCAATATCCTCTCCTCAGGTGAGGGTACAAATGCAAAGCTCAAAAATTGTAAAAATTCAAAAAATCCAGACAACTCACACATCGTTAAGAGAAAGAATCCCATGTTCATTAAGAAAAAAAGACTGACAATGATGCAATTTAGCATTTGTGTCAAACACAAGATTCACGCCGGCACGCATCTGTTCCATGATCCATTACAAGATGAACCCAGTCATGGGATATAAAAATAAAAGTAATTCTTTTGTCAGTTTTGTATGTAACATGATTACTATAGCTGATGGCTACAATGGAAATGCCCGACTGTGAGATTTCTCTTTATTTCCATAATCAGTCAACTATTTTTTTCTATTACCATGTCTGCCTGCCTGGTTCTATTGCTCAACACCAAACCCAGTTACTGCAAATCAATCTCTGGACTAAAGCCGATTTAAGTACATGCGTTTATTATATCGTGACCTTTCATGTCTAAGTCCCTTTCCACCCTTTCTCCTTTTACGTACATGGGTACCCTTTTTTTCTTCTTTTTTACCCTTTCTCTTTTCTCTGATCCACGTCCTCACTTCAGGGCCTTTTCCCAGATTGTTTTTCACGGTTTTGTTTAAATATGTTTAAACTTTCCCCTGCAGTGTTTTATTCAGTGGTTTATTTCAACACGCTGTCTTTCTTGCTATTTAAAAGGCTTTTTTCAATTTCCTCTTCAATTAATTCCACTTCAAAAAAAATTCAATCTCTCAGTTCAGTTCTTAGTTCAATTTAAAAAAAACAAATTCAGTTCCTCCTCTCTACATTCTCAAAACTCACCTTCATTCCACCCCTCCTCTATTGTTTTCAAACAGATCTCTGACTTTAAAATCACAATATATATAATCCACATGCCCCTAATATCCCATCAAATCAAACTGAAAATCAACTTTATCAACTAATGCACCCTAACTACGACTGCCCACCCCCGGGGATGAGTGATGTCCCACTTGGGACTATTCATTAGTATACATGATCGAGGCTCATGGAAGAGCTAGAGTGGAATGGAGGGGAGCAAAATGGAAAGGCAGAAACACCAACAATAGAGTAGACATGACAATGAGATCAGGCTGAACGAGAGTACAAGCTGCACACAAACTGAATGAAATGCAGAAAGAAGAGGAAGAGGAAAGTGGGAATGAAACAGAAAAGGAACAAACCAATTGACAACAAATGAACAAAACAAGCAAGATGTCATGCTTAGCAGGATCCTTGCGAAATGCAAATAAACAATAGTCGACATGGAAACAGCAATTTGGCAATTTCAAAAATTTGACCTATTGAGTGTTTTAATGATTGATTGTTATGCATAACAAATTTGGTTGATACTGTCGTGTTCCCCGGGATTAAGACCCCAAGAGGAGGAATGACCGGAACGAGCTTTAACTCTGAGGCGTACTCCGAACCTTGACAGGATTATCTTTGGTGCGTGCAGGAAGGGCCGAGCCTTATCTAATCGGGGACACACAGGGTTAATTCGAACCCACAAACAAAGAAATGAAACAAGACAATAAATGAAAGTCACAAATAATGATTTAATGAAAATAGATGCAAAGACAATTTAAATGTATGTGAGGTAAAAACTATTTCCTAACTTGAGGCATCTCCATCAGACTCGTATACACACAAGTGGAAAACTAAAGTAAAAATCAATGTTATTTCGTTTATTTCTGACCAGCACTTAGCTTTGCGTCCTCAAATGGCTGGTAGGGCTTGTTGGTCGTTGAACCAGAGTCATCGCATGGGAAGCGCACAAGATGGCGCAGAACTGCTCCCGTAGCCAGCCGCCGGCGTGATGCAAGCAGGCAGGATCCCTCTTTGTTTCGCTCATGACCCCCTTCTTCTCCTCAGAGCACCACCGTCAACCAACACCTCGTCCTTCCACGTTGCAAAAGTCCCAAAGCCCCGACACGTCTCCTCACTAGCGCACCCAAGACAACAGCGTCCACTCGAGACAAGAGCCAGAACGAGAGAGAGAGCAAGATGGCGAGAAGCGTCTTTTTGCCTTCAGCTCTTGAATGTTCGACCGCTGACGTCATACTCTCTCCAATCACCGAGCACTACTCAATCACTCCATGGCTTCTTAGTCACAAAGGCCGGGGCGTGGCCTCCTCGTTACGAGTCGTTGGGGAGCGGAGTCCAATCTCTCCCCGAATATTCGCATGACGTCGAAGGCCATGAGGCGAGGCTTGACTGGCACGATCGACAAATGTGCTGGGTGTTGGTTAGCCCCGGCGGCATTGTGAGCGAATGGAGTCATTTGATATAGTTGTTGTTTGGCAGGCTTTTTGGCACCTTGTTGTTTGGCTTTTTAATTGTAATAAAGATGGAGCGAAGATCATAGGGGCAAATTACACACTGTGGAATTCATCTTTAAGCCCTAGAATTAATTATCACAAAGCCACACCCCTTATGGCGACATGCAAACGCTCTTACCTGGACAGACGGCCTACTTATGTACATCGAGATGGGTTCTTCACGGCAGATGGAGCATGCTAATCTACACGATTCTAACTTTCCTATGAGGTATTTCATGCCTATCCCCACAAACGTAACAATACATTTTCTAAGTGCAGCCTAATATGTGCTTTGCATGTTTTGGATGGCATTGACCTTGACCTTTGACTAATTTTGGCCAAATTTTACGCATATATACTACACATACGTACAAATAAGCTGTGTAAGTTTCAATTTGATGTTCAGCCTGGCACCTCCCCCATACCCCCACTCTCTCTGCTGTAATAAACATTTTGTTTATAAAAAAAACGTATATGTGGTCATTCGAGATACAGGACTTTGTCATTAAACGCAAAGGAATTGGCTTTAAAAATCCGGCAACGGGCCAATTGGGAAACGCGCATTTGGTGCAGTTCAAAAATGACATAACGCTAATTTTTTAGGGAGGCAACTCAAACAATGCCAATGGAAATCTGACACAACAAAGCCAGACAGTGTATTATAATCAGCAGAGGCCTGTCAAGGAACTTTTTACTGAACCCTGAAGGTAATAACTTGACGAAACTCAGATTCAAGGAGCTTGGTACGTTTATCCGAGCCAAGGTTTATTCCGAAGTTTAGAGGGAAACTCGTCACACAAAATATAACAAAGATATATGACGCGTCTCTTGGTTGAAGAAATCTTCTCCCCTCTCGTCATGCTTCCTCTGATGACCAGTCTCCTCTGCTCTCGGAGCATGGTGCTTAAGTAGACCTTCGCTCCTTTGATGTAGTGAGATTAGAATTCAAAGATCAACACAGGACTCAGCGGCCCCGTCTTTCTGGCACCAGGAACCCATCTGGTCTTCATTATCAGCCGCTAAAGGCATACCATAGGTCACTTATCCCCGCTTATGTCAACCTTCTCTGACCTACACAATTCCACCCTTGGCTTAAGTAAACACTCGAGCCTGGTGTTATCCATTTATGGGTCAAGCAAACTAGTTACAGATGTTGCCTTATCACTTCGGTTCCAAGGCTTTGCCAAACTGCACAGTAAAACACATTCTATCTTTAACAATGGGTCAAAACTCGTTTCTCCATATTCTTACATGCTTTAAGAACAAAGTTTATATTGACGTACAATTTTAACCACTTGCATAACTCACGGACCCTAATAATCTTAGAAATCTCCCACAGGCCTAAGAAGTCTTGATGTTCTAGGCCCAGAAACAAGATGGCAGGCATGTAATTATGGCTCGGCATTATGGTGAGTGGAGTCAAGCAACAGATGTGGGTGTGGTCTGGCAGCTGCCCAAACAATGGGTCCACATTTCAAAAAATCGACCCTTATCAAGAACACCGACAACAGCAACATAAAGCTTTTGTAGACCTGCGACATGTCACAGTTAAAAATAGATTGAAATGACTTTTTTAAATGAAGCTATAATTAATTGTGCGAGTCTGACATGTGAGTTTATGTACAAGACGAAGGTCATGGAAAAGTGATGTGACAGGTGGCAACTAGAAGAGCACCCGGTGGAGCGCATTCCTCCGCCAGGCTGAACAGTTTACATTTTGTATCCCACTGATAGGCCAGATCTGGATCCGGACCTGAACCAAAATCGAATCGACTTATTCTGATCATCTAACCAACTCATCCATCTTGTTTCGTCCAAATCCGTCTGCAAGTCCTTGAAGTATCCTGCTATATATCGTTTTTGGCCCCATCTCTCAATGGTGAAGAATCACTTTAAAATTCTCGTGTCTCGATCTTCACCAAAATCAAATCAGTTCTTCCTTGTCGCACACCCAATTTGTCCACCAAGTTTCATTCGAATCTGCCCACAACGTTTTGCGATATCCTGTTCAGAGAAACAGACGGACAAACAGACAGGGGTGAAAACATAAGCTCCGTCCATCTTCAGTGGTGGAGGTGAAAAGGCAACAAACTAACATTATCACAGTGAAACCACACTTGAATACAACAAGCAAGGTGATACGCAAGTTTTCTATGATACAGTTAGAGCAATCTATAAATATAGTTTAAAGATTTCATTTTCTTTGCTTGAAACATTATCCTACTTTTGGAACCTTAATTTTTAAAGTTGGACAGATTTATGCGTAAATGTATAGTGTGTATACTTTCTTCTGAGATGATTGTACGGGTTCATTATAGCAATTTTTAAACTCACAGTTTCCTTTGCTTACAGATAGCTCAGACAGAAAGGCCAATTAAAACTGAACAACCTGAATATGGTAGTTGTGCATCACAAATGATTTATGCACAGGGATTTATGCACTACCTTTATTACAATAAACTATAGATCATAAGAGATGTTAAATTGACCGGAATAACTCGTGAAAAATGCTTTTCATTTTGCACGGTGAAAGCACTTGTGCTGTGGGAAGAATATCTGTTTATGGATATGATGCACTGAAGCATAAATTGCATTCCCAATTTGTGTAATTCATGCCCTTTACTCAACAATTATTTTATCGCGGTAAACTGAGCAGCTTCGCATATGTTGTGATTTTTAATATCATTATGATTTGAAAAGGAATTAAGTCTACCATGGTGTTTTGTAGATACTTCTGTTAATTGAAATGGTATTCCATGAAAAGTAAATAACAATGGTTTAATAGAATGATAACAATAAAGTGGTATGACAGCACCTCATTGAAAGTCTCCGAGTCCATCCTGTTTGAGAGGTGGAGCTCGTGGATGAATTTCATCACCTTCAGGTCACCCATATGCACTTCTTCATGTGTCGTTTATTTGACTGCATAATCTTGTGAGAGTTTGAAATATAAATGTGAGGTATATATTGAGAGTGTGCTCCTTTGACACCCATCATTGGCAGGGTGCTGCTCAGCTACGATTTCAGTGCCCCACTCAGACCACTCCCCTTCCTCCCACCCTCCAACCTTCCATTTTTTCCACACAGAGGTGATCATACACGTCACTTTATCAAAATTTCAGGTGATATACAAAGGTCCATTTGATATTGGTCATGAAAACATGGGAGAACTTCTTGCAATTTTAATTTTTTGGCAGCATATCAAACATGTTATTCGTGAGGCGAAGGATTCCTTCATCCAAAAGAAATGTGACAACCTCTCATCTTCTTCCACTAATCGATCTTTCTGGTCATTAGCCAAAAGTATCTCCAACAACTGCTGTCGCTCTACCTTTCCTTCACTGTTCCGTTCTGATGGTACTATGGCTGTTTCTCTGACTGACAAAGCAACTCCTTTTGGTTCTCTTTTCTCCTCGAATTCCACTCTGGATGACTCCAACATTCCATCTCCCTCTGATTCACCCCTTACCAATCCTATGTCCCTCCCTATAATCTCTTTCCATGCAGTCAAAAAAGTACTCCTCTCTCTGGACACAAGCAAGGCATATGGACAATATGGCATTCCTCCTTGTGTCTTGAAGGAGTGTGCTTCTGAACTTGCACCCGTGCTTGCTCGTTTGTTTCGTTTTTGTTTAAAACCCCAAACTTTTCCTCTTTCCTGGAAACATGCCTTAGTGCAGCCTATTTTAAAGAAGGGTGATCGTTCAAACCCTTCCAACTACCTTACTATTGCTCTGACTTCTACTATTTCCAAAGTCTTTGAATGTCTTCTCAATAACCATTTCCTCAAGCATCTTGAATCCCACAGTCTTCTATCTGACCATCAATATGGCTTTCGCAAGGCAAGATCTACCGGTGATATCCTTTCTTACATTACGAATGTCTGGGCCTCTTCTCTGAGAGATTTTGGGGAATCCTTTCTTGTTGGCCTTGATTTCTCAAAAGCCTTTGACAGAGTTTGGCATCGGGGTCTGATATCCAAGCTTCCCTCTTTCGGCTTTCCTCATTCCCTCTGCTCTCTCATATCGAGGTTTCTCTCTGACCGCTCTATCTCTGTAATTGTCCATGGCTCAACATCTCCCTCCTTCCCTATCAACAGCGGTGTTCCTCAGGGTTCTGTTCTGTCTCCAACACTCTTCCTTCTTTTTATCAATGACCCTCTTTCTCCTACAAATAACCAAATGCACTCATAAGCTGATGACTCAACGTTGCATTCCTCCATGTTTTTCCCATCTGCCCCATCTTCCCTCAATCGATATGCTTCTCATTTTATTACAACCACCTCTTAAAATTCGGATTTGGACAAGATTTCCCAGTGGGGCAAATGTAACCAGGTTAAGTTTAATGCTTCTAAAACTCAATTTCTTCCCATATCTCTCTCCAAAGCTCCTTATCTGTCCAATCTCCTTTGAAAGTTCCACAATTACACCATGCGATACAATAAACCTACTAGGTATTACCCTAACGTCAAATATATCCTGGAATCCACATGTTACACAAATAGCTAAATCTGCCTCGAAGAAACTGGGAGTCCTGTTCAGATGTCGAAGATTCTTCTCCTCTCAACAGTTGCTTCAACTATATAAAGGATTGATTCGTCCTTGTATATAGTACTGCTCTCACATCTGGGGAGGTTCTAGTTCCACATACTTACTGGACAGAATTGAATTAAAAGTAATTCGACTTATCAACTTTCCCAATCTGACCTCAAAACTTGACCCGCTCAAATTACGTCGCAAAGTTGGCTCTCTTTCTCTTTTCTACAGATATTACTTCGGTTTTTGCTCCCAAGAACTTGCTGCTTGTGTGCCTCCACCATTAGCGAGACCACGGATTACTCGACAAGCCACTACATCTCATGATTATTGTGTGGCCATTGGCAACTCAAGGGTGGGCTGTTATGATGTTTGTTTCTTCCCCTCCACTGCCAATCTCTTGAACTCTTTACCTTCACATGTCTTTCCTAACACTTATGATCTTCCCCTTTTCAAAAAGCAGATTCTCTGCTTTCTCAAAAACTCTTAGACTATTCTCTCCTTCTTTACTTTTCTCTATAAATGCAGCTCTTTTATTTGGCCTGGCCTCGATGAGGACGACATAGTCTGTGCCTGGAGCCTTATACATAAAAAAGAAAGAAAAAAAAAGCTGGTTCAACCAGACAGAGAAGGACTAATACAAATCCAAATTAGTATCACTTGGACATTGAGAGAATTGTATTTTATAGGGTTTGTGTAAAACCTGCAGAAAAGCACTATTCCCTTATAAATTATCCACATGTGGCTAGGATCTTTAAAATTAACCCCCTGCCTTTCCAGACAAAGACAGATAGCCGCATGAAGCAACAAAGAAAGCTACACATGGTAAGCCCTTTGCCGTTTCAAACCCTTCTGGGTTCCTGCAGACATTCACAAGTGGCACATACACTACCGGTCAAAAGTTTTAGAACACCTCAATTTTTCCAGTTTTTATTGAAATTTACACAGTTTAATGTCTCGATGTACTCTGAAATTAAGCATAGAACAAATAAACAATTGGAGATAAAAAAAGAAATCATAGAATCATTTTGTTTAACAAAATTTAATTTAAATTTTTGACTCAGCAAAGTAGCCACCTTTTGTAGATATAACCGCCGAACACACTCGTGGCATTCTTTCTACAATGGAAATCAAATATTGTTCGGGAAGTTCTTCCCAACACTGTTGCAGAAGTTCCCACAAATGTGTTGCACTTGTACGTTGCTTTGCTTTCACCCTTCTGTCCAGTTCACTCCAAACCAGCTCGATGGGGTTTAAGTCTGGAGACTGTGCTGGCCATTCCATGATTTGAAGCCTACCGTCTTGTTCATTTCCTCGAAGGTGGTTTTGACATAGGCTGGAGGTGTGTTTTGGGTCATTATCTTGCTGTAGGATGAACCCCTGACCAACTGGGCATATACCAGAGGGTATTGCATGGTGCTGCAAAATGCTGTGGTAGCCCTTTTGGTTCAGGGTGCCAGTCAATCTGTGCAAGTCGCCGACTCTGGATCCAGCAAAAGAGCCTCAGACCATCACGCTTCCTCCTCCATGTTTGACAGTTGGTGCCACACACTGAGGAACCATCCTTTCCCCTACTCGACGGCATACAAAAACCCTGCATGATGAACCAAAGATTTCAAATTTTGATTCATCGGTCCATAAGACCTTCTTCCAGTCTTCAGTAGTCCACTGGCGGTGCTTCATGGCCCAGGCAAGCCTCTTTTTCTTATTTTGCCATCTCAGCAATGGCTTTCTTACTGCCACTCGACCTGTCAAACCTGCAGCTCGAAATCTTCTTCACAGTTGAAACTGAGACTTGCTTACTTCGACCAGTGTTAAGCTGTGCTTGGAGCTGTTGCTTTGTGAGCCACCTATCACACAAGCTGTTGACTCTCAGAAACTTGTCTTCTGATTCTGTGTGGCTTTGGGTCTGCCAGACCTCTTCCTGTCAGAGTTTCCTCCAGTTTCCAATATACTACTTCCTGCAGTGCAATATTGTCCAAATAATGCTTCAGAGGGTGTAATAACAGTCTGTTCCAATACTGCTTTTATTCAGACGGAGTTTGTAATCAAGTAATCAGCAGAGGTTGGGATACCTGCAGGAATTGTTTGCATCAACTTTCAAGGCTTAATTTACTTACATTGCTGCAGAACAGCTGTAAGTTGTTAACCCATTACTTGTTCCCTGAAGAAGGCCTTTTTTTTTTTTTACAATATAACTGTGCAATTTACATTATTTTCCCGTTTTTGCTAACCTAAACTTTTTTTTAAACCTTGAGTAGTTTACTGCTTACCTTTGTACCATTTCAGGTTATTCACTGGACATTAAACTGCGTAAATTTCAATAAAAACTGGAACAAGTACAGATACATTCAAAGTACACCGCCCCCATGCCAAATAATTACATATCCTACAGCGCGGCACTGCCGGGGCGCCTCTGGCACCCGGCACTACCGCAGTGCAGCTCATTGAGGGTGTATTGGGCGGGAGAGGTGTACACTAATTGATTGATTAATTGAAGAATTAAAATCAATAAAAGATTATCACAAAATATTTTCATAATCAATTGGCTAATAGCATAACTAAACCACTAGTGCTTCATCCGAAGATGTTTCTTTTAGAAATGTAATTAAATAAGTCATTAATAAAAAATGAAATAATTAATTGATTAATCAATAAAGAATTAATCGATTAATCAATAAATAATTAATCGATTAAATGATTAATCAATAAATCAAAAACATCCTTGATAGCCACATCACTTGGTCACTGTCGTGTCCAAATATTAGCTTCCCAGCTCAAAAGGTGCCTGAGATATTGGCCAAATGAGAAAGAAAATAAATAAATGATTAATAATGAAAATAAATAAATAATAATCATTAAAAAATTAAATTATTAATCAATTCGGTCACAGAACACATAAACCACCACCATTTCATCAGAGTCTGTAACTGAAGTTTTTTTTTTTTTTTAGTAATTAATCGAATAATTAAATAATTAATCGATTAATTGATTAATTGATTAATCAATAAATCAAAAATATCCTTGATAGCCACATCGCTTGGTCACTCATGTCCAAATATTAGCTTCCGAGATCAAAAGGTGCTTGAGATATTGGCCAAATGAGAAAGAAAATAAATAAATGATTAATAATGAAAATAAATAAATAATAATCATAAAAAAATTAAATATTAATCAATTCGGTCACAGAACACATAAACCAGCACCATTTCATCAGAATCTGTAACTGAAAAAAAAAAAAATTGTCATTAATCGAATAATTAAATAATTTAGCGATTAATTGATTAATTGATTAATTAATAAATCAAAAATAGCCTTTGCAGCCAAATCACCTGGTCATTGGCATGTCCAAATATCAGCTTCCTAACTCAAAAGGTGCCTGAGTTAATGGTCAGAAGAGAAAGGAAATTTGATTAATTAAATAAGTACTTAATTAATCGCTAATAATTAAATAACTCCTCAATTAATTAATTATTCAAAAAACAAAAAATACTGTTTTTGACAAAGGACTTGCTCACTACTGTGCCGAAATTTCAGCTTCCTAGCTCAAAGGATGGCTGAGATATCGTCCGGGCAAACAAACAAGAAAACAAGAAAGAAAACAAGAAAGAAAACAAACAAACAAACAGAGTGAAAACTGAGTACTCCCTTTCAGCGTGCGTCACTGCCGAGCCCCCTTCGGTGCCCAGCAATGACGATTTGCAATGCCTGGAGATGGCATAGGAAAGGTGCGGTGTACAAAAATTGAGGTGTTCTAAAACCTTTGACCGGTAGTGTACATGGGATTCCCAATGCTACACACCCCGATCAGTCGCCAAACGTGTTTCATCGCTTATTGACGAGTCATCATTGACAGCGTAGACATAATTTGTAACATGTAACCCAGTGATACCTGCCACATGGTCGGTAGTCGGCGACTAAACTGACTACCCACACTGGCTTGCCAGTGGGGAGTGTGACTGTGACACCCTGTAGACAATACCTGTTAAAGGGTGGATGAGCTCCCTTCGGGAGCCAACGGCCATCCAGTTAGGAGATGGTGTCTCATAAAAAACACTCATCTGGTTGGACCAGTTTTGCAGGTAGAAGGTTGAAGGCAGCAACCGCTCAGGATAGTACTACCGTTCTGACTTCGGAGCGCTAAGGTGGTGTCCGGAACCATCTTGCACTCTCCATGTCAGAACTGCTCGTCTTACTTTTTGCCTCACTCAAACTACAGCTACTGTGCTAGCTTTAATCTCTCTCTTGAAAACAAACATCAGACAATTTTCATCATACACCAGATGGAATGGAGTTGAGTGAACGCATTCTGAGCTTTGCTGAGTCTTGCCTTGACGTCTTTCTTGGCTCCATTGTCTTGACCTTGATATGTAAAATCCCATGTGCCAAGGATCTTTATAATTAACCCCCTTGTTGTTATTCTCTTCACCATTCCATCGTTCATTCCAAACATTTAAACCGTGATAAAAACTATCTTAAAGTCAAGTGACTTTCCACTTAGACTTTATAACATGGTCATAAATAAAGAGTGGTTTTATAGCTGATAAGCACTTAAATCTTCATTCGGCACTTGCTGCATCATCTACCCATCTGCTTTGATTTCTTAAATGCAAACGCTCCCATACTTTAAAACTTTAAGTGCACTTCCTTTTATACCACTTTAGTTTGAGTCTTGCCTTAAACATCGTGAAATTATATATTTTTTCTTAAATCGACTGCCCTCCTCATGTTAGCGAAGCATGAACTTAATGTAGCTGAGGTTGAATCCAATCAATTTGTCGAATTGCTGAAGACAAAGCAGCCTCGGGCCTTACCCAAATCGCTGCTTTCTCTTGCCAAGGTAATCAGGTTTGGTCTTCTGTTCAGATCGATCCTCTAATTAAAATGTGGTATGCAGTAACAAGCTATTAAAGTTCTATTTTACGTGTATATGATATAGTGTAATGAAACAGCAGGTTGTGGCAAAAAAAATGTTTTTTTTTTACATCTCATTATTATGGAAAGTTTCTTTTGTATTTACATTTACTAGATTGTAAGACCCGTCACTTCGCTGACGGTAATACCAATCTGAAAGATAGATATTTACGTATGTGCATGAGAGGAAGTTTTGAGGTCACGTGTGTCCTCCCCTCCAGGAAGCAACCTGTCGCATCAGTCCGCCATCCCTCATTACGCAGAATGCAGTGCACATGGTAAGAGGGAAACTACCATTTTTGCTTACGTAATAAATAGATGGCATAGTGTTTTGAGCGACAGGTTTAAAGAGAGAGAAAAATTCACCCTTTAAATTTTTTGCGAATAAATTATGAAATATCACAAGCATTTTATTTTGTTCGTAACCTTTTCTCATCTGTGTTGCAAGTAATGTGTCCTGCTTGGTGACACTTTAAGAGGTGGTGTATAATCAGAAATACTTTTATATGGCGATATATTATGTGAATAAATGGGAATGTTGAAAAAAAAAGGATTGAACATACCGAGCGTTTTCTGAATTTAATTGATAGGCTATGAGAAACGGAATTGAATGAGGCTCACCATCTTACTATAATTCACCAAATGTCCGTCTGTCTGTTCAAAGGTACCGTAAAAACTGCTGAACCGATCGCAAAGATATTTTGGGTGGGTAATCCTGGGATCTCCAGGAGTAAAATAGGCTATTTAGTTTTCCCAATTTCAGCTTTGGTCTCTAGCATTCTCAGGTTTGGACTCCCGCATAACATTCGCGTTCGCATAACGTTCATTGTGACGATGTTCTCATTGTGACGATCTTACTATAATTCACCAAATGTCCGTCTGTCTGTCTGTTCGAAGGTACCGTAAAAACTGCTGAAACGATCGCAAAGATATTTTGGGTGGGTAATCCTGGGATCTCCAGGAGTAAAATAGGCTATTTAGTTTTCCCAATTTCAGCTTTGGTCTCTAGCATTCTCAGGTTTGGACTCCCGCATAACATTCGCGTTCACATAACGTTCATTGTGACGATGTTCTCATTGTGACGATGTATGTGTTCACGGTAGTGTTTGACGTGACGGTGTGAACGTAATTTCGTAATGTTTTTCGTTTCGTAATCCTTAAATGAACGTTTAATGTTTAATGAACGTTTAATGCCCTTCGATGTCAGGGGCCACACGTGCGCTACACTGGACGGACCAGCGTGTACCTTGCCCTTCGCCGTCAGGCTCGGGTAAACCGCTGAGGCCCATCCGTGATGGGGACTGGGGCTTGAGACAGTGTCCCACGAATGAGGAATTCCCAGTAAGCATGAGTCATCAGCTCGCGTTGATTAGGTCCCTGCCCTTTGTACACACTGCCCGTCGCTACTACCGATCGGACGGTTTGGTGAGATCCTCAGATCAGCCCCTGCACGGGCCGTTCTCGGCATGTGCCAGTGCACCGAAAAGATGAGCGAACTTGACTGTCTAGAGGAAGTAAAAGTCGTAAGAAGGTTTCCGTCGGTGAACCCGCGGAAGGATCATTATCGGGACAACATGAGAGCGAGCGAGACGCGATACGTACGTGGTACGACTGGTACGTGATCGTCCATGCACTGTTTAGCCATGTTCTGTTTAGATTTTTATGATTTGCGTGTGATATGATTTAACGGATGTTTATATGAATCGTTTAAAATACAGGGTGACCCCAAAAAACCTCCCACATTTCGAAAGGCTGTAGCACTGGCAGCAGTGAGGCGGGAGGGGCGGGGCTAGGGTCTGTTGGTAGCCCAACCCCAACCGTCCTCAGTCGCCATCATGGCGTGGTCGGGAGCACACCGTGCGTTCGCTGTCGAAGCGTTCTTCACAAACAAACATTCCGTGATCGCCGTGCAGAGGGCCTTTCGAAGACGTTTCAGTATTCCACGGAACCAAAACGTTCCAGATCGGAAAACCATCTTGCAGTGGGTTGAGAATTTCAGGGCAACAGGCTCAGCTTTAAAAAGAAAATCACCTGGTCGACCTAGGAGCGCTCGTACGCCTGAGAATATTGAAGCATTGAGGCGATCTGTTGTGCAGTCTCCGAGACGTTCTGTGCAGAAGCATGCTTTTGCTGAAGGGATATCCCGGGAAACTGCAAGGAGAATCTTACACAAAGACCTCCACTTCCATTCATACAAAATGACGGTTGTGCAAGAACTCGATGCGAGAGACTGGATAAGCCGCAGGGAGTTATGCGAGAACATTCTGCAACGTGTTCCGGACGATGCTGTTCTCTTGTGCAGTGACGAAGCTCATTTTCATTTGAGTGGCTCTGTAAACAAACAACATTTTCGCTATTGCTCTGAAGACAACCCTCGCATGCCACACGAAAGACCGTTGCACTCCGATCGAGTGACTGTGTGGTGCGCTGTTGCCGATGTTGGCATCGTGGGTCCTTATTTCTTTGAAGAGGGTGGTGTAACTGTTACCGTAACTTCTGACCGTTACATTGATATGCTCGAAAACTTTCTAAGGCCACAACTCGAACACCTTGGGCTTGAAGAACTCGATGTGTGGTTTCAGCAAGATGGAGCTACGGCACACACAGCTCGAAGATCATTGCAAGTGCTGAGGGAAATGTTTCCGGATCGGGTGATCTCGTTGCGTGACGATGTTGGGTGGCCGGCCCGTTCCCCTGACCTCGCCCCTTGTGATTTTTTTCTGTGGGGCTACCTTAAATCACGAGTGTATACTCATCGACCCCAAACTCTTGAAGCCCTTAAGGTTGCTATTCAGCAGGAGATAGCCGCTGTTCCACCCGACATGACCCGTCGAGCCATGGCAGTCTTCAGAAATCGCCTCCAAGCGTGTATAGACAATGACGGCCACCATTTGGAGGATGTCATCTTTAAAACATGATGAATAAAAACTGTATTGAATGAAGTTTCATGTGTGCAAATAATATCTTGACTATCTTTAACCATTTTTTTTTCATTTACCTTTGAAATGTGGGAGGTTTTTTTGGGGTCACCCTGTAAAAAAGCCTTCAATTTCTGATATTTTACCTTTTAATTTGGGCTTCCAATTGAAGCCCCGCCCATAGGGCGGGTACCGTTGCTAGTTATGATAAGTGAAGAAGAAGATGAAGGAGAAAATAATTGTTATTTTCATGTAAATGAGTATGGTTTGAATTGGTGATTTGGAATCAACATGGTGGATAAAACATCTTTGTAGGGAGAGAGATAATTGTTTGTTTTTACTTTCTGAGAGTGGTTTAATTGAAATCCGTTAATCTGTTCTCAATTTAACAATAAAGGATTCCTGGGAAATCCTGCCCTCCATGTGAGGATAACACAAGTTGGCGTTTGTAGTTTTGACACATGTGTCCATGATGTACCCATGCACACAAACCGACCTTTTTTTTTGCATCAAAAACCTTTCCGGGAGTTCCCCTATTCCACCACAGTTGGATTTATTGAAATCCGTGAATCCGTTCTCAAGTTATAACAGGATGGCATACGAATTCAGGAGCAACAAAATAATTACAGTAAATGCTTCTTTTGATTCACCATAAGTATAGAGTTTGAGAATCGTGTGTCGTTATCTTTTGAATCGTTATCTTGAATTGTTATTTTGCTTCAACTATAGTTATGTTTAGTTTGAAGTTTAACAGCATTTGCATATTGAGTCACTAAATTGGGAAACCAACTATTTTTGAGGTCAAAGGTCAACTCAAGGTCAGACTTTTAAAATCATAAATTTTTATCTAACCAATCCTCAATTTTCATCTGATTGACTTGAAAATTAAACAGTAATTGCAGTGCCTCATTGAATTGGGAAACCTTTTTTTTCGGCGGGGGGGGGGGGGGGGGGGGGCAAAAGGTCAAAGGTCAACTCATGGTCAATCTTCTAAAATCATCAATTTTCATCTGAAAATCATCAATTTCCATCCGATTAACCTGAAAATTAAAGAGCAATTGCATAGTACATCACAGAATTGGGAAACCAACTATTTTGAGGTCAAAAGGTCGAAGGTCAACTCGAGGTTAAACTTCTGATATCAATTTTCATCTGAAAAATAATCCATTTTAATCTGATTGACTCGAGCTATGATTAACATCGCCATTTTAAATCTTAATAAAATGGACAATTTCATGTATCGATGGCAACTTTTTTAAAGGTGGATTTTGCATGTATCGTGCTCGACATGACCTCTTTTTCCCCCATGTTCAGGCAAGGTAATTATGCTGGAGACCTGCAGAGGGCACCTTCGTATATGAATTGATTATGTGAATTAAACCAGAACACGATATTGCACCAAATGTGTATAAATCACTAAAAACGATTGTCGACAGTTAACCGTGATGGAGAAGATGCATTTTTGGCTCCTTTATCAGCAGACATAACTTAGATGGGTGAACGGAAATGCTTTTCATGCAGGTTGAATGGTCGATTTAAATCATTATTTTAAAATATACCAGGTCGATTTGCGATTGTAGTTATTACGTCCAAAAATGTTCCAGGCTTGTCTTGTCGGGAATTATATAAATAAGTAGGTTGGAAAATGCTAAAATACTTAATGGGCTGAAATGTTATCACACTATAGTTATGCAACAACATGGTGGCCTTTTATATGGATAAATATAATCCGCGCAGATTCAAATATGACTTCCATGTCTGCAGTGAGCATGTGACAGCAGCCATTATTTATATGTAGGCCTAATGATAATAAAGCGCTTCATGATAACGTTTTGAATTTGGATAATCAATGGTCTGCACCAAAACATTGCTCATTCAGACTCACATATGGGATGGAAGTAATAAAAGTGAGAAATCGCTTGTCCTCATGGAGTTGTTTAAATCTGCTTGAATGTGTCAAATTGTATATCTTATTGAGTTGAGCAGTAGAAGCTCGTGTGAGTTTCAAGCCGCCATGAAAGCTAAGGGAAGATTAATGTTTCAAACTTTTTGCTTGGGGTGATCATTTAGCATGCCCAATAATAGTGTGCAGGACGGACGAGTGGACCTTCAACGCCATGACAAAGAGTGGAATTGAAGCAACAGGGATGTGATTTTGGAAAAGGAAAAACAAAACGGAGGAAACAAGTGGAAAATAATGATGAAGACGGAGGAAAGAAGATCGTTGTTATCAATGATTGAAACGATTCGGCCTTTCATGACATATATATCATGGACACATCACAACATGAATGAGCATTTGGTTTGCATAACAGATAACAAATGCGTTGCACTGAAGGAATAAGCAAAAGGAACACCAAGAAAGACTTTGGTGAAATATGTTGCTGAAAGAGCTCAGATAATGAACCTAGAAAACAAGAAACAGAGACTGAAAAACAAGACGCCTCAGACCGTTTTAGACCCTTTGGACCTTTTAACACCCTGTAGACCCTACAGACCCCCTAAGCCCCATTAGACCCTTCGAAATCCTTACTATAATCACAGACCGGTGTGTGTTTGTTTGTGTGTGTGATTGTCATGCTACCGGTACTCATCCAACAGTTCTGGCCCCATTACATCCAGACTTGGTACATAGTACTTGGTACTCCCCGCCGGATATACGCGGCCACGGGCCGGATGTGAAGAGAGATTCGCCCCCAGCTGGAGAAAGACGGACCTGCGAGCGCTGAAAGAGATGCGCCTGAGTTTGGAGAGGCCTGAGAAAGAACGTCACCTCTGAGCGCTGCGACGAGACCTCCCCGCATCTCTGGACCGAACCGTGTACCCTGCTTTGAGCCAAGAGTGCACCTTGAGCCATCGCTATCTGCCTTTCCTAGCCATCAAACCCCGTGTGAGTCAGCGTTGTCCCGTTTATCTGTCGTCTGTCTAGGGTTAATATAAGAGTGTGTCTAAGTGCCTGTCTTTCTATGCTGTCCCTCTTGTAGTTGTAATCTAACCTTCCGCCTTAATATAACCTCCTCCGGAGGTCTTGAGAACTGAACCCCTGGTGTCGTATTGTGTCATTATAACCCAGCCGGGTGTCTTCTTTTTCTTATTGAGCCAGCGTAGCGCGACTTCGTCAACGTCGAGTATAGTCGGGTAATTTGTGCGGACACGACGGCCATTCCGCTCGGCCCACCTTAACATCAAAGTCGTGTCTGTAACAATTGGTGTCGAGGAGTGGAATTCGAACCCGGGACTAAATTTATTAGGCCCAAATTTTGGGAGGGAAAATCGATTCGGAGCGCGTACTGCGCTCGACGGAATTATAACGAAAAAAAAAAATTTGGATTTGTTTTACGAAACTCGAATTTTGCAAGTCGCGCTATGGCGGATCAAGACGGCTGGGGTCCGGTAGGGGAGAGTGAAGCAGGGTTGGTCCAGGACCAAATTGAGGGACATGAGGCGAGCGAAGCAGTGAGGGCGGCAGGTTCGCAAAATAGCGCCGTCACGCACGAAGTAGCGGGCGCGCAAAATGGCGCGCTCGCTCACGTGGTTGAAGGGTCCCAAAATAGCGGCGCCGCGGAGGGCGAGCCTGCGGTGGCGGCTGGGGACGCTGGGCAAACCGGGTTTGACCTCAGATTATTCTTGACCCAACTGAATGCAAAAATGGATAGGATGGAGGGCCAAATGAGGGTTAATAGTGAGCGATTAGAGGGCCAAATGGGGGTAATGGGAAACCAAATGGGGGTAATGAGGGACGAAGCGAGGGGTACCAGTGAGGGGTTAGACAATAATTTTGAGGAGTTAGACAAGAAATTTGGGAAGTTAGACAATAATTTTGAGGGGTTAGACAACGGGATAAAAGAAGTGAAAAATGGGTTAATGGGGGTAGAAAATAGAATGGCTGCCCAGGAGAATCAGATAGAGGGAGTGAAAAATGGGTTAGAGGGGTTAGAAAACAGTATGGAAGGCAAATTGAGGGACATGAGGGACCAAGCGGAAAGGGAAGTTAAACAAATGGAGCAGCAGATAGAGGGGGTCAGAATGGGGGTAGAAACCAAACTGGATGCTCACAGGGAGGAAATGGAGCAGATGAGGGTGGCATCTGGGCAGGAGATGCAAGTGATGGGAGAGGAGATCAGAAGAGGAGTGAGTGAGGAGGTCGGAGGAGTGCGCGAGGAGGTGAGGCACTGTGAGGAGCACATGGAGAAGGAGGTGAGAAAGGGGACTGTAAAGTTACAAGGGGGCATAGAGGACCTGACGCAGGAGGTGGAGCAGCTGACGGTGGGACAGACGGAGTTAGTGGAGCAGGTTCAAAGGAACACTGCGGTATTAGGAGGTTTAAAGGCGACACAAAAAGAAATTAAAAACGACTTGATAGCGACACAGAGGCAATGTCAGATGGTACGTGAGGGACTGACAACGAGGTTGGACGAGGTGGTAGAGGTAATGGAGACGAAGGACCGGCAGGTGAGGACGCACATGGAAACGGTCAAGGTAGCCTTGGAGGACGAGCTTGAGGAGACGTACCGGGGAATAAAAGAGGTGAGGCACAAATTAGAAGAAGTGGAAGAAGGGGTGAGCGAAATTAAGAAGCGACGGAGAGGGGATAACAAGGAGATAAAAGAGGAGATAAAAGAATTGGTCCAAAGTCTGTGTTTGGATCGTGATGATGTGCTCATTAACCGGATGAGGGATTCGCAGGTGATGGAGGAGAAGCGAAGAGGAAGAGGACCCGGTGTAAGTGGTGACCAATATGGTCGTGCGTATGATGCGCCAGGGGATTTAAGAAGCTTGGGGGTCGAGATAGACCCGGGTGTTCGTGAGAGGCCACTGGTGAAGTGTGCGACAGGTCTGGTGTGCGAAAGAGGAGGTGTGCGAGAAAGTCCGACTCTGGGGTGTGTGAGGAAAAAGTGCGTGCCAAGGAGTGAGGGTGCTGGCGAGAGTGAGTCGGTCGTAGCGCGTGTGCGAGGGGGCACATGGAAGCGCGGTGTGGTGAGTGTTACAGAGGGTGTGACGGGAGAGTGTGCGCGAGGAAGGTGTGTGACGGACAGGTGCATGGGGAAAGAGTGCGCTGTCAAAGGCAAGGAAGAATGCACAGCTGTGGTGAGTGTTACAGAGGGTGTAACGGGAGAGTGTGCGCGAGAAAGGTGTGTGACGGACAGGTGCATGAGGAAAGAGTGTGCTGTCAAGAGTAAGGGTGAGTGCGCTGTCAGGAATGGAGGTGAAAGTAGTGAGAGTGACCAGGAGAGTGAGCTGGTTGTGACAGGTGAGCGAGGATGTACACCTGGGATGGAAGGATGCACACCTGGAATGGTAGAGCGTGAGTGGGAATGCACGCTGGAGTTGGTGGTGAGGCACATGGTTGGGTGTGCGAATGAGGGCACACCTGTGATTGTCACAGAGGAGGTGACCGAGGAGGGGGTGCGAAGCGGTGTATTGGTGAGGTGTGCGAGCAACGAATGTGTGCCAAAGTGTTCGGTGGTCAGGTGTGTGACCAAGGCTGTGAGTGGAATGAGGGTACCTGGGTGTGTAAGGAAAGGTACGAGGAGCATGGGCACGGCTGGATGTGTGAGCAGGGAACGGGCTGCGGGATGTAAGCATGCAGGTGAAGCATCGACGTTAGACGGGGTAGAGTTTAGAACGACTTATAGCCGAGTCGGGCCCTCGGTGCGTGCTGGGCCTCGCTTTGAACGGCCGCGTCCGTGCTCCACTAGGCGGAGCGGGCAGCCCGATAGAAAGGGTCGTCATGGCGACCACTTTTTGGTGAGACGTGCCGGCAGGTCGAGATCGGGGCATTGGATGGCTCCGTGCCGAGAAGGTGCGTGGGATCTCGGGCCGGGTAAACCTCCTTCCCTGCACCGAAGGCAGGATGCAGCCAGCCACTGGCACAGAACAACCAGCATCCATTGCTTGGCTTTACGAAGCCGGGCTTTGGACGGGAATTGGCGCACCGAGAGGTATTAGTGAGTAGACGGGTGATGAGGTTAGTGTTTTGGACCCAAAATTAGAGAAAAACAAAATTTGATGATTGGCAAGGGATTGGCAGTAGTGATTGGCAGATGATGGGCAGTGATTGGCAAATTTTTAATTTGTGAAATTTGATGTGCAAAATTGGTAGTGAGAGACCCCCGATGTGGTGGGATGGCAAATCCACCATCCCTCACAGGTGGGGCAAAGGAGCAATAGCTTATGGGGTGTATGGCAGTGAAAACTAGCCCGGGTGGGTTAGGATATTGTGTGTAGGGATCTAGAGAAGATGACCTTAGGTAACGTTAAGGTTAGTTAGTGACTGATACCTGTAGTGGGGACGCAGGTAGATTAGTATGGATGATAATGACGTGGGAGCGCAATAGTTTAAAGGGACGACTGGGAAGCGCAAGTTTCAGAAGGGAGTAGTTAGCTGAGATGATGCCGTGTGTGTGAGGATGGAACAGGTGTGATTGCACAGGTGTGCAACTGGACAGGTGTGTGGAGCAGTGTATGAGTAGTGAGTGTGTGGATCAGCGCGAATGCGCTTGGGGAGAGAAGGGTGCAGGTGGCACCAGGTGTGAGAGCACAGGTGTGCAAGTACAGGTGTGTGGAGAAAGTTGGAGTAAGTGGTACGGAGTGGTGTGCATGGTGCGAAGGTGTGGATGGGGGAAGAGTGGACCCCCATCACGGATACCCGGGGCGGGTAGTGTAAGTGTTAGGTAGAGGGTGCAGGTAAATTGTGGTTGGATATTGGCATTTGTGGTGCGGTTGCAGAATGGTATTGTGGATGGGTGCATTAGTGTTGTGGAAATGGCTGGGCGTGTAGCCTGTTAGTGTGTGTAGTTGGTTGGGCACTCCACCACTGTGAGGATGTCGGCCAGGTGAGGCCGCAGGTGGGCTCTGGGAGCCGGTAGTTGTGAGTGGGTGCCTGAGGATCCCGGGTGTGGATCGGGCAGCCCAGTGCCAGAGAGGGCACGGAGTGGGGAGAGAGCCAGAGGGCCTTCCCCTGGTAGTTAGGTTAGGGTAAGGAGCAGGTAAGCTCGGAGGCAACTGCAGTGGTGGAGGTGTGCAGGTGGGTAGACCCACTGGGAGAGGTACACGTCGCAGCCCAGAAATTGTACGAGGGCACCGGGAGATGAATCGGGGGAGTGAGACCCCAAATTGAAGAGCACCACAGTTTGGCCAATGGGAATTGGTTTTTAGAACCCATAGTGTAAGAGGGCCAATGGTTTGGCCGGAGAAAGACCCCGGGTAGTGTAAAGTTGTTAAAGTCATTTAGGAAATAGTTAGGATTAATGAACCTGTCGCACCATACGCAGCCACTTACCTGTGGTGATGATGATGACTCCACACCTGTGTTTTCTTTGTTTTGTGCAGGAAATGAGATTGCTGTGGATTTGTGAGACGCATCACGACGTGGATGAGACATTGGGGTGATTCCATCTCTCCCTCCCTAGGAGGGACTGATGATGAATTGGTAATGGCAAATTTTGATGTTGAGTTGAAAATGGCAAATTTTGATGAGAGTTGAAAATGGCAAATTTGATTGGTTAGGAGGGAGAGAAGACGAATTTGGTTTATGGGAGGAACGGGGAAGACAGTAGGGATGTTTGTCGATTTGTAAAGTAGATGTTTATGGGTAGTGTTGTGTTTTGTGGATGCAGTAAGGGGTAAGGGAGGGGCCATGTAGGTTACCTGGTGGGGGGGGGGGGCGTACGATAGGAACGTACCTGTCTCACCTGGTTCCCATGTGCCCCCAGTGTGCATCACCTTACATTGCGTGCACTTTTGCGCCCTTACCACCTTACTCACTTGTTTCTTCTTTTGTCTCCCACCTCCGAGGATCTGGCTTTGGGGTAGAGAGAGAGGAGAGAGAGGTGCTGGCTGCGCAGTTGTGGGCCTGCACTTTCGCTGTTTGCTGCCGGGATCGATACACCATATGGACCGCAATGTTTGTGGCCACCCACAATGGACCGCAGTTCGTTTGCGGCCAAGCACCACCCGGGGATGGACCTATGGGTCAACGTGGCACCTATGCCATAAAGGTGAACCACTGTTAATTAACACCACTGAAGGCCACACGAAGAGCAAGAGACACCTGCAGGGTTAGGGGTTGTCGCATTTATTTTTAATCATTGAACAATGGTGACTGCACCGATTGGTGGTGGGGTGGTGCTGTTGATGCTCGGGAAGGGTGCTCTGCACGTTATTAAAGGCCGTCGGCCACAGAGCACTCGTGGGTTGGTGTATCGATGTTGGCAAGCGCGCTCTCTCTCTATGCATAACATCTGCATGTGTCCCTCCAAAAACAGGTCCTGGATCGTAGTGTAAATAGCAGCGTAGTCTTGTAAATAATGCTCCCTACCGGCTGTATGTTTAGTTTGCGAATTCTTTCCGGATTCGGTTATCCTGTGGGTGTGTTTCTGTGAGGAGAAGGGTGCAACGTCGCAGGGGGACATATTTACTCATTTGTGAATATCTGTAAAACTGTCGCACTCAGGGTAGAGTTAATAGTAGAGGGAACTACATTGCGTGCCACACTAAAGTAGGTAAAAATTTATCGGGTCGGGACGCCCCGAGGGTAGAGAAGGGTGCAATGTTGCGAATATGGAATTTGGCCTCCATATCCGCTTGTAAATATTCCCCTATTTTCTCCAATACTCCCCAACTTTCCCCAATCCCCCATTCCCTAGTCCCATTGCATGTAAATAACAATCAGTAGAGCCGACCTTCCCCTTATTCCCCCATTAAATGTCGTGCCCAGGTCCACCGCACCACACGTAGACAACTTTCGGACATCTTCCTAGTTATTCTTATTCTATGTCAGTTAAGGCCTCGTCTCCATTAATTATGACTCTTCGTTGCACCAGAATGTGATTATATGGCATCAGTAGTGAGTTTAGGACCTTTCCCATACCTCCTTCCATCTTCTTCCCCAACAATTACAACAACAACAGAGGAGATGGCGGCGGAGCGGGGGAGGATGCGTCCTCACACCGGCTCGATTAGCTCCAGACCATGCGCTCCACGGGGTTACCACGAAGGGGCTCCTTGTCAGCTCCTCGTCAAGGGCGGAGCCTGGTAAACCCCCCGCACGCACCCAATGAGAAGCAACGTGCCGATTCCACGAGGCGGAGCTAACGAGCCGAGGGCGTGTCACTCCCCGCCGGATATACGCGGCCACGGGCCGGATGTGAAGAGAGATTCGCCCCCAGCTGGAGAAAGACGGACCTGCGAGCGCTGAAAGAGATGCGCCTGAGTTTGGAGAGGCCTGAGAAAGAACGTCACCTCTGAGCGCTGCGACGAGACCTCCCCGCATCTCTGGACCGAACCGTGTACCCTGCTTTGAGCCAAGAGTGCACCTTGAGCCATCGCTATCTGCCTTTCCTAGCCATCAAACCCCGTGTGAGTCAGCGTTGTCCCGTTTATCTGTCGTCTGTCTAGGGTTAATATAAGAGTGTGTCTAAGTGCCTGTCTTTCTATGCTGTCCCTCTTGTAGTTGTAATCTAACCTTCCGCCTTAATATAACCTCCTCCGGAGGTCTTGAGAACTGAACCCCTGGTGTCGTATTGTGTCATTATAACCCAGCCGGGTGTCTTCTTTTTCTTATTGAGCCAGCGTAGCGCGACTTCGTCAACGTCGAGTATAGTCGGGTAATTTGTGCGGACACGACGGCCATTCCGCTCGGCCCACCTTAACATCAAAGTCGTGTCTGTAACAATTGCACCTGTGTCGTTGGAAGTACAGTATTGGCTTATATAGGGTTGGTTTTCTAAGGCTGTAGGCCGCACCTCATTTTGTCGAATAAAGTGGTATGCGGGTGGTTCCGGTATTTGGGACCGCAGGGACGGAAAGTGCAGCCGGCCCGCTCTGAAGGTTCGGATCGGGACACCGGGATTCATTCCGGTCGCCCGGTCGGCCCGGAGGTGGGGGTGCGGGGCCTGTCACGGAACGTCAACACAAACGGCCTGCCGGGGCCGCCCAAAAGTCAGGCGTGAGGGGCGCGTCCACTAATGGAACGCCTCTCGCTTCCCAGATCGAGGGCCACGTGGTCAGGAGAACCTCGTCCCTTCTGGTTGCCCTGCCGTCCCGCCGTGGGCGCTGGCAGGGTGTACTTCAAAATAAGCTTAAGTGTCAAGTGTTAGGTTCCTCCTTGCCCTCGCAAGGGAAAGGCTAGGGTCAAGCTCTTCCAAATTTCCAAACACTAGGAATCGGACATCTCAAATTAATTAATTAATTTGTTAACACATCTCAGTCGCCCGCGACCTCTCTAGCGCGGGCGTCGAACCAGTTCATTCCCGGTGCGACCGGGCCGAGTATCGGCCCGGCCGTGGCCGAAGCCGTTGATTCCGCCGTAGCACGCTAACGTGTAGGCTCGCGCGCCCCTGGTCCGCCGGGGCTCCGCGGGTGTCCTACCGTGCCTGGCTTGCCGGTGCCCGGGGACGGATCTCGCTGTCTAAACATGGTAGCGCTAGGCCAGTGGGACCGCCGGGACCCACGTGCACTCACATGGTGTTGTGCGCGTGGGCGGCAGTATCAGACCGGGGCGCCCAAAGGCGCCACGCACCCAAACGCTCCCCGGCTAAAGTTCATCCTGAAAGCGCCCACATTGTGCGGACAAACCAAGTCAAGGGCCACGTGGTCAGGAGAACCACACTGTGCCTATCGGCCGGCCTCAAAGACCGAAATTGTGACGGTGTCACCCTGAGCATGACCCCAATGAGTGTATAGGAGTGTTTTATCTTTGCTGGTGCTCTTTGGGGGGAAGGGGGAGGGGAGGGGGGTTGGGAGGGAGGGGTTAGGTGGGGCAGGACGCAAATTCTCTATGTAAAAGTTAGTGTATCGTGTATCGTCACCTCCAGGTGGCAGAGGGTATTACAGGTCCCCGCCGTTTACAGTACGGTATTCTCCTGCCCGACATTTTACAGTGCAGAGGTGTTTTGAATTATAAGCAGTACGGTAGCCGGAAGGTATATTTTTGCTTCATGCACGTAACCCAGGTTATTTTCTTTATTTTTTCGGTAGCTAGCTGTCAGTTCTCCATACAATGCCCAAATAAAGGTATGTGTCAGGAGAACGTGTTGCATGCTTGGAAAAAAAAAATCGCTCATACTTTGCTAGTCCAGGTGGTGTTAAAACGCCGATAATTCCGCACCAGAAGATAACGTTATTCCCGCGATAGTTTGTGTGCTGCGGGATTTGGAGCAGAAGTTGCGTGGGCCGCGGGGGATTGTGAGTGACGTTTGAGACCCGGGAAGACGGTCGGCCATGTTCTTGTGAGGAGCTTGCACTTGAGGCTCGTGTGGTGCCATCCCAGTGGAAATATTCTCGTACTAGTACCGTACTGCAAAGCTGCAATTAGCCGGCGAAGCCAAAGCCTCTTCCCACTATTTTACCCATCACTAGGGCATCAGTAGGTTAGATAGTTGGTAGTAGGTAAGTGTAGTAGGTACCGTACCTAGTTCAAAATGACACCATTTGCATTCTGGATGAGATTAAAATTTATAAACTTTCCTTCTTGATTAATTCGGTGAATTCCGTCTCAATTTCGGATATTTCCGGCCGTGAAAAACTATCCCCTACGGCCGCGAGATTTCTAAAAAATAATGCTTCGTCAATTTTTGAATACTTGACGCCGTTTTCAGCCTCCGAAACGCGGTACCGGTAATAAACTTTTTTGAAATATTTTTCAAATACTCGAATCTCATTGGTTCCGGTGTTTGGTGACGATTTTCGTTGAAGATAACCAGGGCCCGTGCGGGAACGAGGTTGGTCTTAAAGTATTTTAATTACAAATTAGAGGTGCATAAGAATGTGAATCAAAAAAAGACGGGTGAAACAAACTCCTATTGAACTTTTTCGCAATTTTTTATGCATATTTCCGCATCCGCAAGATGGCGACCTCCGTGGAGCGATTTGGTGCGTCAAAGCTTCGAAATTCTCAAGGGATCCAGCAAAATCTGGCTTTTCAACATAATACGTACGCGTTCATTCACAACACCGGCTTCGCCGGCTATTGTTTTTTGAAAAACATGATGGAGAAGAAAGTAGCACGGTGTCGTGTTTGATTTACGGAATGTTGTGCATAATAGCCGGACGGTTTCAGATCTGGCGGCTGAGCACATGTTGTATGATGTTCCAGGGGGATATTCTCGGACGAGATTAGTGCTGGTTTTGACGAGGGACAGAACGGGGTTTTTTTGTGATATCCAAGGTTTTCTCCTCTTGTGACGAATGATGTGCCGGGAAATGGTTTGAGGTGTGGGCAGGGAGAATGGTTTTGACTCGGGGAATCGTTTCTTTTTCTTTGTTTCCGGCCATTCGCCATTTTTTGTCTTTGCCAATTTTGACTTATGTCTTTCACTCTTCTTGTTATTTTTCAACTATTTTGCTTTCTAAAGTTACCACAGTTTGACGGTGACTTTGTTTTGCGAAGGGTTGATTAAAATTCCAAAAAACTCAATTTCGCAACTCGACAGTGAAATTATTCCAGTGAAGAACCCCGAGTAATTTGTATGTCCGGGTGTACCGTGCAACATTTATATAAACATCGGGTCAATACACCTGGTGCTCACCTGCTAGATTAAACAGTATACTGCACTGAATAAAGGTATTTTAAACCAATTTCAATGATTGATAGAAGACAGGGCAGCATGTTAATCAATCATACTAACATAATCATAAGACTTTAAACATACAAACAAAAAGTTTTCTGTAGTATCAGAGGAAAAAGCAAATTCCTATTTTGGGGAGGTCAAACCTGGATCCACTTTGACCCCCGGTAGACCCCCTTAAACCCCAATTTTTTTTTAATGCCATGAACAATCTTTAGTCAAAACACAACGAATATCATTTGTGCCAAGTTTGGTCACAATCCCTTCAGCGGTTTCCGAGAAGAAGTAAGTGTTTACTGACGGACTAACGGATGGACGACGCACCATCGCATAAGCTCCCCTGATTTTCGTTGCAGGTGAGCTAATAATACATTCGTATGTGTGTTCCTGTAACAATCCTTCCCACAGATTCGTTGGACAGCTGGCCTGACTCCACCCACCCACAATTTTATTCAGATGAAGAATCTTACGGCCACCATTTTGGTGCCTGGCACTGCTTTGCGAAGCCAAATATGCCTCGGAACTGTCATATTCATAACCGCTGTGCACTCCAATTAGTCTAGTAGGAAGAAGGGCTCCCCATGCACCTAGTTGATATATTTTTGTAACTTACATTTTTGGAATCCTGAAGGTGTCTAGTAAACGAATTTTCATGTTCCCAAGACGAAATATTGTCCCGTGGGGTCCGTTGGCTGCCATCTTTGCGGCCATCTTAGATTTCCAATGAAAATCAATAATTAGCATAACTTTTGAACTAGACATCATACAGAGACAAATGACCCCATTTTCCAGGTAATTCTGGCCTGAAGAATCGTTTGAGAGGGTTATTTCATGATTTAAACAAGTTAAATACAATAAAACCCGAAAAGTATTCAAAAAAATCAGTAAAATTTACACTCAAAATCTTCCCAGACATGTAACTTCAAATATACCAAACTATAAGATGCCCATGCATACTGGAAATGATAATAATTGTGAGTAATTAGGGTTCAATAAGACAATATAACACACTTTTGATTCAATAAATGAAAATAAGATGGAAACTATGCCACTAATGTTCTCATCTTGCACGACAGGTCAAGCTACAGAAGCGGTAAGCAATGTCATTTTTTCATCGCACTACTCTATATGTAATCATCGTCATTGAGTGGCTTCTCATAATCAATCTCTTGCTCCCTTTCACCCTCTTAATCCTCCTCCACCTCATCAGCAGTTTTCTCTACCAAGTCAATGAGGGAAGGAGGAAGGATGGGGCCACATGACCACAAAGGCTGCAAGATACCCTCCTCCGTCTTCTCCCAGCCTTGTCCAGGATCATAGGGCTTGGGGCACCAGAAGATCGTCTTGTCAGCTCGCTTGTAGTTGGCAAGGCTGTGGTTCATATGGTCAATGTGTTGGACAAGGTTGTCTCTGCAAGGTGGTACCCGAGAGAGGTCCACCTTAGATTTGGTCGTGAGTTGCTCGTCCTTCCCCACCATCTGCTTCAGCATGCATGATGCTGCGTACGGCATTGACAGACTTTTCCCGGGCCTGGCCATACATCAGACACGCGAATGCCTCGATGTCATCCATCACCTCTGGTTTTACAGAACATTCATCACCGAGTTTTCTGAAAAATATATAATGTGCTACATTGCAAAATCATGATGTAGTGTTGTGAGTAATTACTTGATTGCCATGAAATACTACTGAAATTGAAATAAAGAAAACACTCTCACCTGAAGGCAGCATGGTACTTGGGGTGGCTCTGTAGCTTATTCAGGGGTCCGACCATGCCCTTGCCCTTGAAGGCACTTGTTACATCTTTCCCGGTGAACACGTACAGGCCAAGTATCGTGGTGCAGTAGTCCGCTCCCTTCGATTCCGCAAGTTCACTGACGTTCACAATCTGGCGATGCTTTCCAGTTCCGGTATTGAGGTAGATGGTGAGTGGGATGGAGTGAGCGTGGTGCAGAAGGATCATGAAAATGTCGGTGGCTGGCGTCCTCACCACAGCTGACTTGTACCCCAGCTTGGCAGCATACTTGAGGTAGAGCACAACCCGGGTGTCTGTCTCCTCCTGGTTCGACCGACTCCAGCTCATGGATCTCACGTGCCGTCACCTGAAACATGCGAATGTGCGAGTTTTGATTTTATGTTAAGGTACATTTTAAAAAATTCTCTGTTTCTCATGTCCGTCCGAACCTATTGAACCTGAGAATTAAAAATGGTGCCCTTATAGTGCTGAGCATTTGGTAAAAAAAAAGGCTCACAGCTGCATCATATGAAATTGAAAATACTCACGTTGACATATAATGAGTCCAGCTGATACTCCTTGCCCTCCATCACAGCCACCGTTGCTCCACTTTTCTCGAGCCGAGATGCCGCTGCCTTGCTCTGCCACACCTGTAGTAGTAGGTTACAGAGCTGTGTCTTATTCTGCTTGTTGGCCAGGAATAGTTTGAAGTCACTCGGCTTCCTTGTTGCCGGCCCCTCCAGGATATACCGCTGGGAGAAGCCACGGCGCAATCTCTCCTGAGCCTTGATGGAGTCAGCATGGTATGACTCAGTTGAGAAGAAAAAATTCTTCTTAGCCACCATTTGATCTGGAATATGAAGACAAATATCACCAAACGTTGGGGGGAGGTTCCTCTGGGCATGAAAAAGTGCATTGCCATCCTGGATGTAGAGGGCATCTTTTGGATAAGGCACATCCTCAGGAGCATCTTACATCAAGAAATAAAGCATCGCGGCCTTGTTGGTCTCATTGAAGAACCTGTCGGCGGTGCCGAGGCTGAGGGACAGTAGTGAGCGAGTATCGCATCAGCTCGTCAAGATTCAGGGGCTCATCCAAGTGCTGAGACTTGTGGAGCAGCATGAAAGCGAGGTCACTTTGCTCATGGTACTGGATAACCTGCAAAGATGAACATGGGAACAATTTTTTAGACCTCACTTAGGCATGCATATTGTATTGCAACAATGTTATATTATTGTTATATGTATATTAGGATGATGGGGTTACATACCTTTCCCTGAGAGGTAGTGAGCTTGACTGTCTTGTTGGAGGCCTCCATCGTCTTCAACTTCTGCTTCTTGATTGGCTCAAAGAGCAGTGCCTCAGAGGAGCCATTCACGAAACGATCTCGGATGAATGTTTTCTTGGCCTCCTTACCAGCTGACTCAGCATTGAGCACATCCAACTCCACCTCCGGGGAAGCAGAAGCACCAGACGCCATGCTGTAGAGATGATCCTTGTCAATCAAGGAGAAAGGATTGGTGAAGTTGCGAATAGCAGAGATGGTACGCTGAACTGCCTGCCTCCTCAGACTTCTTGATCTCAGCTCTCTCCAGTTCACGGTGTTTTCCAGCCTTCGGACAGTCCGGGTCGTCGATTAGGCCACACATCTCTAGCATCTTCTCAAACTACTGAGCACGGGTTGACGTCGTACGGCACCATCTTTGGTAGGCACCGGACATGGAGAAGAGCCCGACGAATCCACCTGGAGAGATAAATAATGCAGTGATAGAAAATATTTTAATACTAACTTTCATCCAAAACACCAAAGTAGTAATAGTATTTCAGTACCTGCTGACTTGGCGAACTTCATGAAGGTCTCCTCCATCGTCTTGTCCACCGGGCTGAGAGCACCAGTAATGAGAGACCATGCCACGGCGATGCCACCCTTCTTCAGCAGCTCCTTGGCTCCATGATGAGACAGATTGATATTTGTCAGGGACACCTCCAGCCACACCAAGTACCTGTGGAGGGATAGAAAGGATGCAAGTAACTATTTCATCACGACTACAAATCAGATAATGAAATTATTTCTACTAGTTTACTCACCATACTAATTTTAAGGTGCACATTTTAGGCTGAAATGACATTTACCTGGAGTAGTTTGGCCCATCATATGCAAAGAATAGGTCTGCCATATCCCAATTGCACTTGTGGAAGAGGGCCAAGTTGTTAGTCTTCACAGAATACTGCAACATTAGGATCAGAGGGATATGGTCTATCACGCTGAGCCAGAATGTAGTGGTCTTGCCGAGGTGGCCGGTGCGCACCTTGTCTTCATAGGCCACATACTTCTCGAGGATGGTGAGAATGGAAGGGTCCTGCAAAGTAAGGTCGATGGTCTAGCGACTACAGGTCTGCATGAGATTGAGCAGGGCTTCGGGGTTAGTGACCTCAACTTTCTCCTCCTTCGTGAATCTCTCAATTAACAACCGTTCCATGGCTTCACTGACTGTTTTGAGACAGAACAGGGCTTTAGCGTATGCCTTCCCACTCAGCACACTATTCAGGCAGCCACTCGTGATGAGTCCAGCCTCAATGAGGATTTCAGAGTAACCTGAGCCCCTGCATTTGTGACCAGTCACCATACCCATGTAATTCATCCCGGTGTGGAATGGCCAATTGACATTAACATGAAAAAATGACATTGCTTACCGCTTCTGTAGCTTGACCTGTCGCACAAGATGAGAACATTAGTGGCATAGTTTCCTTCTTATTTTCATTTATTGAATTCATAGTGTGTTATATTGTCTAATTTAACCCTAATTACTCATAATTATTATCATTTCCAGTATGCATGGGTATCTTATAGTTTGGTATATTTGAAGTTAGACGTCTGGCAAGATTTTGATTGTAAATTTTACTGATTTGTTGCATACTTTTCGAGTTTTATTGTATTTAACTTATTTAAATCATGAAAATAACCCTCTCAAACGATTCTTCAGGCCAGAATTAGCCAGAAAAATGGGGTAATTTGTCTCTGTATGATGTCTAGTTCAAAAGTTATGCCAATTATCGATTTTCATCGGAAATCTAAGATGGCCGCAAAGATGGCAACCAACGGACCCCATGGGACAATATTTCGTCTTGGGAACATGAAAATTCGTTTACTAGACACCTTCAGGATTCCAAAAATTGTAAGTTAGAAAAATATATCAACTAGGTGCATGGAGACCCCTTCTTCCTACTAGACCAGTGGTTCTTAACCTTTTGAAAGACGCCGAACCCTAACGAAACCCACCGAACACTCGCGGAACCCCTCAAATTTGACCAAAAAATTAAGAAGAATTGCATCTTAATGCGTTTTCTGTTCTTCTTTTCGGGAGACGATCTGGGAAATGCGTGGTTTTGTTTTGGCAAGGGCCACCCTCAAATCATTTTGGCATGCAAGCCTGCTCCTTTTCTTTGTTTTAATGTCCACCAGTTTCGAAAACGCATGCTTGCAGAGATACGTTGTAACAAATGGCGTGAGGATCTCAAGGGCAATTTTAGCGATGTGAGGATACCCTTCCATTTGGCGTCACCAAAACGTTGAGAGCGTTGTTGTGCTCAAGAGTTGTTGTTGAGTCTGGCTCTGCTGAAATTCAATGAGGTTGTCGAGGTATTGGTTGTTGACATCTGCCGTTGCAACGTCGAAAGTAAACGGCTGCCGCACCCATGCTGGGTATTGCTCTTGGTCGGGGAAGTAGCCGTCAAATGACTTTCCCAGCTCATCCAAGCGCGTGGCAATCGCTTGCTTCAGCTCCCCCGGTACAGCAATGCCTCCAACTTCAGACGCATCTTCGATCCCGCTCACGTACTCGTCCAGTAGCGAAAAGTTCGCGAAGTTGTCGTTCTCTGTTCGCCGCCTCCACAACGGTAACTTCTTTCGGAAAGCACTCAGCTTTTCTTCAGATTCGATGACATTCACTCCACCGCCCTGCATCTGGCAATTGGGATGATTGAGTGCGTCGAAGATGTCAGCCAAGTACGCCAAGGCGAGTGTTACGTGGTCCCCTCGGTGAATACCTGGTCTCGGTGACCCCCGGACCGTGAGAGGAACTTCGCCAGAAAGCTGTATTATATATGCGCTTTCGCCACGCAATCCATATGAATTTCACCCAAGAGACAACTGATGTTCAAGGATATATTTCCAATGGTAATGATACCATACAATTTCAATGACACAACCACGGAGATTTTCCCCGAGCAATCAACAATACACAACCATCAACAATTCCCAACCCACAATCAATTCCCTATGATTAAGATGGCCATCTTATATACGTGTGTCCCGGTGAGTACTCACGACACCCTTTTGGTCTCGGTCCCGCACAATGTCTCTGGGCCCCTCCTGACCAAGATGATAGTCGGCGTCGCCGCACTCGGGCGGTTGAACGAACCCCGGGTGGACGTGTTTCCACCGGGCAGGTATCGTACCCGGCACCCCGGCTACAGCCCCTCGCGGCCACGCGACGCGGGGACGGGAAAGCAAGCCAAAAGCCCCACGCCGCTTGCCAGGCGTGTTAGGCCCCAACGGGCGACCCGTACGCGTCTTTTTAGACGGTGTTGGGAACGGTGCCAGACGCGGGGTCGATGCATGGCCCCACGTCAACTTGACGTCTCCACCGGGCCGGTACACGTCCCGGTAATTCCTCTCGCCAGGCGGGCTTCGGAACGCCGCTTTTCCACACGGCTCAATCAATCCCACCTTTCGTCGGTGCGGGGCGAGGAAGAAGAATCCTCGTCCTTTTTTCCTCGTGTCTTTTTCTCTTCCGTTTCCGGTCACTTCCGTTTCCGGCCACTTGCTCAGAAGGGCTCCTGACCCTCCAATCACAACAACCCTTAATATACTACACACGGATAAGCAAAGACCTGAATGGTAATCCACATACATTCACATAAATATGTAACACGAGGATGAACTCTGACTCTTGGAAGTGCGTTGCATGGCAATGCTGCTGTGCTCGCAAAAACAGGGCTAATTCTACACGCAAGGCAAAAACACGGCTCACTACCTTCCCTCGTGATAACCATCGAACGTTAGAGTGGTAGAGAAGGACTTCAAATTCAGAGCTGATTTCATTGCACAGCTCTTTGAAGATGCGATGATGCAGAGCACGGCTTCGCATGTAATTCACAGTTTCAACGACGATTTTCAGAACATTGGCCAGTTTTGGAGGCAGGGTTTTTGATGCCAATGCGTGTCTGTGCAGGACGCAGTGCGTGACGATGATGTTTGGTGCATCGGCCTTCACCAGCGCTCCAAAACCGGAGTTGCATCCCAGCATGGCTGGAGCTCCGTCGAGCAAACTGCAGACACCATGTTCCACGAGAGACCGTTGCTTCTGAAGAAGTCGTCCACAAGCTTCTTCACGTCAGCTGCCTTCGTCGCTGTTGTGAGAGGCTTGCAGAACAGAAAATCTTCCTTGATCTCGTCTCCTTTGACCTAACGCACAAATAAGATGAGCTGGCTCAAATTCGAAACGTTGGTGGTCTCGTCGAGTTGAAGGCTGAATTTCGTCGGGCTCGAGGCTAAATCTGCAACTACCTGGGCGAGGATGTCGTTGCTCATGTCGTCGATTCTGCATCTGATGGTGTCATTTGAGAGTGGAACGAGAGACAACTTGTTTTCAGCAGCTTTTCCCAGCATGATGTTGGCCATCTTCAACGCGGCCGGTTTGATGAGTCTCTCGCCAACGGTGTGCGGTTTGCCCTGCTTTGCGATCAGGTACGCAACTTCATACGATGCAGTGAGGATCGGTTTGTCAATTGGAACGAAGCCAGATGGGCAAGGTAGCACTTGCGTCGAATCGGACTCTCTTCAATTTGAATTCATCCAGCATTGTGTCTTTGTACCCCCCCCCCCCACCCCCCCCCCCCCCCCCCCCCGTGCAGTTTTTTGAAGTGTTCCCGTAGTTTTTCTGGATCTAGTCTGGAGTTGATCAACTTGACATTGCAAAACATGCATTGAGGACGCTGACTTCCGTCACGTTCAGTCAAACACATGAACCCGTACCGCACGTAATCCTCCGACCACTTCCTTTTTTTGCTCGACATACTGCAAAAAAAAAAGAAGTAACAAACTGATCTTAATTGAGTTCGGGCAAATAATTATATGACAAAAATTAAAAAGGAACATGCTTAAATATAATCAGTACCCCTCTGAAAACTGAGAAATTTTAACGAAGAAAACATAACTTATAGTTACGATGACGGGATTTATTATCTACTCAACTCTACATCACCTCAAATCCCATTATAATATTACATAGAAAACTGTGAATTGTTCGTTTTGATTTGCGACCAAAGGAGTTATATCACTTCCACCTAATTTTCTGAGTAATTCAATCATATTTTATAATCACCATCCACTTTTGACTTTAATATAACTCTGAACCCGCCCTGCATATCCACAAACATTTCCAACTTACTTTTCAATTAATCAGTAACTCGAAATTAAGGCTTGACCAATGACGCACAGCACACGGCAAGCTAATCGAGGCTATTCACTGGAATTTCCGAACACTTGCAAAGTCCAAAATCCAATAAGTAAGTAAGCAAGTAAGCACCATCAACAGAATAATTAGCAAGTTGCTCATTGATTCAATGTACTACAGTCAGTGTGAAACAACTTATCCTAAACACAGACCAGAGAAACCATGAATGGGATGGGAATACAATTACAAATAACATTTCCATTCGTTCGTAACATACACAGCAAAATAATAATAATATTAATAATATGCGTAATTACACATAGATTCAAAATTGATACAAAACTAAAAAAACAAAAAAAACAAATTGCAATGCGTTTCGGAGGACCTCCGCCGAACCCCTGAGACTGGCTCACTGAACCCCTGGGGTTCCGTCGAACCGAGGTTAAGAACCACGGTACTAGACTATATATACATATTCACTTCATCGTAGAATTACTAAAGCGACAGTTTAAAATATTTTGAGCCGATAAGCGTCATGAAGGTCGTCCTCTGCGATTGAGACAGTGATCTGTTAACTTATGCACCACACAAATAACTATGTGGCAATGTGGCATTCTCACAAGCACAGATTAAACCCGTGTCATTAGAAATTTGCCGAAGTCATTATTTACTTTTAACGATGTGTTCATATGAATCAACAAGAAGATAATTGGTTTGGGGTCATTTATTGTCACATACAGTATATATCTGGGATATCTAGTGGCATTGTGAGTTGGACGAGCGACGTGATGAGTGGAGAGGGGGTTTTGAAAGCTTGAAGTGGAGAGGGGATTTGCATTCTTTCAAGCAGGGCTTAAACCCCTATCATAAAAGGTATTTGTCATAGGTCATTATTACCTCTGCCACCAAAGGTGGATGGAGGTTATGTTTTCACCCCTGTCTGTCTGTTTGTTTGTGAACAAGATATCTCAAAAAGTTGTGGACGATTCGGACGAAATTTGGCAAAGAGGTCGTGTGTGTGACAAGGACGAAATGATTCGATTTTGGTGAAGATCCGGATTTGGATCCGGCTAGTAGAATTTTTAAGCGATTCTTCACCATTGGGAGATTGGGCCAAAAACGATACATAGCAGGACATCTCAAAAAGTTATGGATGGATTTGGGCAAAACTTGGTGGAGAGGTTGTGTGTGACGGGGAAGAATAATTGATTCAATTTTGGTGAAGATCCGGATCCGGATCCGGCTAGAATATTTTATGTGATTCTTCACCATTGGGAGATGGGTCCAAAAATGATATACAGCAGGATATCTCAAAAAGTTGTGGTCGGATGATTTTGATTAAATGTGATTCTGTGTTGTGATTTTCTGGTCTACTCGAGGATACAAAATGTAAACTGTTCACCTGGAAGAGGTATGCTCTCCACTGAGTGCCGTTCTAGTTAAATAATGCAACTATCACAGAGCATGGTTACATGACCTGAAAGAGAATATTTATGGTATTTACAGGGACCCGTTGGAGACGGGAACTTCAGCGAGTTAATTTAATGAATATGGACTCACTTCGCCCTTGAAAGGTTTAAATGAGAGTTGTGCCTTTTCAAAGCTGTAGTACTGAGATTTTTTAATTATTATTATTTTAAAACAATGTAATTGGGACCAAATTAATGTGTTGGCACTTTACCTCTTACCAACGCTCCAATTGTTGGGATTTTGAGACGTTATACATGCCTTATACTCCTGGGAAACAAGCGTGGAGGACGACACCAGTACGCTAATGCTTGGCGACACGCGTTTCTCATTTCACAGGCCCCAATCGTCCATTGTGGATTGAATATTAATATTAATCTTTTTTCCGAATGTGGAAGCCATTGCCACATCTGCCAAACTCAATTTATTTCTTGAAAGCTGCACAATCCCCCAAACTGGATGGTAATAAGTGAATGTACCGAACCTACGTTGCACGCAGAAAGGCACTGATGGTGGAGATAATTGGAGGCAATCAGGGTGCATTTCATGCAAAAAAGTCTTTCCCTGATGCCTTGTTGCCACTTCGGCTGTATTCATGCCTTGTGATAATGCTGAGATGTGTTCTTTTTTTTTTTCTTTTCTTTTTTTGTATACTGAATCGAGGCTCGTGAAAGAGCTAACAAAACATTCTGTCTAATTTGCTACATCACAGAAACGTGAGGGAGAAAAAGGCTCCAAACAGGCTGATGCTTTTCTTGGAAAGAAATGTTTTGATCACACGAAGGGCACGTGACCACCTTTTTGAATTACACCGTCTTTGTACCAATACTCTGGACAAAAATCGTGGTTCAATTTATTGGTCGAATGTTGTAGTGACCCTACTCAACTGTCCTTTTGTTTTCCATACAAAATATAGGGTCATGGAAGAAGGAGAAGAAAATGGAGGGTAAAGGCAATGCACTGACATGGTTTGGAAGTGGGACAACTGTTCACAACAAGAAAGGGAATGAACAACCAGGACGAGGAGAAAGGAGAGGGTCTCAAACACAATCTCCAATGATATGTGTCATTTCTATGATATAAAATAACTATAGTAATGAGACAACATTGACAAGTTAATGCACAGTCAGGGGATGCTTCGACACTATGATTTTGCAGTGCATCTACTTAATTTGCATAACATCAGCATTGATATTTCACACAGCAATGAGAATTGTATTAGTTCAACGTTGCTGTGCTGCATGTCAATGAATATACTTTGCCATCAGGTGGATGCAGGGAAATTGCTTTCTGGCTTGGCGGTTTTACGCAGCCAATCAGAATCCTCAAGTTTGCAGGTACTGTCCTTTTGTGGGGGATGGAGGGGTGTGAGTCACACCTGTTCCTTTGTCTATGGCGCATGATTGGAGTCACACATCGTTGTCTCCCGCACTCTACACACAAACAACCTATCCAATCAAACCCACCTCTCACCGACATTGTAAACTTCTGAATCCACCCATTCTCACTGTGTTCAGGATAAATCTACGGAAGAGATGGCTACGACATTTTACAGAACCCCTTCTTTATTGCTCTTCTCAAAGTATTTTATCCCATTTTTTTCATTTTTTAAAAGTTGGTGGTCTCTGCAGCACATCTTATTCAGACATTATTTTGCCTAATGGCAATGTTAAGGTATGGTAAGAAAGAGCAGTGTTACGTTAACAGATGTGACAGCCAACTCAATGCCCCCTTTGAAAGTCAGGATACCCACCTGCTTGCAAACCATCAGGACGACAGTTTGTAGGGGGATCCTATTATTTTGGTAATTAAACCAAGTTTAAACAATTCAAAGCAGAGTGATGCTAGAAGAGATGATAAACATCCCTAAAATCTGTAGTCGGACGGAGAGTCAGAGATTACCTTCAGGATAAAGCAGTACGCTTCAAATAGGACAGGGAAAATACTGTTATTGATTTGAGGAGTCTCAAAGAGATCCTCACAAAGTTAAAGCAGTTATTAAGAAACTTTAAGAAACAATGTCCTGACTTATTCTGTCCATTCTGATGATGGCGTAAGACTGCTGAGGCGATTCGTTATCTAAGTTCAATCTCAGATGCGGTTATGTGACGTTGGTTCTGCTCGGTCGACTGACTAAGGTCTGTTGCGTAACCACCAGCAGAGTTCCCCTTTTGCCTCGCTTAACTCATCGGCATGGCAAACCGACCTTGGGTACAAAAATCCAGCCAGAGTTAAGAGTTACAAACAGCGACCGTGGTCTCGGAGTTATTGCCATCCTCTCGGAGTTATCCAGCCGCGACGTCCCATCACAATACCATACACAAGTCATAAACCAAGCTACAAATAGAACAGCAAACAAATGATCACTTGGTATACTTTACTTATATTGATGGATTATTGAAAAAAGGATGTGAATGGCATGCTGTGAGCCACATATCCATCTCTGCTTTCTGCATTTCCTTGTACAGTATTTCATTGAGTCACATAAATTCCTCACAAAGCAAGATTGCTTTAAAGGGCAATTCATATCACATTTGCAATGGAGCAGATTTGGGTGCAGAGTTAAATGTCACTGTTTTATTGGGCTGTGGATGTTGCGAAGTGCAGCTTCTAAGAAAGAGGGTCATCCTGAAAATCAATGTTGTTTAGTTTTTCAAAAGCTCAGTCACCCATCTGAGGCTTTCCCTTTGCCAAGAGCAATGATGGTGAAAATTTTACCACTGGCCATGAATGTTATTTGAAGGTTCGCAAGAGATGTGATGTCAAAGTAACAGTGGCAGCTGGTTGAGACTCCATCGCCTGTGATGGAATCTTTATATGGGTAAGCAGTGCCAGTGATGGAGTGCTGCAGGAAAGTGAGCTCGGTGAGCAGCCCAGTCCAAGGGTTGTTCGATGCGGTGAAACCTTGGCCCATTTGTTATTGCATCCAAAAAGGCTTAACCACACTCCGGTAACAGCGCCAGAGGCCATGCACCTGACAGCCCTCGGATAAGTACCTTGTCACACCGATGTGAGAAATTTGGAAGAGAATGGAAAAATGTTCTCCTTCAATATGGGCATAATACGGATCAATTGCACAAAGAGTTTCTCCTTCTGAAATTGACAACTGAATTATTGCGAAGTGACACCAATTGGCCTAGGTATTGATCTTTCTTTTTATGATGTTGATAGTTTCTCATCTTTTTGCCAAAGTTGTAAGGTTTGATCATCTCTTTGTGAAGGGCAACAATGACCTGCCTGCTGTAGATGAGCCATACCAATTCAAGGGAGTGTTTTGAGATTATAGGACAACTGATGGGCACAAAAACCCCTTTTTTGTCCATCGACTACTACTGCATGTGTACACATTGTTACGGTTGTAGGGGGTAGGCAGTGATTACTTTAGACGAGGTAGATTTGTATGGATTAGTGTGCTCCGATTGTTGTGAAGAAGAAGAACCACCTCGATGTACTCTTAAGTAGGGACTTTGTTTAGACGGGACTGTCGGGTTAAGTTTGTATCTTCGTCCCCATTACGAGGAGCGGGGTATGTTAATTAGCTCAGGGATTATGGGTAATTATCCTTTATACGTCGTTGCCTCTAATTTATTTCCTGTGTCCCTTTTGGCACCGCACCATAGACACGTAGCCAGAATCCCACATTTAAAGGCCCTCATAAAAAAACATACCGGAAGCCAGGACGTTGAGCATTGCCGCTGACAACCCTGACTTTGGAGGCACACATAGGTCGGGCAGGCTGTGGCCACGCCCTGAGGAGCCATGATTGGGAGGGGTTTTTGATTCACGGGAAGGACTGGAGGGAGCAACTCGCTGATTGGTGAAGCACGACCGATGACGTCAGGGCGGCGTGTACAAAGTAGTTGGAGCGGCGGACATTTTCCCTTCTCGTTCTGGATGTCAAACTGAACGGTTGTGCTTGCTCTGGGGCTCAAGGAAGCGATCGGACCGGCCGTGTTCGGAGATGTTGCTGGTAGACGTGCAGAGGCAGAGGCAGAACCTCGGACCGAGGGCTGCAGTTTCCCAAAGATGACAAAGACAGGCACGGCTGGAGGAGCGAGCTACACACAGCCCGTTCGATTCGCGCGGAGGGCCTTTTTCGCGCCAGCGGGCACGGCCTGGTGAACGAGGGCGTAGTGAGGTCTGCTTCCCGCCAAGGCACAAGCCGTGTCCGGATTGCGTGCGCGGGGGGCTGACGATTACTGACGAGAACCCACCAGCAATCAGAGTTAAGTGCGCACATACAAACACATTTAATTTCAGTTATCCTTCCCATCGTCTGTTTGTGGGGACATCCTGTTTAGGAATTTAGTTTATTGAGCATATTCTTTGTACCGGCATTTATTTAAATAAACCTGTTATTTTTGGACATTTTAAATCAGTTTCACTTGTTATTTTTTTGCAGATTTGAGGACTGCCAGTGGGATCTGTGAAGGGAAGCTCTCCGCCCCCCCCCCCTCCCTCTTGCTCCACCACGCATATTCTCCGCAATACTTTTGAGAGGTATGAGAGGTATAAAACACATGGACACTGCGAGGACTTCCAGGAAAGAAGTCGGAATTTAAAAAGGGGATTTGGGGTGAATTCACAAGGGTAGAAAAGATCAAGGTTTTCGATGGGGGATGACAAGAGATGATGGTGAACAGCTGGTTTAAAGACCTGGAGGGAGGAGTGGGATTGAATAGAGTGAGGGAGTTTGTTCCAGAGGCGGGAGAAGAGAGGATTGAAATAGTCAGGTTCACTGTTTTTTTCGTTCAAAATCATGGTAGATTAGCAAACTTGTACATTTTTGGAAACGTTATTACATGGAAAATCTGAAAATCAATGTTTACATTTGCCAATTCCGACCAATTCGACCAATCGACCAATTCCATTCGACCAATTCGACCATTCGACCATTCGATTCGATCGACCATTCGACCAATTCGATTTGCCAATCAATTTGACCGACCTTTGCTTGTGTGGAACGGACTGTGAAAACGATGCGGACTATATTGTCGGATACGACACACAGGACAGTGATGACGAACTCTAAATGGCATATTCTGTAATCGTGTATGTTTGATGCCATTGACTGCCTGTGTATATTTTGTCATTGACTGCCTGTGTAGATGTGAAGTTATACTGACTGCATGTGTATATATGATTTTGCTGACTGCCTGTGTATGTTTGGTGATATGAATTATTGTGACACATTTTGATGTTATTAACTGCCTGTACAAAATGATAACATGTATTTGATTATGCAACTTATCGCGAATATAAAGACAGTATTTTGCAATTCAAAACCTTTGATTCGTGTCTTACCATTCCCCATAGCACTAATTTGATACTTTCCTTGGATTCCTTGTCCCTGAAAATGTAGGTTTAGTATATTTTAAAAATTTTTTAGGGTAATTAGAGGCAGAAATGGAACAAAATATGTATTTTACAGTGGCCATTTTGAAAATCCAAAAATGGCCGCCATACAGGTATCTCTCCAAATGTAAACATTGATTTTTAGTTTCCTTATGCTATAACCTTTCCAAAAATGTATAGGTTTGCTAATCTACCATGATTTTGAACGAAATATAATTTATTGACATAGTGAACCTGACTAAAAGAGTGAAGGTGAGCCGAGAGTCTTGATTTTGGCAGTTCAACCATAAGAGAGTTGCAGGCAGCTCTTGTGCGACCTGTAGGAATATTTGGGGGACAGAGCACAGACAGAGCTGGGGAGCTAGGCTGGAGAGGAGTCTGTAGAAGACAGAGACCACCAACCTGCCTGCGGTGAGTGAGTGAAAGGCCTTCGGAGTTGGCTTCATCGCGGGAGGTTCCAATGATTCTGAAAGCTTTGGTTTCAACAGCATGAAGCTGCGCTAGGTGTGAGGAGGGAGCACCAGCCCAAAGGGGAGAACTGCATTCCATTGAGCTGCGGATGAAAGCCTTGTATGTGGTGAGGAGCTCAGTTATGCCAAGGAAGGACTTCGCACGACGCTTGATGCCCAGTCGGCGACTGGCTTTGGAGGCCAGCTTGGAAATGTTGTTTTCCCAGGAAAGATCATGGCAGATAGTGTGACCCAAAAGCTTGAATGACAGAACTTATTGGAGAGGATTGTTCAGAAAGTAGATGGGAGGGTTTTCCGGATGATCTTTTCGGAGAGACAAAGTGAGAGTGTGAGATATGTCAGGATTGAACGACATGTTCCACTTGTTTGACCAGTCTGTGATTTTGTCTAGGTCTGCAGAGAGTGGGGAGGCTGCAGACTGCTGATCTGAGGGATGAGGTATGGAGCGGCAGAGTGTGGAGTCATCAGCAAAGTGATAGAGGATTTTCCAGAGAGTCGGAGAGATCATCAATGAAGACCAGAAAAAGCACAGGGCTCAGAACACTGCCTTGGGGAACTCCAGCCTGAACAGGAAGGGGAGATGAGAGAAATCCATTCAGGGCCACACGTTGACTATGACCAGAGAGGAAGTCCGCAAGCCATGCGTGGAGATTTCCATGGATACCGTAGGAGGAGAGTTTGGAGAGCAGAGCGGGGTGCCAGACGGTATCGAAGGCATGTGATATGTAAAGGGAGACAGCTCTGATTTCCTGTTTGGCATGAAGGATCTCCATCCATTGTTGACAGCAGAAGCAGCATGTCTGGAGTAGAATGACCTGGTCTGAATCCAAATTGATGATCCGAGAATTAAGTAAATTATTAAGGAAATTAATTAACTAAATTATGTAACTAATCAATTAATTGATTAATCAAAAAATACCGTTTTTGACAAAGTATTTACTCACCATTGTGCCCAAATTTCAGCTTCCTAGCTCAAATGATGGCTGAGATATCGCCCGGACAAACAAACAAGAAAACAAGAAAACAAACAAGTACAACTTACATTCAAAGTACACTGCCCCCATGCCAAATAAATAAATATCCTCCAGCACGGCATTGCCGGGGCACCTTTGGCACCCGGCAATACCGCCATGCAGCTCAAAGAGACTGTATTGGGTGAGAGAGGTGTGCAATAATTGATTGGTTAATTGTATAATTAAAATCAATAAATGATGATCATAAAATATTTTCCTAATCAATATTGGCTAATAGTATACCAAAATCACGAGTGCTTTATCCGAAGCTGGAATTTTTTGAAAATTAATTAAATAAGTCATTAATCCAAAAATTTAAATAATTAATTGATTAATCAATAAACAATTAATTGTTTAATTGATTAATCAATAAATCAAAAACATCCTTCGTAGCCACATCATTTGGTCACTGTCGTGTCCAAATAGATTCCTAGCTGAAAAGGTGCCTGAGATGAGATGATTCCAGATGAGAAAGATGAGATGATGAAGATGAGATGATGTCCAGATGAGAAAGAAAATAAATAAATGATTAATAATGAAAATAAATGCATAACAATCATAAAACAATAAAATAATTAATCAATTGGCTAATAGAATACCAAACTCACCACCGTTTCATCCGAATCTGTAACTTAAAAAAAAAAAAAAAAAATCATTAATCGGATAATTAAATAATTAATCGATTAATTGATTAATCAATAAATCAAAAATAGCCTTTACAATCAAATCACTTGGTCATTGGCATGTTCAAATATCAGCTTCCCAACTCAAAAGGTGCCTGAGATAATGCTGCCCAGATGAGAAAGGAAATAAATCAGTACTTATTTAATCGATAATAATTAAGCAATTCATCAATTAATTGATTAATCAAAAAACAAAAAATACTGTTTTTGAAAAAGTACTTGCTCACTATTGTGCCGGAATTTCAGCTTCCTAGCTCAAAGGATGGCTGAGATATCGCCCAGACAAACAAGAAAGAAAGCAAACAAACAAACAACAAGAGTGAAAACTGAGTACTACCTTTCAGCGTGCGTCATTGCCGGGCCCCCTTTGGTGCCTGGCAATGACGTTATGCAGCGCCTGGAGATGGCATAGGAACGGAGCGGTGTACAACAAGTACAGATATATTCAAAGTACACCGCCCCAATGCCAAATAAATAAATATCCTCCAGCGCAGCATTGCCGGGGAAAAAATGATTTTATTTACCATTTGATTACCTTTGCCGGGGCGATACCGCCGAGCAGCTCATCGAGACCGTATTGGGTGGAAGAGGTGTACGATAATTGATTTATTCATTGCATAATTAAAATCAATAAATAACAAAATCAATGAGATCTCGCGAGATCTTGGAGACGGCGGCAGGGATTTTCGAAGCTCCACACGGTCTCCACGTTTTTCGAAGTTAAGTCTGTTCACAATTGTATTTTGTCGAAACTGTATTTATCTTTCGGTGTGTGAAGTTATTGTGTGCAACTTTGGTTGTTTCTCGGTGTTTATCTTTCATAAATTGATCGTCTGTTTGCCGTGTCGCGAGCAAGGCCTTGTACAGTGTGCACTGTACAACCTTGAGGCTTTGTTTTTCTCTCAGTGGTCCGTCGTTTGTGATCCAATAACTTTCGTTTTCTGTATTCCCAGTCTTTTCACCCATAGCCGACTTCCTTGTGTAAATCTCAACTCAAAAAAAAAAAAAAAAAAAAAAAAAAAAAAAACATTTCCTTCTCTGTTCTCATTCGTTTATTCATTCTTATTCGTTCGTTCGTTCTTCGACCACGTGTTTCTCCCCCATTTCCCCAGATAGTTTTCACTCATTAACCTTCAATGTTTACACTTTCCCCTCAAGTTATGTATTCCGTCATATTTTATAACACCTTTTTCTTCTTCTTCTTTAAAAGGCTGCTTTCGACTTGCTCACCAAATCAATTCATCCCAAAAAAAATATCCATCTCCTATAGTGCCTTTGTTCTACATTCCCTAAACTCTCCTGCACTCCATCCTCCATCCAGCGTCCTTAAACGTATTTTTAACTCGAAGGTCACAAGAAACTCATTTTGCAATAAATGTTCGTTTCCCATAAATCGTACACTTTCAAAAATCCAATCTCACCCCTCCCCTCCAAATCTTCCCCATAACCCCTCCCCTCCAAATCTTCCCCATCACCCCTCCCCTCCAAATCTTCCCCATCAACCATCCCTTTCAAATCTCCCCCCTTGCCCCCTCCCTCCTAAACTACTCCCTCACCCCTCCCCGCCAAGACGCCCCCTCGCCCCTCCCCTCCTAGACTCCTGCCTCACCCCTCCCCTCCAAATCTCCCCCATATCCCATCCCTTTCAAATCCCTCCCCTTGTCCCTTCCCTCCCAAACTCCCCCCTCACCCCTCCCCTTCAAATCTCCCCACCCTCATTGCTTCTCAATTTCCCCCCGCTCACTCCCCCTCCTCAAAGCGTCCTCCCCACTTCTTCCCCCTTCAAACTCTCACCTCCATCTCCCCCAACCTTCTGCCTCGCTCTTCCCCCTCCTCAAATAACACCTCATTGTGGCTCACCCAATCACCATCAAACCTTTTGTCCGCCCCATCCTTCCCTTTCTCCGAGCTATTCTGAAATCTCTGACACACCTTCAACAGCTCTCCCTACCTCTTCCACCTCTTCCACATCTTACCCTACCCCTCCTCCCCCCTGTTCTGTATCTGATGCTCCCCCTTCCTCTTCATTAACGGTATGGACCTCAAACATCCGGGGCCTTCGTTCAAACTTAACTGATCTCTCCATACAGGTTGCTTCTGTCAAACCAGACGTGATCTGCTTAACAGAAACTTTCCTCCTTTATGATGTCTCTGATTCCATAGTATCTCTCCCGGGCTACTCCCTCCTCCGGTATGATAGACCTGAGCCTCGTCCTGGAGGCGGGGTTGCTATCTTTATCAAAAACTCTCTTCCTCACTCGCCCTGCACTGCACTCTCTCCACCTCACCCCCAGGAATACCTCTGGCTACGGCTTCCCCTTCGCTCCCACCTCTTGTTCATATGTGTGTTGTACCGTCCACCAAACAGTGATGACTCCATCTACATCTCGCTGTCTGATGATATGGACCAACTTCTATCTACTCATCCCAACTCTCTCTTCCTCATATGTGGTGATTTCAACTGTCATCATGCCAGTTGGCTGGGTGTGGGTACCTCTCTCACCAGCCATGGCTCCTCAGCAAAGGACTTCTGCGACTCACTGGGACTGACACAATCTGTCAATTTCCCGACCCGGATCTCAGTCAACGGAACATCTTCTCTTCTGGACTTGGTTATGACTAACTTCCCTGAAAATGTCTGCTGCTCTTCTTCTGCTCCGATCGGATCATCGGATCATGTCCTTGTTAAAGTGGACATCTCTCTGACCATCCTCAGGGAGCCTGCTCAGCGTCGACGAGTCTGGCATTTCACTCAGGCCAACTGGCACGGTCTTCAAGCAGCCATCAATCATCTGGACTGGTCTCCCATCTCTACCACCTCTGACATCAACTCATCCTGGGAATTCTTCCAAAGTAAATTGCTCTCTCTCATGCACAGATTTATCCCATCTCGTCTTCAGTTGTCATACCCTTCCTCCCGTCCATGGTACACGGAATCTTGTGGTGAGGCTGTTGCCCAGAAACAACTTGCCTTCGTCTCCTGGAAAGCAAATCCAACGGAAGGAAATCTCATTTCCTTTCACAAAGCCCGAAACAAGTGTGTGTCCACCCTCAGGAGAGCCAGGAAACAATATCTCTCCGTTCTCAAGACCGAACTCTCTTATCTGTCTCCCTCTTCCAAATCCTGGTGGCGTCTGGTCAAATCCGTTTCTGGTGTTTGTTCCCCCTCCATCCCCTCCCTTACCTCAAACGGCTACACAGCTGACTCCGCACGTGAAAAAGCTGAATGCCTCAACTCTGTGTTTGCCTCTAAATCTTGTGTCCCAAACCCATCCCTCTCTGTACCCACCATACCCAGTCGTACCCTGCTGCTCCTGGACTCCGTGTCCTTTCCTCCTGACAAGGTGGAAAAGTTTCTGTCAACCCTCGACTCTGATTCTGCAACTGGACCCGACGGCATCAGCCCACGGGTCCTAAAATCCTGCTCTGCTGCTCTATCTCACCCTCTCTCTGTTCTCTTCACCCTCTCTTTTGCTCAAGGTCAACTGCCATCTGCTTGGAAATCAGCCAACATCACCGCTTTGCACAAAAAAGGTGCAAAAACAGATCCTAGCAACTACAGACCAATCAGCCTTCTCCCAATTATCAGCAAAGTCATGGAATCCATCATTGCTTCTGATATGAAATCTTTCCTCTTCTCCAATGGCTTGATCTCTGATCATCAATTTGGTTTCAGACCAGGTCACTCTACTCTGGACATGCTGCTTCTGCTGTCTCAACAATGGATGGAGGTCCTCAATGCCAAACAGGAAATTAGAGCTGTCTCCCTCGACATATCACGTGCCTTCCACACGGTCTGGCACCCCGCTCTGCTCACCAAACTCTCCTCCTTTGGTATCCATGGAAATCTCCACGCATGGCTGGCGGACTTCCTCTCTAGTCGTCGTCAACGTGTGGCCCTGAATGGGTTTCTCTCATCTCCTCTTCCTGTTCAGGCTGGAGTTCCCCAAGGCAGTGTTCTGGGCCCCGTGCTTTTTCTGGTCTTCATCAATGATCTCTCTGACTCTCTCGAAAATCCTCTCTATCTCTTTGCTGATGACTCCACTCTCTGCCGCTCCATTCCTCTTCCCTCAGATCGGCAGTCTGCTGCCTCCTCACTCTCTGAAGACCTGGACAAAATCACAGACTGGTCAAACAAGTGGAACATGTCTTTCAATCCTGACAAATCTCACACTCTTACTATGTCTCTCCGAAAAGATCGACTGGACAACCCTCCCATCTACTTTCTCAACAATCCTCTCCAAGAAGTTCTGTCGCTCAAGATTTTGGGTCTCACTATCTGCCATGATCTTTCTTGGGAAAACCACATTTCCAAGCTGGCCTCCAAAGCCAGTCGCCGACTGGGCATCCTCCGTCGTGCGAAGTCCTTCCTCGGCACACCTGAGCTCCTCACCACATACAAGGCTTTCATCCGCAGCTCAATGGAATACTGTTCTCCCCTATGGGCCGGTGCTCCTGCCTCACACCTAGCTCGGCTTCACGCTGTTGAAACCAAAGCTTTCAGAATTATTGGAATCTCCCGCGATGAAGCTATCTCTGAGGGCCTTTCACTCACTCACCGCAGGCAGGTAGGTGGTCTTTCTGTCTTCTACCGACTCCTCTCCGGCCTTGCACCCCCAGCTCTCTCTGTGCTCTGTCCCCCAAATATTCCTACAGGTCGCACAAGATCTGCCAGCAACCCTCTGATGGTTAAACTGCCGAAATCTCGGCTCTCCGCTCACCTTCACTCTTTCATTCCTCTTTTCTCCCGCCTCTGGAACAAACTCCCTCACTCCCTTCAATCCCACTCCTCCCTCCAGGTCTTTAAAACAGCTGTTCACCACCATCTCTTATCTTCCCCCATCCAAAACCTTGATCTTTTCTACCCCCGCTAATTCACCCCAGATCCACCTTGTTTGAAATTCCAACTTCTTTCCTGGAAGTCCTGGCAGTGTCCATATGTTTTATACCTCTCCCACTGCCCCCTTCCCACGCCCCCCCCCCCAAAGCCCTCGCCCTCTCTCAGATCTCTCGATGTCTCCATGTCTCTCGGTCCCTGCTCTCAAATGTTGTGTTTGTGTCCTTCCCCCTCTCTCCCCATCTTGTCTACCGCTCCCTATGTTATATGTTTTATGTGTCGGTTTGTCTTTCTGTGTGTTCATGTGATTAATGTTCGCTCTTTCACGAGCCTCGATATTGTATACAAAAAAAAAAAAAAAAAAAAAAAAAAAAAAAAAAACTAGAACGCCACTCAGTACTGAATGCATACTCCCGCCGTGGGTTTAGTTGGAATAATACGTTTTGTTTAACATCCTCTCCCCAAAACAATAAATGAAAAAGAAAGTAAGCCCCAACTGTCAGATAATTTATTTTGATATATCTCGGAATTAGAGGAGAAAAACATCATTTAAGAATAAGAATAAAAGCTTTAATGCAGTAAAACAGAAAAAATCTTTCTCAAAAAAATTCCCCAAATAAATTCCTGGATCCGGAATAATATCCTGAGCTTCACCAAAAAGTAATCAATTCTACCTTATCCCAAAGGCAATCATCCCACCAACTTTCATCCAAATCCGTTCAGAACTTTTCCAGATATCTTGCTCACAAACACACGAACATATGAAACACACACACACACACACACACACACACACACACACACACACACACACACACACACACACACACACACACACACACACGCGCGGACACGATCGAATGCATTACTCCCCGGCGGGAGTAATAAACCTGAAAATCGCAGAGCCAGAACCAGAATTATTTATTTGGTCTGGGAAGCCCAAGCGAGGTTTCTTCTTCTTCAGCCTCTCAACCCTGGGTGAATATGCGATCTTTAAAAAAAAAAAGTTGGAATTTTGCCAAACCTGTTTTAATTCGTTTGTTAATATACCTCAGCCATTGACAAATCTGGAATGATAATTTTATTTGAGGTTCAAATTAACCCGGGAGATTGTGTCAAACGATGCCTGAAAGTCTGTACATGTGATGAATAAATTAATCGTCCAGAGTCAGACTCTTCTTCTTCACGCAATAACAACTTCTAGCTTCCAGACCGTACATCTAATCATCTTCAAATTTTGCACACTTGTTACTCTTCATGACTTCTACTACAGTATGAAGTTTCACGTCGATCAATGAAGTGGTTCAAGAGATATAAATGTTTTTATTATTGGCGTTTAATTAATGATATCTGCCAAACCACGTGACCTATCGCAAATTCCAAAAGGACATTTTAGTAGAGTGATATGCTGAACAGATCTGTGAAGTTTGAAGTTTCCCCTCGATTGGATCACAAATGAGGGAGGAGCTAGGTTTTAAAGGTTTGTGCTTAAAAACGTCATAACTCTGAAACCATGTGATGCATGACGTCATGCTCGTTGACTTTTTTGTTCGTCATGGGTATGCGATTCTGCCTGCAAAGTTTGGCCTCGATCTGTTCAGGCATTTTGAAGAAAATGGCATTTGTGTTTTTCACTCAAAACAATATGGCGGCCGAACCACGTGACCTGTGACGTCCCAATTACGATTAAAATATTCTACAGACAGTCCCTCCTATGGTGAAAATTTGCTCGCAATCGGTCCAATTATTGCAGAGAAAATGGTTTTTAAAAGAAAACACAAAAAAAAAATTCCTGGATCTGGAATGATATCCTGAGCTTCACCAAAAACTAATCAATTCTTCCTTATCCCAAGGGCAATCATCCCACCAACTTTCATCCAAATCTGTTCAGAACTTTTCCAGATATCTTGTACACACACACACACACACACACACACACACACACACACACACACACACACACACACACACACACACACACACACACACACACACACACACACACACACAACTCCCCGGCGGGAGTAATGATAATAAAATATTTTCTTAATCAATTGGCTAATAGCATACCTAAACCCCCAGTGCTTCTTCCGCTGTAACTTAAAAAAAAATAATTAAATAAGGCATTAATCGAAAAAATAAAAAATAATTCATTGATTAATCAATAAATAATTAATCTATTAATTGATTAATCAATAAATCAAAAATATCATTTAGTGCCACATCACTTGGTCTGTCGTGTCCAAATATTAGATTCCGAGCTCAAAAGTTGCCTGAGATATTGGCCAGATGAGTAATAAAATAAATAAATGATTAATAATGAAAATAAAGAAATAATAATCATAAGAAAATGAAATTAATCAAACACCAGAGAAAGATTTGACAAGGCACCACCGGATTTTAGAGGAGTGAGACAAGTTTGAAAGCTCATTCTTGACATTGGACAGATGTTGTTTTCTGGCTCTGCTGAGAGTGGACACAGACTTGTTGCAGGATTTGTGGAATTATCTGAGGTTGCCTTCAATTCGATTTGCCTTCCAGGAGGAGAATGAATGTTGTTTTTAAGCAATTGCCTCACCACAGGATTGTGCAATGTTTGTAACTTTTATCAATCAATACATAATATTAGCAAATGAAGGCATTACATCACGATGAATGTGATGCAGGAGACATGTTTTGTTACCCTCATTCATTTGCCAAAAATTGAGCATTCTAAACACATTAAGAATGAAATGAATGAATGATCGTTTTAAGGCCATTTTCCCCGCTGGAGCGGGGGTTAGCCTTGCGGGCCCCATGACAATGGTTCCCTGTTTGAGGCAGTTTTTATGGCCGGATGCTCTTCCTGACGCCAACCCTTGGTCGCCTCTTACGATGCGCAGGGATACGGTGTACCTGTTCTAAATCGGGGTACACACCGTGATCATTCATCCCAGCAAGCTGGTACTCAATTTCCAGACCTCGGAAGGATGACAGGCTGAGTCAACCCCCCTGGTGTTAATTCAGCGATCGATCGGGATTCGAACCCAGGATCCTAGGATCCCAAGCCAGCACCCTAACCGCTAAGCCAACACCAGGCTCTAAACGCATTAAGAAACAGAAGAAAAATAAAGGCGGCATTATAAATTTTATTCAAAAGCCACACAGTCATTTTTGATTACCTTTAAGACTCCCGACCTGGTTGAATGAAGTTAAATAATTACATCGAGGTCTGTACAATTTAAGCGGATTAATGGAGATTAACGCACAGAAGTTAGCTAATCATATTCAGTGATCGTGTTAAAAAGTTGCATATTTCATGAATACAACTTTGCATTAAAAATTTTCCCACAAATTGCAATAAAGCTTGGGTTAAACGTATGTTCAGTGATTCATAAAATGGGTAATTTTGAAAAATACAGATGAAGTAAAAAAGTCAAAATAAATCTTCAGTCATCTTGTGTGAATGGAAATTGTTGAACACTGTTAATGTCCATTGTAGTGTTGTCTTACTTTGGAGAAAACTATTCTTATCCGTTATAGTATCAAGTCTTCTTCTTTTGTGCCTTTAGTTTAATTTGGAGGAAACTATTCTCATCCGTTATAGTATCAAGTCTTTTGTGCCTTTAATTTGGGGAAAACTATTCTCATCCGTTGTAGTACATCAAGTCTTCTTTTGTGCCTTTAATTTGGAGAAAACTATTCTCATCCGTTATAGTATCAAGTCTTTTGTGCCTTTAATTTGGAGAAAACTATTCTCATCCGTTATAGTATCAAGTCTTTTGTGCCTTCAATTTGGAGAAAACTATTCTCATCCGTTGTAGTACATCAAGTCTTCTTTTGTGCCTTTTAATATGGGGAAACTATTCTCATCCGTTATAGTATCAAGTCTTCTTTTGTGTCTTTAATTTGGAGAAAACTATTCTCATCCGTTGTAGTACATCAAGTCTTCTTTTGTGTCTTTAATTTGGAGGAAACTATTCTCATCCGTTATAGTATCAAGTCTTCTTTTGTGCCTTTAATTTGGAGAAAACTATTCTCATCCGTTGTAGTACATCAAGTCTTCTTTTGTGTCTTTAATTTGGAGGAAACTATTCTCATCCGTTATAGTATCAAGTCTTCTTTTGTGCCTTTAATTTGGGGAAAACTATTCTCATCCGTTGTAGTACATCGTCTTCTTTTGTGTCTTTAATTTGGAGGAAACTATTCTCATCCGTTATAGTATCAAGTCTTCTTTTGTGCCTTTAATTTGGAGAAAACTATTCTCATCCGTTGTAGTACATCAAGTCTTCTTTTGTGTCTTTAATTTGGAGGAAACTATTCTCATCCGTTATAGTATCAAGTCTTCTTTTGTGCCTTTAATTTGGGGAAAACTATTCTCATCCGTTGTAGTACATCGTCTTCTTTTGTGTCTTTAATTTGGAGAAAACTATTCTCATCCGTTATAGTATCAAGTCTTTTGTGCCTTCAATTTGGAGAAAACTATTCTCATCCGTTGTAGTACATCAAGTCTTCTTTTGTGTCTTTAATTTGGAGGAAACTATTCTCATCCGTTATAGTATCAAGTCTTCTTTTGTGCCTTTAATTTGGAGGAAACTATTCTCATCCGTTATAGTATCAAGTCTTCTTTTGTGCCTTTAATTTGGGGAAAACTATTCTCATCCGTTATAGTACATCGTCTTCTTTTGTGTCTTTAATTTGGAGAAAACTATTCTCATCCGTTATAGTACATCAAGTCTTCTTTTGTGTCTTTAATTTGGAGAAAACTATTCTCATCCATTAAAGTACATCAAGTCTTCTTTTGTGCCTTTAATTTGGAGAAAACTATTCTCATCCATTAAAGTACATCAAGTCTTCTTTTGTGCCTTTAATTTGGAGAAAACTATTCTCTTCCGTTATAGTACATCAAGTCTTCTTTTGTGCCTTTAATTTGGAGAAAACTATTCTCATCCATTATAGTATCAAGTCTTCTTTTGTGCCTTTAATTTGGGGAAAACTATTCTCATCCATTATAGTATCGTCTTCTTTTTTGCCTTTAATTTGGGGAAAATTATTAAATTATTCACGTCTGTCTCAGTGGGCTGGCAGTATAACGCGTCGGTAGATTAGTCCACTTTGAGCTGTATACTTTTGATTTTAAACTGGCACCCTGGTGCTACACAGGTGTGGCCTTTCACCAATCAGATGCAAAACACACATTAGGAATATCCACCAGAAAATGTAAGGCTTCCAACTGTGAGTATTTTCAGGTGGATATTCCCAAGGTGTGTTTTGTGATAAAAAATGTATCTGCAGGACGGACACAGTCAACCAGCAACTCCCTCCTAGTGAAACTGACTAAATCCAGAACCACTGCTCACCTCCACTCATTTATTGTACACCGCTCCTTTCCTATGCCATCTCAAGGCGCTGCATAACGTCATTGCCAGGCACCGAAAGGGGCCCGGCAATGACGCACGCTGAGAGGGAGTACTCAGTTTTCACTCCGGTTGTTTGTTGAACACCTCTCCCTCCCAATACAGTATCTATGAGCTGCACGTCGGTATTGCAGGGCGCCGAAGTCGAAGGCCGAAGGCGCCCCGGCAATACCGCGCTGGAGGATATTAATTTATTTGTCATGGTGGTGGTGCACTTTGAATGTATCTGTACTTATTTGTTTTCTTGTTTGTTTGTTTTCGTTTTTGTTTGTTTGTCTGACGATATTTCAGCCATCATTTGAGCTAGGAAGCTGAAATTTGGGCACAATAGTGAGGAATGACTTTGTCAAAAACGGTATTTTTTGTTTTTTGATTAATCAATTAATTGGTTCGTTACTTAATTATTATATCGATTAATTAAGTACTTATTTATTTCCATCTCTTCTGGGCATTATCTCAGGCACCATTTGAGCTAGGAAGCTGATATTTGGACACAACAGTGACCAAGTGATGTGGCTAGAAAGGATATTTTTGATTTATTGATTAATCAATTAATCAATTAATCAATGAATTATTTATTAATCAATACATTATTTAATTTTTTCGATTAGTGACCTATTTAATTAATTTTCAAAAAGTAACAGCCTCGAATGAAGCACTGGTGGTTTAGGTATGCGATTGGCCAATTAGGAAAATATTTTTTGATTATTATTTATTGATTTTAATTATGCAATTAATCGATCAGTTATTGTGCACTTTTTCTTCTTATTTTTTGTATTCAGGATCGAGGCTCGTATAGGAGCTCATATCAATCACAAAAAAAAACAAACGGACACACAAAACATACAATAAAGGGAGCGGGAGACAAGATGGGGAGCGAGAGGGAAGCACACAAGTGCAACAGCAGAGAACAGGGACATCGTAAGATCTGTGGGAGGGAGAGGGCTTTGGGGGAGGAGGCATGGGAAGGCGGGGGTGGAGGTATAAAACACATGGACACTGCTAGAACTTCCAGGAAAGAAGTTGGTATTTCAAAAAAAAGTGGATCTGGGGTGAATTAACAGGGGTAGAAGAGATCAAGGTTTTGGATGGGGGAAGATAAGAGATGGTGGTGAACAGGTGTTTTGAAGACCTCTCCCTCCTAATACAGTCTATGTGCTGGAGGATGTTATTTCTTTATTTGGCATGGGGGCAGTGTACTTTGAATGTATCTGTACTTGTTACTTGCAGAGTCGAAGATTTTTCAAGTATATTGGTCAGTTGCGTTTGTTATTGTCTGTTTGTTACTTGCCGGAATAGATTCCGGCAAGTATGTTGGTTGGTTGGTTTGTCTGTTTGTGTGCAGTACTACGTCTACATCATTGCACATAGCATCGCCATACTTTACACACATATTTGTCTTGCCCTGGAATAGACTGTGCCCAATCTTTAACTCTCTAGGCCCAAGGCCTCCATTATGACGTCATAATTCGACAAGTACAAAACTTCATCCAATCAAGATGCAATTTCTTGAGCGCCATGTCGGCATAAGCTGGTGGAGAAAATAAATAAATTATGTCATCGGTCACGTGGTTCAGCCGCCATCTTTGAAAAACCGAAAAACCTTGCACCTCTATCTCCGAAAGTGCTGAATAGAAAAAATTGAGACATGGCTCATTGTAAACAACTCTCCATGGGGAATAAAATATGTTAATGATGATGTCATAGGTCCCGCCATTATGACGTCAGAAAATCGACAAGTACAAAACTTCAGCAGATCAAGATGAAATTTATTGAGCATAATCTAGGAATATAGTTTAGAAAACAAATAATGATATCATCGGTCACGTGGTTCGGCCGCCATATTTGTTTTAACACAAAAGCCTTAAACACCACTGAAAATACATCCTGGTGAGGGTTTGCAATCTCTGATTGCTCTTTTTCTTGTTATCGTTATTGTCAAGGTCACCCAAAACGTGAAATCAGGGGGTCGAGTTTTCATTTAAAATATATTTCAAACCACTATAACTCTGAAAGGACAAGATATGCATACACTTACTCAGTTACCTTCCATTGCTTAGCGTATATATATATATATATATATATATATATATATATGTATATATATATATATATATATATATATATATGTATATATTTCCCGCCATTTTGATCCAAAATGGCCGATTTAAAAAAAAGTACACTCCGGCAAGTCCTCGGTCTCTGACTGATTTTTCATTTGTCTGTCTGTTTGTCACGGGCCTACAGGTTACAATTTTAAACTGATCACGAAACTTCACGTTGTAGAGGTCTTCACAATTGAGAAGCTTATTGATTTTGAGGTCAAAGGTCATAGGTCATCTGGAGGTCAAATTTCTAAAATCGCCATTTAAATCCGATTGACTTGAAAATTGAACAGCATTTGTATATTGAGTCACTAAATTGGGAAACCAACTATTTGAGGTCAAAAGTTCAAAGGTCAACGCGAGGTCAAATTTCCAAAATCAATTTTTATCTGAAAAACCGTCAATTTTCATCCCATTGACTTGGAAATTGTACAGCATTTGCACATTGTCATCAAATTGGGAAACTATTTTTAAGGTCAAAGGTCAACTCAAGGTCAAATTTCCAAAACTAGCAACGGTACCCGTCCTATGGGCGGGGCTTCAATTGGGAAGCCGAAATGACAAGGCAAAATATCAGAAATTGAAGGCAGAATTTTTTTTTAAACGATTCATATAAACATCCGTCAAATCATATCACACGTAAATCATCAAAATCAAAACAGTATCTTTAGAATTTCAATAAAAGCCACATCACTGTTCATATTGGTAAATATTATTCCATCGTGTTTCAAACTTCGTGGTGATCTATAGCATCGATCAGGCCTTGGTACTTGTCTGCACGGATCGTCTTCTGGTTGTTCCTTGCCCACCGAAGAGTTGACGCTTCAGCCTTGGCATACTGATCGCATGCGTACTGCTGAGTAAGTCGTCGACGCCTCATGACCTGATTGAAATTTTGATCTCTGATCTGAAGGCGGAACCTTGCGAACTCACTTGGGGATATAGTGCCTCGGCCCTTTGCATGAGGGATGTCGATCTTGAATCCTTTTTCACCACGCGGTAACATCAGCACAGAGCGAAGAGGATCGTAGCTCCGGTGCAGCTCCGTGATGGTTTGAAGTCTACCTTCACACTTATAGAGGATGACATTCAAATGGTCCACATGCTCGCCGGGTATGATGATGGATACCTCGCTTGCCTGCGGGAGGTTGTAACGTCGAGCATGCTCACCTGAAGGCCGCTTTCTTGCATCCAGAACCATGGTGGTGATGTCTGCGTCCATCAACTCAAGGGCAGATTTCAGAGACTGGATGTAGGGATTGTTATGACGCAGCCAGTCTTGGAGTCTTCAGAATGTCAATATTACCGTTGAGCTGTTCATTAAATCGCAGTCGGTTTTCCAGTTCGTCACTGTCATGGAACCATATTTGAGCGAACGTTGGATGCGATTGATCACTTTCTGGCTGGAGTGGTCCAATGCGATGGTAGACTTTACCTTGATGCTTCACCATGGGGCTGAATCCTGGCATGAAGTGCTCCTTGATTCCGATCGATGCCATGGCCAAGGCATTGTTGAACTGGCGTATCTTCTCAATAAACTCCTTTCGGTCGAACACAACTTTGAAATCTTCAGGGTAGGTCTCGAGCAGATTGATTGCAATTTTGCCCTGCTCACAGCAGAATCCAGGTCGTTCGTCATTCCAGCAGTGGGCCTTGCAGAAGGGGCACTTACGTCCTGTATCATACAGACTTGGCAGCTTGTGACCTTGCTGCTTTGCTGGATAGTCAGCTTCTTCAAAGTGCTGGACATCAAACACTGCTCCAATCCTCCTTTTTTGCGTTAGAGCCACTTTAAGCTGGACTTTCCAAGCTCTCTGGTGTGCAGCTGTGTCACGATCTTGTTCACCAGATCTGTATTCCTCGGACTGCCTCCGAGACTGGTGTGCAGCTGTGTCACGTACTTGTTCCTGCCTCCGATAGTCCTCGTCTAGGTGAGCCTTCTTTCTTGCAACAGCTTCCTTGGACGTTTTCGTTAGAGGCTTTCCGTTTGGTAGGCATTTTACTGGTGTATCTGAAACAGCACCCGCCCAGAAACGCGTACCAGAGAAAACAAATCGTTTTGGCAATGGCCTCTCCAATATTGTACCCGTTTGTGACGTTTGTCACATTGTCTCCAGTACCCGTTTGTGACGGTTTTCATTGTGACGAAAATATTCGAATTTCACGAATATGTGAATTGTGATTGTGTTTCATTGTGATGTTGGTACAAAATCATTCCATTTTTCTTCCTAAAGAAAAGTGTACAGATGATATCACGATTTGAAACACGATGGAATAATATAATAATGAAATAAAATAAAAGGTCTTTAATTAAAAAAATTAATAAAAGATTTAAAGGAATATTACATTTTTTTAATTTAAATTTAAATTTAATAAAAGGTTTAAAGGAATAATAAAAGGTCTTTGTCTGAGGTCACCGAGTTCGATCGGTGCAGCCGTTTGTGCAGCACCCGGGAAAACAACATCGTCACAATGAGAACAATGGACGTTATGCGAACGTGAATGTTATGCGGGAGTCCAAACCTGAGAATACTGGAGACCAAAGCTGAAATTGGAAAAACTAAATAGCCTATTTTACTCCTGGAGATCCCAGGATTACCCACACAAAATATCGTTTCGATCGGTTGGGCCGTTTTTGCGGTACCTTAGAACAGACAGACAGACAGACATTTGGTGAATTATAGTAAGATTATCAATTTTCATCTGAAAAACCGTCAATTTTAAACTGATTTTTTTTGTTGTTGTTGTATACAAGATCGAGGCTCGTGCAAGAGCTAACAATCACAAAAAAAAAAAACGGACACATACAACATATAATAAAGGGAGCGGGAGACAAGATGGGGAGAGAGAGAGGGAAGCACACAAGTGCAACAGTGGAGAACAGGGGCTTCGGGAGATTTATGGGATGGAGGGGCTTGGGGTGGATGAGGCATGGGAAGGAGGGGGGAGGGAGGGCGGTTGGGAGAGGTATAAAACATATGGACACTGCTAGGATTTCCAGGAAAGAAGTTGGTATTTCAAAAACGTGGATCTGGGGTGAATTAACGGGGGTAGAAAAGATCAAGGTTTTGGATGGGGGAAGATAAGAGATGGTGGTGAACAGCTGTTTTAAAGACCTGGAGGGAGGAGTGGGATTGAAGAGAATGAGGGAGTTTGTTCCAGAGGCGGGAGAAAAGGGGAATGAAAGAGTGAAGGTGAGCAGAGAGCCTTGATTTTGGCAGTTTAACCATAAGAGGGTTGCTGGCAGATCTTGTGCGACCTGTGGGAATATTTGGGGGACAGAGCACAGATAGAGCTGGGGGAGCTTGGCCGTATAGGAGTCGGTAGAAGACAGAAAATTTTCCGAAAAATTAAAAAAAACTTAAACTTGAACTTAAATTTTTTAAAAATGTAAAACATTTGTAAAAGGAAAATTTTAACTCGAGCTTTGATCGTGATTGTGAATATTAATCTGGATGAAATGGACAATTTGATGGATCAATGGCATCCTTTTTGGGGGGAGGGGGGGATGGATTTTGCAAGTATCTTGCTCTGCATGACGTCTTCCTGTTTGTTGTCTTGCTTTTTGTTTGTCCTGGCGATATATCAGCCATCCTTTGAGCTAGGAAGCTGAAATTTAGGCACAATAGTGAGCAACTGTTTTGGCAAAAACTGTTTATTTTTTTTTTGATTAATTAATTAATTGATCAATTACTTTATTATCAATTAATTAAGAACTTATTTATTTCTTTTCTCTTCTGGGCAATACCTCAGGCACCTTTTGAGCTAAGAAGCCGATATTTGGACATGACAATGACCAAATGATTTGGCTTTAAAAGCTAATTTTGATTGATGGATTAATTAACTCATTGATTAATTATTTTATTGCTGACTTCGTTAATTTAAGTTTTTTAGGTCACAGATTCGGATGAAACGGTGGTGGTTTTGGTATTCTATTAGCCAATTGATAATTTTTAAAATTATTTTATGATTATTATTTATTTATTTTCATTATTAATCATTTATTTATTTTCTTTCTCATCTGGGCAATATCTCAGGCACCTTTTGAGCTACGAAGCTAGTATTTGGACACGATAGTGACCAGTGATGTGGCTATAAAGGATATTTTTGATTTATTGATTAATTTATTAATTAATCAAGCCTGGTGTTGGCTTAGCGGTTAGGGTGCCAGCTTGGGATCCTAGGATCCTGCGTTCGGGGTCGGGCTTGGGATCCTTGGATCCTGCGTTCGAATCCCGGTCGATCGCTGAATTAACACCAGGGGGGTTGACTCAGCCTGTCATCCTTCCGAGGTCGGCAAATTGAGTACCAGCTTGCTGGGATGAATGATCCCGGTGTGTACCCCGGCTTAGAATAGGTACACCGTATCCCTGCACATCGTAAGAGGCGACCAAGGGTTGACGTCAGGAAGGGCATCCGGCCATAAAAACATTGCCTCAAACAGGGAACCATGATTGGCATGGGGCCCGCAAGGCTAACCCCCGCTCTAGTGGGGAAAATAGCCTTAAAACGATCATTCATTCATTCAATCGATTAATTATTTATTGATTAATAATTTATTTTTTACCAATTAATGACTTATTTAATTAATTTTCTAAAAGTTGTAGCTTCGAATGAAGCACTGGTAGTTTAGGTATGCTATTAGCCAATTGATAAAATATTTTATGATTATTATTTATTGACTTTAATTATGCAATTATTCAATTTCTGCATAATTATTGCACACCTCTCCCTCCCAATACAGTCTCTATGAGCTGCACGGCGGTGTTGCCAGGCGCCAGGGGCGCCCCCGGCAATGGCGCGCTGGAGGATATTTAATTATTTGGCATGGGGGCAGTGTACTTTGAATGTATATGTACTTTCTGTCTCTGGTACAAACTTCCACACTCTCTTCAGCTTCAATCCTGTTCTTCCCTCTAGGTCAGTGGTTCTTAACCTTTTTAAAGGCGCCGAACCCTAACGAAACCCACCGAACACTTGCGGAACCCCTTAAATTTGACAAAAAAATTAAGAAGAATTGCATCTTAATGCGTTTTCTGTTCTTCTTTTCGGGAGGCGATCTGGGAAATGCGTGGTTTTGTTTTGGCAAGGGCCACACTCAAATCATTTTCGCATGCAAGCCTGCTCCTTTTCTTTGTTTTAATGTCCACCAGTTTCGAAAACGCATGCTCGCAGAGATACGTTGTAACGAACGGCATGAGGATCTCAAGGACAATTTTAGTGGTGTGAGGATACCCTTCCATTTGGCGGCACCAAAACGTTGAGAGCGTTGTGCCGAAGAGTTGTTGTTGAGTCTGGCTCTGCTGAAGTTCGATGAGGTCGTCGAGGTATTGGTCGTTGAATGCTGGGTATTGCTCTTGGTCGGGGAAGTAGCCGTCGAATGACTTTCCCAGCTCATCCAAGTGCGTGGCAATCACTTGATTCAGCTCCCCCGGTACAGCAGTCCCTCCAACTTCAGACTCATCTTCGATCCCGCTGACGCACTCGCCCAGTAGCGAAAAGTTCGCGAAGTTGTCGTTCTCTGTTCGCCGCCTCAACAACGGTAACTTCTTTCGGAAAGTGCTCAGCTTTTCTTCAGATTCGATGACATTCACTCCACCGCCCTGCATCTGGCAATTGAGATGATTGAGTGCGTCAAAGATGTCAGCCAAGTACGCCAAGGCGAGGATGAACTCTGACTCTTGGAAGTACGTTGCATGGCAATGGTGGTGTTCTTGCAAAAACAGGGCTAATTCTACACGGAAGGCAAAAACACGGCTCACTACCTTCCCTCGTGATAACCATCGAACGTTAGAGTGGTAGAGAAGGACTTCGAATTCAGAGCCGATTTCATTGCACAGCTCTTTGAAGATGCGATGATTCAGAGCACGGCTTCGCACGTAATTCACAGTTTCAACGACGATTTTCAGAACATTGGCCAGTTTTGGACGCAGGGTTTTTGATGCCAGCGCGTGTCTGTGCAGGACGCAGTGCGTGACGATGATGTGTGGTGCATCGGCCTTCACCAGTGCTCCAAAACCGGAGTTGCATCCCAGCATGGCTGGAGCTCCATCCGAGCAAACTGCAGACACCATGTTCCACGAGAGGCCATTGCTTCTGAAGAAGTCGCCCACAAGCTTCTTTACGTCAGCTGCCTTCGTCGTTGTTGCGAGAGGCTTGCAGAACAAAGTCTTCCTTGATCTCATCTCCTTTGATATAACGCACAAATAAGATGAGCTGGCTTAAATTCGAAACGTCGGTGGTCTCGTCGAGTTGAAGGCTGAATTTCGTCGGGCTCACGACTAAATCTGCAACTACCTGGGCGAGGATGTCGTCGCTCATGTCGTCGATTCTGCATCTGATGGTGTCATTTGAGAGTGGAACGAGAGACAACTTGTTTTCAGCAGTTTTTCTCAGCATGATGTTGGCCATCTTCAACGTGGCCGGTTTGATGAGTATCTTGCCAACGGTGTGCGGTTTGCCCTGCTTTGCAATCAGGTACGCAACTTCATACGACGCAGTGAGGATCGCTTTGTGCAGTGGAACTGACTGTCTTCCGTCCCGTTCCGTCAAACACGTGAACCCGAACCGCACAATCCTCCGACAACTTCCTTTTTTTGCTCAACATACTGCAAAAAAAAAAAAAAAAGTAACAAACTGATCTTAATTGAGTTCAGGCAAATAATTATATGACAAAAATTAAAAAAGGAACATGCTTAAATATAATCAGTACCCCTCTGAAAACTGAGAAATTTTAACGAAGAAAACATAACTTATAGTTACGATGACAGGATTTATTATCTACTCAACTCTATGTCACCTCAAATCCCATTATAATATTAAATAGAAAACTGCGAATTGTTAGTTTTGAATTGCGACCAAAGGAGTTGTCACCTCCACCTAATTTTCTGAGTAATTCAATCATATTTTATAATCACCAACCACTTTTGACTTTATTTTAACTCTGAACCCACCCTGCATATCCACAAACATTTCCAACTTACTTTTCAATTAATCAGTCACTCCAAAGTAAGGCGTGACCAATGACGCACGGCACACGGCAAGCTAATCGAGGCTATTCACTGGAATTTCCGAACACCTGCAAAGTCCAAAATCCAGTAAGTAAGTAAGCAAGTAGGCACCATCAACAGAATAATTAGTAAGTTGCTCATTGATTCAACTTACTAGTCAGTGTAAAACAACTTATCTTAAACACAGAGCAGAGAAACCATGAATGGGATGGGAATGCAATTACAAATAACATTTCCATTAGTTCGTAACATACATAGCAAAATAATAATAATATTAATAATAAGCGTAATTACACATAGACTCAAAATTGATACAAAACTAAAAAAAACAAATTGCAATGCGTTTCGGAGGACCTCCGCTGAACCACTGAGACTGGCTCACTGAACCCCTGGGGTTCGGTCGAACCCAGGTTAAGAACCACGGCTCTAGGTGTTCAAGACAGCTGCTCACCACCATCTCAAATCACCTCCTCATCCACCCCCAATTCAAAACCATGATCTTTTCTACACCCATTAAACCACACCCATCCCTCCAAAAATTTTGCTTCTGTATCCACCTTGTCCACCGTTTACTTTTTCCCCTAACCCTCATCGTTACCTGTTTACCTTGTTTGGCCTTCTCCATCTATTTTCTCCCTCCGCCTTGCTTGGTGTTCCCCCCTTCCCCTGCTGTTCCTTTCCGAGCCTCGACTATCTATACAAAAAACTGCAGCTTTCTTTTTCAATTCTTGTTCTGATTTGTGTTCAAAATATAACATTCAATTGAAATAACGTCGTTCCTCGATCATAAACTAAATAAACTCCATGGAGCAGCCAGGGGGTTTATGCTATTCTCTTTATGATTATTAATACTAAAGCAGAATACCCACCCTACAGCGTGCAACACGTTCTTTTGAAGCATCCCTTAATTTTGGCAGTGTCCAGTATGGGGAACATACTGCTGCCTCAATCGCTCCAAAAAATATAAAAAATAACCAGGCTACATACATGAAGCAAATACATGTGTTCTGCTTATGTGCATATATAATGCATCGTGGTTATATAGCTCAGATAATTCCAATTCCAACCCCTCTCTCCCCCCAAAGGAACAAAATGCCAAATGGGTGGAAATGCTTTTTCAAAACATGGTGGAATCAAATGAAACTTCAGGAAACTCACCTTCAGGGTGTTTAGGCAAAGGGGTGGGGTTAGGGACATTAATCCCTGAAAGTTTCACCTTCCTCAGCCAAATCCTCTCAGGTAGGTGGTCTTTCTGTCTTCTACCGACTCCTCTCCGGCCTTGCTCCCCCAGCTCTCTCTGTGCTCTGTCCCCCAAATATTCCTACAGGTCGCACAAGATCTGCCAGCAACCCTCTGATGGTTAAACTGCCAAAATCAACTCTCTATTCACCTTGTCTTTCATTCCTCTTTTCTCCCGCCTCTGGAACAAACTCCCACACTCCCTTCAATCCCACTCCTCCTTCCAGGTCTTTAAAACAGCTGTTCACCACCATCTCTTATCTTCCCCCATCCAAAACCTTGATCTTTTCTACCCCCACTAATTCACCCCAGATCCACCTTGTTTGAAATTCCAACTTCTTTCCTGGAAGTCCTGGCAGTGTCCATAGGTTTTATACCTCTCCCACCCCCCCCCCCTTCCCATGCCTCCCCCCCAAAGCCCTCTCCCTCCCACAGATCTCTCGATGTCTCCATGTCTCTCGGTCCCTGCTCTCAAATGTTGTGTTTATGTCCTTCCCCCTCTCTCCCCATCTTGTCTACCGCTCCCGATGTTATTTGTTTTATGTGTCGGTTTGTCTGTTTGTCTTTCTGTGTGATTAATGTTCGCTCTTTCACGAGCCTCGATCTTGTATACAAAAAAAAAAGAAAAAAAAAAAGGAGTCGTCGATGAAACATACAACATGCATACTGTCGAGTTGTGCACCAATTAACATCGATAACTGGACGGATGGAACGAACTGGCTTTAACTCCCTTGGACACGTCACATTACTGACGTGTGAGAATGCAAGAAGCACACGAGTTGTTTTTTTTAAAACGGGGTTAATTTCCTGAACACAAATATCAGGGAAAGATGGTGGAATGGGAGGGAGAAAGAAAATGGGGAAACACGTAATCAATATAAAAAACATAGGGGCATTACCCTTGGCTCTCACCTGGGAGAATAAGCAGTATACTGCACTGATTAAAGGTATTTCAAACCAATTTCAATGCTTTCTGGAAGACGGGGCAGCATGTAGAATCATACCAACATAATCGTAAGACTTTAAACAAACAAAAAAATACCTATTTTGTGGGGCGGGGACACAGATTTGCGGACATGCGGGGACACAGACACAGGACACAGATTCAACTTATTCCGACCTCTGGCTAAACACAGAACTTATTACATGCAGATTCCCTATCACGACAGTCGAGCACCTACCTATGCAGATCTACCTGGATCTAGATATTCCTCTACCCCCCGACAACAATATATATATATATATATATATATATATATATATATATATATATATATATATATATATATATATATATATATATATATATATACAGCACACAGTCATGTGAAAAAGTAAGTACACCCCATGTAAAATTTTGACTTTTTCAACATATTTTAACATACAGCTATTTGATCTTCATTTCAACAATATTGACAGACAAAGGTGATATAATATAACAAATATCATGAAACATTTACATTTTGTAGTCCATTGTACAATTTAAATAAACATAAATGCAAATTTCACATGTGGAAAAAGTAAGTACACCCCAACATTTATCACTACTTCAAATACCTAAAATTAGAATCAGGTGCACCAGCTCAGGTGCAAATGATTAGAACATCGTTAGAGAGGAGCTTGGAGGAACCTGTCTTATTTGAATCTCAGACATTTAGTTTGGTTTGCTCTTTGTTGTTGAAGTGTGCGGCGTCACCATGCCTAGATCAAAAGAGCTCTCTGACGCCTTCAGAAAGAAGGTTATAGATGCCTACAAGTCTGGGCAGGGATTTAAAAAGATCTCCAAACAATTTGAAATCAATCATTTGACTGTCCGGAAGATCATCTACAAGTGGAGAAGATTCCAAACAACTGCCAACTTGTTGAGGCCAGGCCACCCCAGCAAGTTCAGCCCGAGAGCAGACCGCAAGATGCTGAAAGAAGTCTCTAAGAACCCCAGAATGTCATCACGGGACCTACAGGTAGCTCTTGCCACTGTTGATGTCAAAGTGCACGAGTCTACCATTAGAAAGAGGCTGCACAAATTTGATCTACATGGGAGGTGTGCCAGGAGGAAACCTTTGCTGTCCAGAAAGAACATCAGGGCAAGACTAAACTTTGCTAATGAACACCTACGCAAAGACCAGCACTTCTGGAACAATGTGCTCTCGACAGATGAGTCAAAGGTAAAGCTATTTGGCCACAGTACCAGAAGACATGTTTGGCGAAAACCGAAGACAGCATTTGACCACAAGAACCTGATACCAAATGTAAAGCATGGCGATGGAAATATTATGGTTTGGGGCAGCTTTGCTGCATCAGGGCCAGGGCAGCTCACCATCATATGGTCTGGCACTATGAATTCTTCATTGTACCAGAGGGTGCTTGAGGATAATGTGAGGCCGTCTGTCGGAAAGTTGAAGCTCAGCCGAAGGTGGACCTTGCAACATGACAATGACCCTAAACATACCAGTAATTCCACCAAGGAATGGCTGAAAAGACAGAAATTGAGGGATCTGGAATGGCCAAGTCAAAGCCCGGATCTAAATCCCATCGAGATGTTGTGGGGGGATTTGAAACGAGCTGTGCATGCACGAAGTCCCTCAAATATCACACAGCTGAAAGAATTCTGCATGGAGGTGTGGGCAAAAATTTCTCCCAGTCGATGTCAGAGACTGGTAGACAGTTATAAGAAACGCCTACTTGAGGTTGTTTCTGCCAAAGGGGGCAATACCACCTATTAGAGCCAAGGGTGTACTTACTTTTTCCACATGCGAAATTTGCATTTATGTTTATTTAAATTATACAATCGACTACAAAATGTAAAAAAAATTTTTTTTTTTTTTTTTTTTGGTTGTTGTATACTGAATCGAGGCTCGTGAAAGCGCTAACATTTACTTCACAAACAAATCAACCAGACAAACAAAATATATAAAAAGAGGGAGCGGAAGACAAGATGGGGAGAGAAGGGGAAACACACAAACACAACATTTGAGAGCAGGGAGATATGTGGGGGAGGGAGAGGGCTTGGGGAGAGGAGGCGTGGGAAGGGGGGGGGGGGGGTAAGAAGTATAAAACACAAGGACACTAAGGACTTCCAGGACAGAAGTTGGTATTTCAAAAAAGTGGAATTGGGGTGAAATTAGCGGGGATAGAAAAGATCAAGGTTTTGGATGGGGGAAGATAAGACATGGTGGTGAACAGCTGTTTTAAAGACATGGAGGGTGGAGTGGGATTGAAGAGAGTGAGGGAGTTTGTTCCAGAGGCGGGAGAAAAGAGGAATGAAGGAGTGAAGGTGAGCAGAGAGTCTTGATTTTGGCAGTTTAACCATAAGAGGGTTGCAGGCAGATCTTGTGCGACCTGTAGGAATATTTGTGGGACAGAGCCCAGAGAAAGCTGGGGGGGGCAAGGCCAGAGAGGAGTTGGTAGAAGACGGAAAGACCACCAACCTGCCTGCGGTGAGTGAGTGAGAGGCCCTTGGAGTTAGCTTCATCGCGGGAGATTCCAATGATTCTGAACGCTTTTGTTTCAACAGCGTGAAGACGAGCTAGGTGTGAGGCAGGAGCACCAGCCCAGAGGGGAGAGCAGTATTCCATTGAGCTGCGGATGAAAGCCTTGTATGTGGTGAGGAGCTCAGGTGTGCCGAGGAAGGACTTTGCACGACGGAGGATGCCCAGTCAGCGACTGGCTTTGGAGGCCAGATTTGAAATGTGATTTTCCCAGGAAAGGTCATGGCAGATAGTGAGACCCAAAAGCTTGAGTGACAGAACTTCTTGGAGAGGATTATTCAGAAAGTGGATGGGAGGGTTGTCCAGTCGGTCTTTTCGGAGAGACATCGTAAGAGTGTGAGATTTGTCAGGATTGAAAGACACTAGGGCATTGCCCGTACTATATCTATATCTAAAATTATATCCCCCCCCCTCTATTTACATGAAATGGTTTGGTCCAAAGCGAACGGCTTGCGAGTACGGTGACAATCCCCCCCCTCTATTTACATGCAATGGTTTGGTCCAAAGCGAACGGCTTCCGGAGTTTGGTAAAGAAATCGCCATCGCGTGCACAAACGCGCAGGAAAGCGAATGAATCGCAAATTCGGTTTTATTAGTTTTAAAACATAGTTTAACGCCAACATAGTTTGCAAACGTGAAATAAATGAATACGCTCTCAAATGTGCCATCCGAGGCAGAGTGTGTCCTCCACGTTCGGCACACGCGATCGTTCGCTGCTCTCTGATTGGTTGAATCGTTTTTTGGACATAGCTCGGTAAGTAATTGTCCGATTAATATGAAACCTTGAAAAGGCACATCCTCGGGTCCCCAGCAATATACCTGGCAAGTTAAAAGTATATCGGACCCGTGGTTGTCGAGAAACAGCGGTCACAGACAAACAGACGTACAGACGTACAGACGTAAAAACGTACAAACGTACAAACAGAGATTACTGGAATTATAGATAGATGTTCCACTTGTTTGCCCAGTCTGTGATTTTGTCAAGGTCTGCAGAGAGTGAGGAGGCTGCAGACTGCCGATCTGAGGGATGAAGAATGGAGCGACAGAGAGTAGAGTCGTCAGCAAAGAGATAGAGAGGATTTTCAAGAGAGTCAGAGAGATCATTGATGAAGACCAGAAAAGCACAGGGCCCAGAACACTGCCTTGGGGAACTCCAGCCTGAACAGGAAGAGGACATGAGAGAAACCCATTCAGGGCCACACGTTGACTACGACTAGAGAGGAAGTCCGCCAGCCATGCGTGGAGATTTCCATGGATACCAACAGAGGAGAGTTTGGTGAGCAGAGCGGGGTGCCAGACCATATCGAAGGCACGTGATATGTCAAGGGAGACAGCTCTAATTTCCTGTTTGGCATTGAGGACCTCCATCCATTGTTGAGAAAGCAGAAGCAGCATGTCCAGAGTAGAGTGACCAGGTCTGAAACCAAATTGATGATCAGAGATCAAGCCATTGGAGAAGAGGAAAGATTTCATATCCGAAGCAATGATGGATTCCATTACGTTGCTGATAATTGGGAGAAGGCTGATTGGTCTGCAGTTGCTGGGATCTGTTTTTGCACCTTTTTTGTGCAAAGCGGTGATGTTGGCAGATTTCCAAGCAGATGGCAGATGATCTTGAGCAAAAGAGAGGGTGAAGAGAACAGAGAGAGGGAGTGAAAGAGCGGAAGAACAGGATTTTAGGACCCGTGGGCTGATGCCGTCAGGTCCAGTTGCAGAATCAGAGGCGAGGGTTGACAAACTTTTCCACCTTGTCAGGAGGAAAGGACACAGAGTCCAGGAGCAGCTGGGTACGACTGGGTACGGTGGGTACAGAGAGGGATGGGTTTGGGACACAAGATTTAGAGGCAAACACAGAGTTGAGGCATTCAGCTTTTTCACGTGCGGAGTCAGCCATGTGGCCGTTTGAGGTGAGGGAGGGGATGGAGGGGGAACAAACACCAGAAACAGATTTGACCAGACGCCACCAGGATTTGGAAGAGGGACACAGATAAGAGAGTTCGGGCCTGAGAACGGAGAGATATTGTTTCCTGGCTCTCCTGAGGGTGGACACACACTTGTTTCGGGCTTTGTGAAAGGAAATGAGATTTCCTGCCGTTGGATTTGCTTTCCAGGAGATGAAAGCAAGTTGTTTCTGGGCAATAGCCTCACCACAAGATTCCGTGTACCATGGACGGGAGGAAGGGTATGACAACTGAAGACGAGATGGGATAAATCTGTGCATGAGAGAGAGCAATTTACTTTGGAAGAATTTCCAGGATGAGTTGATGTCAGAGGCGGTAGAGATGGGAGACCAGTCCAGATGATTGATGGCTGCTTGAAGACCGTGCCAGTTGGCCTGAGTGAAATGCCAGACTCGTCGACGCTGATGAGGCTCTCTGAGAATGGTCAGAGAGATGTCCACTTTAACAAGCACATGATCAGATGAGCCGATTGGAGCAGAAGAAGAGCAGCAGACATTTTCAGGGAAGTTAGTCATAACCAAGTCCAGAAGAGAAGATGCTCCGTTGACTGAGATCCGGGTCGGGAAATTGACAGATTGTGTCAGTCCCAGTGAGTCACAGAAGTCCTTTGCTGAAGAGCCACGGCTGGTTAGAGAGGTACCCACACCCAGCCAACTGGCATGGTGACAATTGAAATCACCACATATGAGGAAGAGAGAGTTGGGATGGGTAGATAGAAGTTTGTCCATATTATCAGACAGCGAGATGTAGATGGAGTCATCAGTCTAGACTACGGATTTTTATGTTAAGAAAATAGGCCTTTTATGTTTTGAAAAGCGGAAATATATTTTTTTTATGTGAAAAAATCCCGAAATATTTTTTTCCCCCGTTTTATTCATTTTTTATTATTACCAAGTTTTTCAGAAATCAGTCAAAAAAAGAACAAAAAATGGTAAGCTTTTTCCTGCACAACATTAAGCACCCTGGGCTAGTAAACAGGTAAAAAATGACGTTCAGGTACCTTTATTGCAACCGCATTGTTTGATAAGTAGAGGACTAGAAGAAATTGACAAGACCCTTTTAGGAACGGTTAAAGTAGGTGTTTGAAATCATTATCTTGGTAATGTTCTCCTTGGTGAGGCGGTGTCGGCGGTCGGTGAGGACGTTTCTGTAGACGGAGAAGGACCTTTCCACGTCGACGCTGACGATGGGGCAGTACCTCAAGAGGGGGATGTCAGCAAGCTTGACTCCAGCCGGCACACCAACCTCAGATCCGTGCTGATCTCCATCCAGGATCAAAGCCACTGTCCTCAGCACACCAATGTCGGGATTGCGCTGCAGCACCGCCTTGAACTTGGTGAGCAGGATCTCCTTACGGCAGCCTCGGATCTTTTCGAGCTCCTCCTTGGCCTGATCAAGGAGCTGGAAGGCCTTGGCCAGCTCCATGCCGGCCTCCTCCAGCTGCTTAAGAGTCTTCGGGATGAACGACACGTGGGCATTTAAGAAGACCAAACTGAGCTTGATGTCCGCCTTTCCGAACAGGTCCTTGGCACTCCAGATTGCCATCGCGTCGTCATCGTTCAGCTGGTCCACAATGTCCTTGACGGCCTCGAAGTGCTCGGCGTAAAACACCGCGGCGTCAATCCACGTCCCCCACCGAGTCAGAATGGGCTCCGGGGGGAGAGAAAGATTGGGCTGCTGCTCCTTCCAAAAGACAACACGCGACGGGGCTTTGACGAACACCTTCTTCGTCGTGGCAATCAGGTCGTTGACGTCCTTGAACATTTCTCAGACTGTCTCGCAGACACGGTGGAGCGCGTGGGCAACGCAAGTCACATGCAGCAAGTCCGGGAAGAGTTCCTTCAGGGCATGGCCGGCCTTGATCATATAGGCCGCGGCGTCGCTGACGAGGACCTTGAGGCACTCCGGCTTGAAATCAGGCCAAAGATAGCGCAGCGTGTCATTGACTGCACGCACGATCTCCCCGGAGTTGGTCTTCTCCAGAAACATGCACTGGATGAGGTGGGGACGAAAGTACCCCTCCTTGGACAAGCGTCCCGCGATGATGTTGGCCACATATCGACCTGCCGAATCGGTCGCCTCGTCGACGGACAGCCAGATGGGCTGCTGTCCGAGGTCGGCACGGATCCCCGCCAAGGCCTCGTCGTAGCACTTGTCGAGGTAGTGCTTTCGAATCCAGCTTTCATCGGGGATCTGGAGAGTGATGTGCTTCTCCAGGAACGACCGGAGGGCAGGGTTTTCCAATTTCGACCATGGGATGCCAGCGGCCAGCATGGCCTGGCACAGCTCCTGAGCCACGACGTTGCACTTGTGCCTCTTTCCACCACCAAAGTCCTCCATGGTGGCTTGCGTGACCGTCCTCTTCTTCTTCAAGGCCAAGTTGCTCTTGTGGCGGTCTCCTCGGACATGTTGGGCCAGCTCAGACTTCTGCTTCGCCCGGAAAGTCTTTTCACAAGCTCGACAAAGCCGTGTCACTTGACACGTACTTGAAGGTGGCCCCATCGCCGCCAGCGTTGAATTCCTTCAGCCACTTGTCACGAAGAGCAGCACTCATCTTGATAGGAGACTTGTTCACACTTTGTGTACACTCTCTCACTGTAGTACACCGCCTCACTGCTGTACACGCTGGGGACGCAACGCACGCAAGTGGACGCAACGTTTTGTTTTTGAGATCGATCGCAGTTAAAAATTTCGATCGCAGTTACAAATTTCGATCGCAGTTTAAAATTTCGAAAAATTCCTTAATTTGTTTTAGCGTTGCCAGACATTTTCGACCAAAAAGGGCATTTTATTTTATTTTTCCCGAAAAAGGGCGAAATTCTTTTTTTCTCCGAAAATAGCTAAATAATTTTTTTGCGCGCAAAAAAGCCGTTTTATGTGAAAAAATATTTTTTATTTTTTCACATAAAAATCCGATGTGCAGGACTCATCACTGTTTGGTGGACGGTACAACACACATATAAACAAAAGGTGGGAGCGAAGGGGAAGCCGTAGCCAAAGGTATTCCTGGGGGTGAGGTGGAGAGAGGGCAGTGGCAAGTGAGGAAGAGTTTTTGATAAAGATAGCAACCCCACCTACAGGACGAGGCTCAGGTCTATCATACCGGAGGAGGGAGTAATCTGGGAGAGATACCAAGGAATCAGAGACATCATGAAGGAGGAAAGTTTCTGTTAAGCAGATCACATCTGGTTTGTCAGAAGCAACCTGTATGGAGAGATCAGTCAAGTTTGAGCGAAGGCCCTGGATGTTTGAGGTCCATACTGTTAAAGAAGAGGAAGGGGGAGCATCGGATACAGAACAGGGGGGGGGGGGGGGGGAGCGGTAGGTAAGATGTGGAAGAGGAGGAAGAGGTAGGGAGAGCTGTTGAAGGTGTGTCAGAGATTTCAGAATAGCTTGGAGAAAGGGAAGAATGGGGCGGACAAAAGGTTTGGTGGTGATTGGGTGAGGAGCAGTGAGGTGTTATTTGAGGAGGGGGAAGAGAGGCAGAAGGTTGGGGGAGATGAAGGTGAAAGTTGGAAGGCGGAAGAAGCAGGGAGGACGCTTTGAGCAGGAGGGGTGAGAGGGGAGTCTAGGAGGGGAGGAGCGAGGGAGAGTCTCGGAGGGGAGGGGTGTGGGGGGAGTTCTGGAGGGAAGGGGCAAGGGGGGAGATTTGAAAGGGATGGGTGATGGGGAAGATTTGGAGGGGAGGGGGAAGATTTGAAAGAGATGGGTGATGGGGATGATTTGGAGGGGAGGGGCAAGGGGGTAGATTTAGAGGGGAGGGGTGATGGAAGTTTTGGAGGGGAGAGGTGTTGGGGAAGTTTTGGAGGGAAGGGGTGATGGGGAAGATTTGGAGGGGAGGGGCAAGAGGGAAGATTTGAAAGGGATGGGTGATGGGGAAGATTTGGAGGGGAGGGGCAAGGGGGAATATTTGAAAGAGATGGGTGATGGGGAAGATTTGGAGGGGAGGGGCAAGGGGTTAGATTTGGAGGGGAGGGTTGATTGGGAAGTTTTGGAGGGAAGGGGTGATGGGGAAGATTTGGAGGGGAGGGGCAAGGGGGAAGATTTGAAAGGGATGGGTGATGGGGAAGATTTGGAGGGGAGGGGCAAGGGGGAATATTTGAAAGAGATGGGTGATGGGGAAGATTTTTAGGGGAGGGGTGAGATTGTATTTTGAAAAGTGTACGATTAATGGGAAACGAACATTTATTGCAAAATGAGTTTTTTGAGGCCTTCGAGTCAAAAATACGTTTGAGGATGCTGAAGGATGGGTGGAGTGCTGGAGAGTTTAGGGAATGTATGAAAGAGGCACTGTAAGAGATGGAATTTTTTTTTGGAATGAATAGATTTGTTTGAGCAAGTCGAAAGCATCCTTTTATAGAAGAAGAAGAAAAAGGTGTTATAGTATACGACAGAATACAGTTCTTCAGGGGACAGTTTAAACATTTTTAACAACGTGATCACGAACAACGTGGTCGAAGAACGAACGAACAAATAACGAACAAACGCATAAGAACAGAGAAGGAAATATTTTTTTGGTTTTTTTTTTTTGAGTTGAGATTTTAAACAAGGAAGTATGGGGTGAAAAGAACGGGAAAAACAGAGACCGAAAGTAATTGTAGCGCAATCTAAGAACCGCTGAGACAAAAACAAAGCCTCAAGCCAAGGTCGGACACGGTAGCCTACTACACTAGGCCTCAGAATACGTGACACGAACTAACCGACGATTCTGAATGCAGGTATGAAAAACCAACACCGAGAATCCTATTAAAGACACACCAATAGGTACACACCGAAAGAAAGATACAGTTTCGACAAAAACACAATTGTGAAAATTTACTTGACTTCGAAAGCGTGGGCACATGGACAGCTTTGAAGAGACGTGACCTCCAATCTTGCGCATGTACAGAGTTTCATGATATTTGTTATATTATATCACCTTTATCTGTCAATATTGTTGAAATGAAGATCAAATAGCTGTACGTTGAAATATGTTGAAAAGGTCAAAACTTTACATGGGGTGTACTTGCTTTTTCACGTGACTGTATTATATATGGACAGTGTGTTCATGAAGTATTCACACCCCTTGACTTTTTCACATTTTCTATTGCAGCCTGAATTGAAAATGGATTAAATTGAGTTTTTTTTGTCACTGGTCTATACATAATACCCCAAAAATGTCAGTGGAATTTTTTTTTTCTTCCGAATTTGTCAAAATAATTCATGATATTCCGTGTGTTCAACCCCCTGAGTCTATACGACGTAGACACGTCTTTGGCAGCTATTACAGCTTTACGTCTTCTTGGGTATGTCTGTATCAGCTTTTGACATCTCAATTTGGAGAGTTTTTCCCATTCTTCCTTGCATAATTGCTCAAGCTCTGTCAAGTTGCATCGGGAGCGTCGGTGAATGCCAATCTTCAAGTCTTTCCACAGATTCTCAATGGGATTCACGTCTTTGCTTTGGCTGGGCTACCCAAGGACTTTCACGTTCTTGTTCTGGAGCCATTCCAATGTTGCTTTGGCTATATGCTTGGGGTCATTGTCCTGTTGGATATTCCTTCCAGATTATATCCTTAGAAGTCTCATAGTCCCTGCCACTGAAAATCATCCCATAGCACAATGCTGCAAACACTATGCTTCAGGGTAGGGATGGTGCTAGATGGGTGATGAGCTGCGCTCGGTTTCCGCCAGACATAGCCTTTTGTATTCAGGCCATAGAGTAAAATTTTCGTCTCATCAGACGACATAATATTTTCCCTCATACTCGGTCTTTCGTGTTTTGCAAACTGCAGGTGTGCTCTCATGTGCCTTTTTCTCAGGAGTGGCTTCCACCTGGCCACTCTCCCATAAAGCCAAGTTTTGTGAAGTGCTGCAGAGACTGTTGGCCTTCCAGCCCATTCTCCTATCTCAGCCAATGAACTCTGTAGTTCTGTCAGACTGGTCACCTCCCTGACCAAGGTCCGTCTTGCCCGTTTGGTCAGATGGCCAGCTCTAGGAAGAATCTGGGTAGTTCATATTCTTTCCTTTTCCTAATGATGGTGCTCACTGTGCTCTTGGGAACTTTCAACACTCTTGAAATTGTTTTTATCTTGCCAAAACGAAGTTTTTGCAAGATGTATTAGTCAGCTTGTATGTTTGTTTGTTTGTTTTTTTGTTTTTTTGTTTTTTTGTTTGTTTGTTTGTGGTTAATCATTTTTTTTCACGTTTAGATCACTCTGTAGACCACAGTTATTATTGGAAACTCCTGTAACTTCGCATATCAGAGTCCTATAGAGATACCCTTCAGCACACAAAATTTTGAAGGTCAAGGTCAAAGGTCAAGGTCACTTTGCGGTCAATCATGGAGGTCAACGAAACCCTTATTTTTTGAGTAACTTTGATCGGATCGTCTCCAAACTTCATGGGAATCTAGTATATGGTCCGGCGCTCAGCTGATTAGTTTTTGGTGGCGATCGGCCTTGACCTTCATGGTTAGCGCTGGAGGTCGAAAATTATTGACCCCAAGGTCAAATTTTGAAATCGTAGGTACCATATCGAGTAATACCTCATATGAATGCCCTTGATGAGTGCTTCCCAGATCTGTAAACAGTTTGACGCTATGACGTCATTTGATGACGTCATGACGAAAAAACGGAATTTTCATGAAAAAATTATTTCCTCAGTTCTCATCAAAATCTTTCAATATTTCATGTGCGTTGGTCATGAAGACATACTATTCACCATACGAAATTATTAAGGTCAAGGTCAAAGGTCAAGGTCACTTTGCGAAGTGAAGCTTTAGACATTTATAGGTCAAGGTCAAGCTTTAGACATTATATAAATGACGTCATTTGGTGACGTTATAAGGCAAACACGTATTTTTCAAGGTCACTCTCTAGAACGATTATCATCGGAATATCTCGTGGGCAGACATTCCTCAAAGAGTCGCTTCTAGTGGATAGCAGTTCTGTTCACCTCAGTGTGACCTGAAGCAAGTCACTCATGTTCACATTTTGGCAAGATACGGTTCACCCTGTGGGTGACATATGTTCATTTGTTTGTTTTTTTGTTTTTTTGTTTGTGGTTAATCATTTTTTTTTCACGTTTAGATCACTCTGTAGACCACAGTTATTATTGGAAACTCCTGTAACTTCGCATATCAGAGTCCTATAGAGATACCCTTCAGCACACAAAATTTTGAAGGTCAAGGTCAAAGGTCAAGGCCACTTTGCGGTCAGTCATGGAGGTCAACGAAACCCTTATTTTTTGAGTAACTTTGATCGGATCGTCTCCAAACTTCATGGGAATCTAGTATATGGTCCGGCGCTCAGCTGATTAGTTTTTGGTGGCGATCGGCCTTGACCTTCATGGTTAGCGCTGGAGGTCGAAAATTATTGACCCCAAGGTCAAATTACGAAACCCTTATTTTTTGAGTAACTTTGATCTTATGATCTCCAAACTTGGTGGGTATATAGGGTGTGGTATGGCGCTCAGTTGATTAGTTTTTGGTGTCGATCGGCCTTGACCTTCAAGGTCATTTTGAAGGTCATTCAATTTTGACCAAAAGGTAAAATTTTCAAGTTTCAGTTACCATATCGAGTAGTACCTCAAATTGAAGCCCTTGTTGAGTGCTTTCCAAACATATAACTAGTTTGACATTGTGACGTCATTTGACGGCGTTATGACGAAAAAACTGCACTTTTCATGTATATTGTATTGCTTTAGTTCGCATTGTTTAGGTCACTCTGTAGAGCACAGTTCCCTTTGGAAACTCTTGTAAGTTCGCATATCAGAGTCTTTTAGAGATACCCTTTAGCACACAAAATTATGAAGGTCAAGGTCAAAGGTCAAGGTCACTTTGCGGCCAATCATGGAGGTCGACGAAACACTAATTTTTTGAGTAACTTTGATCGGATCGTCTCCAAACTTCATGGGAATCTAGTATATGGTCCGGCGCTCAGCTGATTAGTTTTTGGTGGCGATCGGCCTTGACCTTCATGGTTAGCGCTGGAGGTCGAAAATTATTGACCCCAAGGTCAAATTTTTAAATCGTAGGTACCATATCGAGTAATACCTCATATGAATGCCCTTGATGAGTGCTTCCCAGATCTGTAAACAGTTTGACGCTATGACGTCATTTGATGACGTCATGACGAAAAAACGGAATTTTCATGAAAAAATTATTTCCTCAGTTCTCATCAAAATCTTTCAATATTTCATGTGCGTTGGTCAGGAAGACATACTATTCACCATACGAAATTATTAAGGTCAAGGTCAAATGGCAAGATACGGTTCACCCTGTGGGTGACATATGTTCATTTTACCCTTCCCCAGATCCACGCCTCCTCACAATTCTATCTCGGAGATCTACGGATAGTTCCTTGGACTTCATGGTAGAATTTCTGCTCTGACATACACTGTCATCTGTGGCACCTTATGCAGAAAGGTGTTTCTTTCTAGGTCATGTCCAATCAATTTAATTGGCCCCAGGCAGACTCCAATCAAGTTGTAGAGACATCTCAAGGATGATCAAAGGAAAGTGGATGCACCTGAGCTCAATTTCGAGTGTCATAGCAAAGGGATTGAATACTGGTTGACTCAAGACATTTCAGCTTTTCATTTTTCATTAATTTGTAAAAAAAATTCTAGAAAAAAAAAATCACTTTGACATCATGGGCTATTATGTGGAGATCAGTGACAAAACAAATCTCAGTTTAATCCAATTTAAATTCAGGCTACAGCACAACAAAATGTGAAAAAGTCAATCGTGAGAATTCTTTCTGAAAGCAGTCACTCACTCACTCACTCATCCTCTTCGTCCCATTGGGACATAAGGCTGCTTCCAGCTTTCACCATTTATCTCTACCCTGAGCTACATTCTGCACCTCACTCCATGATGGACCTTTCTCTTCCAGATCATCTGCCATAGTCTCAGCTACCATAGAACAGACCCAGTACCTCTACTACCTCCAGATCAGCTACCATCGAAGAAATCTTCCTCAAACCAAGTTGTTTTTGGCCTGGCTGGTTTCCTCCTTCCTGGCAGTGTGCATCCCAAAGCAAGATTGGGGATTCGGTCAGGGGACATTCCAAGCACATGGCCAAGCCATTGGAGGCAGCGACACTTAATTTCAAGGGCAATGCTGTGGCAGCCGGTTTTTTCATGTAAGTCTTTGTTGGATATCTTATTACGCCAGAAGATGCGGCAGGTTTTCCTAAGGCATCTATTGTCCCTTAACTAACCCTACCCTACCCTGACTTTACCTGACCTTACCTAACCTTACCTAACCCTACCCTATGTCCTAACTCTATCCTAACCCAAACAGTTCAATCTTGGTTTCATCAGACCACAGAATCTTGTTTCTCACAGTCTGAGAGTCCTTTAGGTGCTTTTTTGCAAACTCCAAGCGGGCTTCCATGTGTCTTTCACTGAGGAGAGGCTTCCGTCTGGCCACTCTGCCATAAAGCCCAGATCGGTGGAGTGTTGCAGTGATGGTTGTCCTTCTGGAAGTTTCTCCCATCTCCACACAGGATCTCTGGAGCTCAGCCAGAGTGACCATCGGGTTCTTGGTCACCTCTATTACCAAGGTCCTTCTCCCCGGATTGATCAGTTCGGCCGGGCGGCCAGATCTAGGAAGAGTCCTGGTTGTTCCAAACTTCTTCCATTTAAGAGTTATGGAGGCCACTGTGCTCTTGGGAACCTTCAATGCAGCAGAATTTTTTTTTGTAGGCTTCCCCCGATCTGTGCCTCGACACAATCCGGTCTCTTAGCTCTGCAGGCAGTTCCTTCGACCTCATGGCTTGGTTTTTGCTCTGATATGCATTGTCAGCTGTGAGACCTTATATAGACAGGTGTGTGCCTTTCCAAATCATGTCCAATCAATTGAATTTACCACAGGTGAACTCCAATCAAGGTGTAGAAACATCTCAAAGATGATCAAGAGAAATGGGAGGCACCTGAGCTAAATTTCAAGTGTCGTAGCAAAGGGTCTGAATACTTATGTCAATGTGATATTTTAGTTTTTTTCTTTTTAATAAATTTGCAAAACTTTCTTAAATCCTGTTTTCTCTTTGTCATTATGGGGTATTGAGTGTCGATTGATGAGGGGAAAAATGAATTTAAACGATTTCAGCATGAGGCTGCAACATAAAGTGTGAAAAAAGTGAAGGCGTCTGAATACTTTCTGAATGCACTGTAGCTGCAGAATAATAAACTGGCCTCAATCAGAAATTAACAAGTTAGACATCAAAACAAAACTCCTTCCCATCCACAAAATGTTGTACAAAAACCAGTGCATTCTGTAAATATACCTGCCGTGGCAAGAAGAAGGGAGCGTGCTGATGGAACTCAACCAGGTGCACAGAGCAACTAATGTAGGACTAGCTGATATGTGAAATGCTCAACAGACTATCGGATGCAATTTGTAAACAAACATGAACACAACAAACCTGAAAAGTAACCCAAACTCACCTTGCAAAAAAATTTCTAAAAACAGGTGTGAATAGAAGATGCCACACAGGAAAATGAAACAAACAAATACAGCCCCAAAAATTACAAAAACGATAAAAGAAATATAAAAAAAGAAATATGCACCAACACCTGGGAGAATGACGAAATAGCAGGAAAATACAAAAACAAATTGGACAGAATGGGGATAGACAAAGAAGGCTCATTTGAATGGCTAAAAAGATGTCAGCCCAACTGGGACGATGAACAAATCATAATAAACGCCCAAGATCAAGGACACTGCACCAATGGATTTAAAAAGATGGCGGGACTGAGCCAGTCGGACAAGTGCAGATTCTGCAAGGCAGAAACAGAAAGTACTAGTGACCTGCTCTTGGGATGCAAAAAACGATCAGAACAACTTTGCACACAACAGCACAACAAAGTATGCAAAGTGATTCATTGGCATATCTGAAAAAATTTAAACATCCCAATACCAGAAAACTCATGGAAACACGAAGCAAGGGCAATCATTGAAAATGAGGATGTCATGCTCACGTACGACCTGATGATTCCATCGAGCATGAACATAGAAAACAAAGCATTGCGTCCGGACATTGTACTCAGGAACAAAAAGGAAAACACAGCATTGATGATTGAGATATCATTACCCAACGATTTTGGTCTAAACAGTCAAGAAATCAATAAAATGACCAAATACCAGGACCTCAAAAATGAGGTCCAGAGATCTTGGAAGCTGAAGAGCATCAAAATTGTACCAGTGATAATTGGAGCAACAGGAATGATGAAGAAGAACCTCACTGAGATTGTAAAAACCATCCCCGGGAATATTACCACAAATTAACTACAACTGGAGGCAATCCGGGTTTCGGTGACGATCCTGAAAAGATCCCTTGGAGCAAAACTCTGAAAATGTTGAACAGCTTGGTCCATGAACCGCGATCTCTTACCGAAGAGGAGGTGGATATTTTTGATCCTGGGAGGTCTCCGTTCCACCTCCTGAAACCCGCAAATGGAGACAACAACCAATGAAACACACACACGGAACACACAAAATTGCACTGGGTACAACGATCAGGAGTGCCATGCAAACATCGAGCTATTTCAGAGTGAGTGCGCATCCCCAGCAGAAAGGAAAACTTCAAGCCATTTTAGATAAATAGCTTTTACGATGTTGAGAGCCAAGTCATTTCATTATTTTCTCATGAGGTTTGCGATTACTGCAATTGAAGCAGTCTTTAATGCAGGAGTGGTGTAACCAAAGTGTTTAACGGTGTCACCTCTCCATTCTCTGATTCAATTAACCCTTATACTAGTACTTTCCAGAAAGCAACAACTCTCCTAAATATGCCATTCTCGGAGATCTGTATTTGCGAGGTCCAACAGAAATGCCAAAACATGTTAAAGTTGGGAAACAAAATGGAAAGCTGAAACTTTTTCTTTCAAGCCATGGCTTAGTCAGTGAATTTGCAACAGGAGCATGTCACCTTCCTTTTTTTCCTGACCTTTTCTCATTTTCCTGACAAATCCTTCACAGCAGGTGCAAATTAGAAAGGGTATGGACCCAGAGGGAAAAGGAACAAAAAGCACAGATGTAAAAATGTTCTTTGATGCACATAAATGGCCATTAAAACGTATAGTATACCTCATTCATGTCAAATACAAATGCTCTCTGGATTCTTGTTCTGGCAGAAATCTCTCCCTCTCTGATGTACCATAGGCTACTCTTCACAGAGCATTGGTGCTGCCAAAGCAGCTTCCTGAGCAAGGGTTATACTGGGTGCTTTCATGGCAGAAATAGCTCTCGATCAGATCTCCCTTCCTTGAATCATCAACATGCCTGCACAATGACATCAACGTGTAATGCTGCTTACCGACTCTGCTTTAAAAAATTCAAAATCATCATGAAGTTGTCCCCTAATTTAGAGAAAAGTATATTATTGAAAATTGCAATTCCTGACAAGCCAATTTGTTGTGTCATGGGACAAAAGATATTTCAAAAGAATCTGAAACACCAAGATACATTACAAGTGCATTACAAGATACATTACAAATGTATACCGGTACCTAACAGCCCTGTCTTTCTGGCTGCGTTTGAGCTTCTATGCTGCTTGTTCACCCAATGTAACTCCCTCTCACTCGTCTCACTCTCTCATTCTTACCACTAGCGTGACTCGGTGCGCTCCGCGCGCCTCACCACACGTTTCAGAGGGGTAGGCATCTTTAACCATTTCCGTGTCTTTTGGGTTTCATGGTGTTTTGGGTCTTCAGGGCCATTTGTGTCTTCAGGGTCTTTTGGATCCTCTGGGCCTTTAAGGGTATTTTGGGTATTTTAGGTGTTTTGGGTCTTCAGGGTCTTTGGTGTCTTCAAAGGCTTTTGGGTCTTTAGGGTCTTCGGTGTCTTTTGGGTCTTTGGGGTCTTCAGGTGCTTTTGGATCTTACGGTTCTTTTGGTTCTTCTTGGTCTTTAAGGGTCTTCGGGGTCTTTTGGGTCTTCGGGGTATTTTTGGTCTTCGGGGTATTTTTGGTCTTTGGGGTCTTTTTGGTCTTCGGGGTGTTTTGGGTGTTCGGGGTGTTTTGGGTGTTCGGGGTGTTTTGGGTGTTCGGGGTGTTTTGGGTGTTCGGGGTGTTTTGGGTGTTTTGGGTGTTCGGGGTGTTTTGGGTGTTCGGGGTGTTTTGGATCTTCGGGGTGTTTTGGGTCTTCGGGGTGTTTTGGGTCTTCGGGGTGTTTTGGGTCTTCGGGGTGTTTTGGGTCTTCGGGGTGTTTTGGGTCTTCGGGGTGTTTTGGGTCTTCGGGGTGTTTTGGGTCTTCGGGGTGTTTTGTGTCTTCGGGTTGTTTTGGGTCTTCGGGGTGTTTTGGGTCTTCAGGATGTTTTGTTTTGAGTCTTCGGGATGTTTTGGGTCTTTGGGTATTTAGGGTCTTTTTGACCTGAAGGGTATTTGGGGTCTTTGGGGTCTTTGGGGGTCTTCAGGGTATTTAGCTCAGGTTCCTCCCATTTCTCTTGATCATCTTTGAGATGTTTCTACACCTTGATTGGAGTCCACCTGTGGTAAATTCAATTGATTGGACATGATTTGGAAAGGCACACACCTGCACACAGGCGACAAACAGGGTTGGCGGCAGGAAGGGCATCCGGCCGTAAAACATTGCTTCAAAAAGGGGACCAAAAAAACAACAACCACGGTCCCCGAAAAGGCCAACCCCCGCTTCGAGGGGGAAAATGGCCTCTAAACGGTGGTACACACGTGTCTATATCAGGTCTCACAGCTGACAATGCGTATCAGAGCAAAAACCAAGCCATGTGGTCGAAGGAACTGCCCGCAGAGCTCAGACAGGATTGTGTCGAGGCACAGATCTGGGGAAGTCGACAAAAACATTTCTGCTGTATTGAAGGTTCCCATATTTCTTAATACAGGAGTGTAAGGTTTCAGTAGTATCGTTTTCGTCATAGTAATGGTAATAGCCGGCGAAGCCGGTGTTGTCAATAAACGAGTACGTATTATGTTGAAAACCTGATTATGCCTTGGCTCGAGAATCTGAAGCGCAGTGGGCGCAGCCATCTTGCGTGGGCGGAAGTATGCATAACAAATTTAAAACGTTCATTAGGAGTTTCTTTCACCGGTCGTCGTTTGATTCACAATCTTATGCACCTCCGATGTATTAATAAAATAATTTAAGACCAACATCGGCCCGCACGGGCCTGGTTATCTTCAACAAAACGCGTCACCAAACACCGGACCCAATGAGAGTCGAGCATTTGCAAAAATATTTCTAAAATGAAAGCGCTCGATGGTTGGCGCCATCGACCGGATGCGGAAGTTTGCATAAAACAATTGCGAAAAAGTTCAATCGGAGTTTGTTTCACCCGTCGTTCTTTGATTCATAATCTAATGAAAACTCTCATTAGTAATTAAAATACGTTAAGACCAACCTCGTTATCTTCAATGAAAATCGTCATCAAACACCAGAACCAATGAGGTTCGAGCATTTGAAAAAATATTATTACGCGTTTCGGACGTGAAAACGGCGTCAAATATTCTAAAATTGACGAAGAATTATTTTTTAGAAATCTCGCGGCCGTATGGGATAGTTTTTCACGGCCAGAAATACGGTATAAGCGGTTTACATATTTAGTTTAGAAATACGGATAGTTTTTCACCGCCGGAAATATCCGAAGTTGAGACGGAATTCTTCACCGAATTAATCACTGCGACGCCGGGAACTGCGACGGGAATCACTGCGACGTCTGCGACGCCGGGAACGAGGTTGGTGCAAAACAACCGAATCACGCGTAAGCATATGCTGCTCGAATTAGTTCTCATCATATGCTCAAATTTCCTAAGCTAAATCGTCATTGCTTTGGGCACTGTGAAACGTATCAAGTCACTCGCTTACTGCACAGCGAAAAAGTACGAGCACTTGAACAACGTGTTTTTCGACTCGATTCTGCAAAACGCCCGCCATGTCACTCGGTCAAAGCCAAAACGAGGAACAATGTTTCGCCTCCATTCTTCATCGCCACACCGACCTATCAGATGTGGCATGAAGGACGACGTTTATGCTTAACCACGACATAAATGTACCCAAGTCTTGGGTACCCAAGCTAATTCGTGAGAAAGTGTCATGTGACTCCTGCTCATTCACCAGGTTACAATCTACACTGTTTCAATTACCAGTTTAAGTCTACACTTTAACTGTACACTGCTAAATTTCTCTAAAGCGTGTAAAGACCTTTGAGTGCTCGCACCAGCATATATGTGTTGTTGAGGATGTTCAAGAGTACTTACAGGTCGCTATCAGCGTCTATCACCTTCTTTTCGAGATAAAAAAGCAATGTTCTCACGAAACGTAATTGGAAAGTAAACCACTCTGGGCCATTTTCGAAATTTTTCTCTTCTTTCATGATAGACCTAAAAAGCCGAATTAGGCTTCAATCCCATGCTCCCATGCTCAGTAGGTTTGTCTGATTTATGATGTCCTGCACTTACCGGTATAAGCGGTTTACATAAAGAAAGAAAGCTCGGTTTGATTAACGACAGTCACACATTGCCGTTGAAACGGCGCTATCGTCTGATCTGTCGGCACTGATCTTACTGCAAGCTAACTTCTTCTGGTGGAAGAAGCCGCAGTGCCCGGAGAGAACCAGCCCTGACAGTGACTGAAGTTAGAAGACTACACACATACTGTGAAAACGTATGTTAAGCCCAGTTAAAATTTCTTAAAATAGGCCCTAAACTAGCACATCGTATAGTTACTTCCTTCAGCTTCTTGTGACATTTATTGTATTTTAGGTATTGGGGAGGACTGTCTGCTCTTCTCTTTTACCAAGTCTTACCAGGTACGGTACCAACTACACCTACCTACTACCAACTACCTAACCTACTGATGGGTAAAATAGTGGCAAGAGGCTTTGGCTTCGCCGGCTCATTGCGGCTTTGCAGTCGGTACTAGTAGCCGGCGAAGCCGGTGTTGTCAATAAACTAGTATGTATTATGTCGAAAACCTGATTATGCCTTGGCTTGAGAGTTCCGAAGCTCAATGGAGGCCGCCATCTTGCGGATGCGGAAGTATGCATAACAAATTGAAAACGTTCAATAGGAGTTTCTTTCATCCGTCATTGTTTGACTCACAATCTTATGCACCTCCAATTTATTATTAAAATACTTTCAGACCAACATCGGGTCGCACGGGCCTGGTTATCTTCAACGAAACGCGTCACCAAACACCGGACCCAATGAGATTCGAGCATTTGAAAAAATATTTCTAAAACCAAATCACGCAATGGAGGCCGCCATCGACCGGATGCGGAAGTTTGCATAAAACAATTGCGAAAAAGTTCAATAGGAGTTTGTTTCACCCGTCTTTCTTTGATTCACAATCTAATGAACCTCTAATTTGTAATTAAAATACGTTAAGAGCAACCTCGTTATCTTCAACAAAAATCGTCACCAAACACCAGAACCAATGAGATTCGAGCATTTGAAAAAATATTTTAAAAAAGCTTATTACGCGTTTCGGAGGGTGAAAACGGCGTCAAATATTCTAAAATTGATGAAGAATTATTTTTTTGAAATCTCGAGGCCGTCGGGGATAGTTTTTCAAGGCCAGAAATATGGTATAAGCGGTTTACATATTTAGTTTAGAAATACGGATAGTTTTTCACGGCCGGGAATATCCGAAGTTGAGACGGAATTCACCGAATTAATCACTGCAAGCTAACTTCTTCTGGTGGAGGAAGCCGCAGTGCCCGGAGAGAACCAGCCCTGACAGCGACTGAAGTTAGAAGACTACACACATACGGTGAAAACGTATGTTAAGCCCAGTTAAAATTTCTTAAAATAGGCCTTAAATAAGGTATCTATCTTTCGGTGTGTGTACATATAGCGTATCTTTTGGAAAATTTTCGGTGCTAATTTTTCGTACATGTACACACAATCGTCGGTTAATGGTATCGAGTATTCTGCGGCCTAGTACTCGTAGGCTTAGACTACCGTACCGTCTCCGACCTTGTGGTTTTTTCTCTCAGCGATTCGTCGAATGCGCTGAAATTATTTTCGTTCTCTGTTTCGTACCAGTCGTTCACCCCGTACCTCCTTGTTTAATATCTGTACTCACAAAAAAAAAAAAAAAAACCCCAAAAAAATATTTCCTTCCCAGGTCTTATTCGTTTATTTGTTGTTCTTTTTGTTCGTTCGTTCTTCGTTCACGATCACGCGGCTAGAAATGTATAATCTCTGCCCTGAACAACTATTTTCTCTCATATATTATAACACCCTTTTCTTCTTTTCCTACAAAAGGATGCTATCGTCTTGCTCACCAAATCTATTCATTCCAAAAAATATATATAATACCATCTCTTACAGTTCCTCCTTTCTACATTCCCTAAACTATCCAGAACTCCACCCCTCCACCAGTGTCCTCAAACGTATTTTTGACTCGAAGGTCTCAAACTCATTTTGCAAAAAATGTTCGTTTCCCATGAATCGTACACTTTTCAAAATCCAATCTCACCCCTCCCCTCCAAATCCTCCCCATCACCCATCCCTTTCAAATCTCCCCCCTTGCCCCTTCCCTCCCCTCCCTCCTAAACTCCCCCCACACCCCTCCCCTCCGAGACTCTCCCTCGCTCCTCCCCTCCTAGACTCCCCTCTCACCCCTCCTCCTCAAAGCATCCTCCCTGCTTCTTCCCCCTTCCAACTTTCACCTTCATCTCCCCAAACCTTCTGCCTCGCTCTTCCCCCTCCTCAAATAACACCTCACTGTGCCTCACCCAATCTCCATCAAACCTTTTGTCCGCCCCATTCTTCCCTTTCTCCAAGCTATTCTGAAATCTCTGAAATCTCTGACACACCTTCAACAGCTCTCCCTACCTCTTCCTCCTCTTCCACATCTTACCCTACCCCTCCCCCCCCCCTGTTCTGGACCCGATGCTCCCCCTTACTCTTCATTAACGGTATGGACCTCAAACATCCGGGGCCTTCGCTCAAACTTGACTGACCTCTCCATACAGGTTGCTTCTGACAAACCAGATGTGATCTGCTTAACAGAAACTTTCCTCCTTCATGATGTCTCTGATGCCTTGGTATCTCTCCCAGGTTACTCCCTCCTCCGGTATGATAGACCTGAGCCTCGTCCTGGAGGTGGGGTTGCTATCTTTATAAAAAACTCTCTTCCTCACTTGCCCTCCACTGCCCTCTCTCCACCTCACCCCCAGGAATACCTTTGGCTACGGCTTCCCCTTCGCTCCCACCTTTTGTTCATATGTGTGTTGTACCGTCCACCAAACAGCGATGACTCCATCTACATCTCACTGTCTGATAATATGGACCAACTTCTATCTACCCATCCCAACTCTCTCTTCCTCATATGTGGTGATTTCAATTGTCACCATGCCAGTTGGCTGGGGGTGGGTACCTCTCTCACCAGCAAAGGACTTCTGCGACTCACTGGGACTGACACAATCTGTCAATTTCCCGACCCGGATCTCAGTCAACGGAACATCTTCTCTTCTGGATTTGGTTATGACAAACTTCCCTGAAAATGTCTGCTGCTCTTCTTCTGCTCCAATCGGCTCATCTGATCATGTGCTTGTCAAAGTGGACATCTCTCTGACCATTCTCAGAGAGCCTCCTCAGCGTCGACTAGTCTGGCATTTCACTCAGGCCAACTGGCACGGTCTTCAAGCAGCCATCAATCATCTGGACTGGTCTCCCATCTCTACCGCCTCTGACATCAACTCATCCTGGGAATTCTTTCAAAGTAAATTGCTCTCTCTCATGCACAGATTTATACCATCTCGTCTTCAGTTGTCATACCCTTCCTCCTGTCCATGGTACACGGAATCTTGTGGTGAGGCTGTTGCCCTGAAACAACTTGCTTTCGTCTCCTGGAAAGCAAATCCAACGGAAGGAAATCTCATTTCCTTTCACAAAGCCCGAAACAAGTGTGTGTCCACCCTCAGGAGAGTCAGGAAACAATATCTCACCATTCTCAAGACCGAACTCTCTTATCTGTCTCCCTCTTCCAAACCCTGGTGGCGTCTGGTCAAATCTGTTTCTGGTGTTTGTTCCCCCTCCATCCCCTCCCTCTAGCCTAGTCAAAAAATCTGAAAATGTGCCTTTATAGAATGATTGAGGCATTTTTGAGTAAAAGCAAACAAACCACTTTTTCTGGGGTAGTTTTTCATGCTGAATATGAATCTGTTGTTTGCCAAGCCCAAAAATGCGTAATTAGGTCACTAATCAAGGTCAAAGGTCAATGAGTGCAAAATTCAATTTTTTTGAAAAAATGCTTTATTTTACATCCCCTATCTGTACATTTCAATTATTTTACAATATTTTGTCTAGTAAGGTTGCTAAAGCTTTTCAAAATCTTATTTTTAAAGGAAAACGTGAGGACACATCTATGCTCATTTGCCTTTATCTCTGTAAGGGGCGACAATTAGTTTTTGCGTAATTTGCTTGCAGTTTAACCTCTAAATGCACAATGGGGCAGAGTTTTTATGCTCCTATTGATGGTCTAGAGATAGATTTTATAAAGACAGAATCTAAATGTCACCGGTAAACAACATAGGTCAAAGGTCAATGAGTGCGAAAGTCTTGCAATGACGTAACAGTTACTTGCACTTGAAACCATCCCTTTCACTCAACAGTGAAAGTGGCTTCATCTTTCTGACCCCAATGCATTTGCCATGTTTGTCAAATCATTTCCATTCAGACAGAGCAGGGTGTTCTTCAATAGACCCTTAATGATGAAGAATGAATCTAATAGCCTAGCATAAGCCATCTAGTTCGTACCCTAGGCATCAGGCATTAAACATTTCAGGAGTACAGGTAAGGGTCTTTTTAAGATTGTTAAAAAATGAAATATAAAATCAAATGAAAGTAAAGGAATGCATTCTTCTTTGGTGAGATACATGTACATACAAATGTGTAATGTATGCTTGACATCTCACATCATAGGCAGGCCTACATACATGTACATTTACCTAACAGTAGCAAAAAGACAGGCAGGGCATGGGCATTGACGATGAGTGCCTAATGCATCTACCACTAATGAATTAGTGATATCGGTTAGATGTTTTGTCTTGAAGAAGCTTTACTTTGTGTCTTTGAGAATAAGATTAAAACCCGGGCCAACACTGCCTGCGCTTATTCGATCATTTAAGGGCTGTTGCAGTATATCATACAACGTTGTAGTTTTCATGGTCAGAACATGCGTGCCTGGTGCTTAGTTTGGTTTCTGTTTCTCCCCTCAGGCCAACCATGGAACCTATTGCCAGCCTCAAGCGACAGCGTGAGGATGTGTCGTTTGAACTTTGTATCATTTGTCAGGGAACTAGCCAGGTCAAAGATACGATTTTCAACCAGACAAACCAGGGTATTGCTGCCATCAGAGAGGCGACCGAGCTCCGATGCAAACTTAGACACTATGAATTTCGATCAGCCGTGGACAGGCTTTCGACTCTCTTTGCAGAGCCTCCAGAAAGTCTCCCCAAACTTAAATGGCATAAGCTATGTTACTCTGCATACACACACAAGGGGAAAATAAATGCTAAGCTAGCCAAGGAACAATCGAAAAACGAAAAAGATCCTGAAAGAAAGAGTGTTTCGGCTGAAGCATGTCCGTTTTTACGCAGTAGTACTACTAAGATGAACTGGACATTGTGTATGTTCTGCCAGAACTTTGACAAGAAGCAGAAGACAAGTCGTGTCACAACCTTCAAAATGAGTAATGAAATTACGGAAAAAGCTAAATTTGTACATAACATCTTAGTCCGTACTGCAAATGAGAATGATTTAATCTCAGCTGAGGCATGTTACCATGTTAACTGTCTTAGTAAATTCTTTAGGGATGTCAAAAGGGCGGAAACTGAAAGCAAATCAGCAGACATGGCGATATCATGGTTGTGTCAAGAGCTGCGTCACTCTGCTGAGAAAGGGCACGTATTTGAACTATCTGCAGTGTTCGAGAGGTACAAAGAGTTAGCCAGTGAGTGCGACGGCACAATTCCTACATCGTATCTTAGTAGACTGGGGACTTTTAAAGAAACTTTGTCGAATTGCATTGGGGACATTTATGAATTTCTTGTGCTAAGAAATTTGGCGCCTTCAGAGAAACAAACTTTGCTTCTTCCACGACATTTCAGTCACATACCTCTTTCAGAAATGGTGTGCGGTCAGAACAGTGCAGACTATATTCCCATATTTAGACAACAGGATGATCATTTTCTGTCTTTAGTGCACGTTGCTCTGCAACTCCGCAGTGATATCATGTCACATCCTGCATTCGAAGGTTGCAATGTAAGCGAAAAAGCAGAGTTGGCAAGTGTACCACCATCTGTACTCATGTTTGTGAATATCTTGCTTGGAGGCCAAAGTAGTGTCGATGCTGAGTTTGACGAAAGTGAGATGTCTGAAACTGGTTGGGTGAAGAAGACAAGGGTCCTTAGCATTGGACAAGACATGGTCTATGGTGTATGTGGAGACAAGAAGGCACCGCCTAAACACGTTGGAATGGGTATGACGCTGCACCAGTCAACTCGATCAAAGAAATTAGTTGAGCTATTCCATAATGCTGGGCACATAATCAGCTATAACCGGGTTCTTAGGTATGACACTGCCATGGCTGAAAACACTCTGAAAGCGCTTGATCAAGAAACTGGGGCAGTTGTTACCAGCAACCTGGTTTCGGGACGATTTGTGCATTTTTCTGGCGACAATATTGACATCAATGACTCTACCCTAGATGGCAAAAATACATTTCACGCTACTCAGTTAGCTGCCTGGCAGAGGGGGCCATCTGCTGAAAGCGGTCTTGGAGACATCAAACCATCCAATACGTCAACATTGGATATACCAACAGCAGTTGAAAAGATCCAACAACAGCAGTTTCCGACACCATCAAAGAAGGTCACAGAAGATGCTGAAAAGTTCATTTGCCATATCTACAAGGAACCATCTGAGAACTGTAATCAAGCCCGCATTAAACTGTTCAACAAATGCCATGCAACGGAGACCCTACCTCCATCTAGTGATGCAGCAAAGTTCCACATAGAGCGTGCAAACTACCAAAGTTTCATTTGGAGAGAGGCCAGTAATCCAATGACAGATCTGCCACCGCCGACTGATTGTGGATGGAAACTCGTTGATGACAAGTTGTCACCGGTTCTTACAACTTTACCGTCAATTCCAAAGGGATGCCGAGAACTTACTCAGTGTGGTTGCAAGAAAGGTTGCAGTTCTGATAGTTGCTCTTGTCGGAAGTGGGGGAAACAGTTCTGCACTGAGGCCTGCAAGTGCAATGCCAGTGAAACACCATGTCGAAACAGGCCAAAGTAGGGGGGGGGGGGGGGTCAGAGCTTACACAGTTAAGCTAATTGGCATTCCCCTGGATGGCTCCTCCTTCCAGCCAATCAGTCTGACAGACTGCAATTGATTCAGGATTAATTAAGAATACATGTGATAATGATCAACTGCCTGCACTCCAAACATGTTTGCCATGAAGTGCATTTTGCGCCTTGTGCCATGTAAGTGCACTTTGCGCCTTGTGACCGTTAGCCTTAATTAAGTGGCTAATTAGTCAAATATTGACATTTAGTGTAGAAAACAATCTTGCTATTATATAGGACTCAGGTAAACCACTTCACTGATGGTATTTAAGGCAACAATTCAAGTGAATTAAAACAGTATGTCAAAAAACGAAAAGTTGCTTCATTACGGATATATTCACAAAAATCTGATTTTTTCCCTTCACAATTCCCTTTACTTTCATAATTGTGAAAAGCTGTAGTAACCTTACCAGACAAAATACTGTAAAATAATTGAAATGTACAGATAGGTGATGTAAAATAAAACATTTTTTCAAAAATTTTGAATTTTGCACTCATTGACCTTTGACCTTGATTAGTGACCTAATTACGCATTTTTGGGCTTGGCAAACAACAGATTCGTATTCAGCACGAAAAACTACCCCAGAAAAAGTGGTTTGCTTGCTTTTACTCAAAAATGCCTCATGAATTCACGTTTCCCAGAAATTTGACTAGACTACTCACCTCAAACGGCTTAACGGCTGACTCCGCACGTGAAAAAGCTGAATGCCTCAACTCTGTGTTTGCCTCTAAATCTTGTGTCCCAAACCCATCCCTCTTTGTACCCACCGTACCCAGTCGTACCCAGCTGCTCCTGGACTCTGTGTCCTTTCCTCCTGACAAGGTGGAAAAGTTTCTGTCAACCCTCGACTCTGATTCTGCAACTGGTCTTGACGGCATCAGCCCACGGGTCCTAAAATCATGTTCTTCTGCTCTTTCACTCCCTCTTTCTGTTCTCTTCACCCTCTCTTTTGCTCAAGGTCATCTGCCATCTGCTTGGAAATCAGCCAACATCACCGGTTTGCACAAAAAAGGTTCAAAAACAGATCCCAGCAACTACAGACCAATCAGCCTTCTCCCAATTATCAGCAAAGTCATGGAATCCATCATTGCTTCAGATATTAAATCTTTCCTCTTCTCCAATGGCTTGATCTCTGATCATCAATTTGGTTTCAGACCTGGTCACTCTACTCTGGACATGCTGCTTCTGCTTTCTCAACAATGGATGGAAGTCCTCAACACCAAACAGGAAATTAGAGCTGTCTCCCTTGACATTTCACGTGCCTTCGATACGGTCTGGCACCCTGCTCTGCTCACCAAACTCTCCTCCTTTGGTATCCATGGAAATCTCCACGCATGGCTGGCGGACTTCCTCTCTGGTCGTAGTCAACGTGTGGCCCTGAATGGGTTTCTCTCATCTCCTCTTACTGTTCAGGCTGGAGTTCCCCAAGGTAGTGTTCTGGGCCCTGTGCTTTTTCTGGTCTTCATCAATGATCTCTCTGACTCTCTTGAAAATCCTCTCTATCTCTTTGCTGACGACTCTACTCTCTGTCGCTCCATTCCTCATCCCTCAAATCGGCAGTCTGCAGCCTCCTCACTCTCTGCAGACCTGGACAAAATCACAGACTGGTCAAACAAGTGGAACATGTCTTTCAATCCTGACAAATCTCACACTCTTACAATGTCTCTCCGAAAGGACCGACTGGACAACCCTCCCATCTACTTTCTTGGGAAAACCACATTTCCAAGCTGGCCTCCAAAGCCAGTCGCCGACTGGGCATCCTCCGTCGTGCGAAGTCCTTCCTTGGCACACCTGAGCTCCTCACCACATACAAGGCTTTCATCCGCAGCTCAATGGAATACTGTTCCCCCCTCTGGGCTGGTGCTCCTGCCTCACACCTTGCTCGGCTTCACGCTGTTGAGGCCAAAGCTTTCAGAATCATTGGAATCACCTGCGATGTAGTCAACACTGAGGGCCTTTCACTCACTCACTCACTGCAGGCAGGTTGGTGGTCTTTCTGTCTTCTACCGACTCCTCTCCGGCCTTGCTCCTCCAGCTCTCTCTGTGCTCTGTCCCCCCAATATTCCTTCAGGTCGCACAAGATCTGCCTGCAACCCTCTTATGGTTAAACTGCCAAAGTCTAGGCTCTCTGCTCACCTTCACTCTTTCATTCCCCTTTTCTCCCGCCTCTGGAACAAACTCCCCCACTCCCTTCAATCCCACTCCTCCCTCCAGGTCTTTAAAACAGCTGTTCACCACCATCTCTTATCTTCCCCCATCGAAAACCTTGATCTTTTCTACCCCCGGTAATTCACCCCAGAGTCCTTGCAGTGGTCATATGTTTTATTCCTCTCCCACCTCCCCCCAAGTCCTCCCGATGTCCCTGCTCTCAAATGTTGTGTTTGTGTCCTTCCCCCTCTTCCCCCTCTCTTTTGTGTCCTTCCCCCTCTCTCCCCATCTTCCCCTTGTTTTTTGTGTTTTGTGTGTCGGTTTGTCTTTTTGTTTGATTAATGTTAGCTCTTTCACGAGCCTCAATCTTGTATACAAAAAAAAAAGAAGAAAAAAAAAAAAAGCTAGCACATCGTATAGTTACTTCCTTAAGCTTCTTGTGACATTTATTGTATGCAGGTATTGGGGAGGACTGTCTGCTCTTCTCTTTTACCAAGTCTTACCAGGTACGGTACCGACTACACCTACCTACTACCAACTACCTAACCTACTGATGCCATAGTGATGGGTAAAATAGTGGCAAGAGGCTTTGGCTTCGCCGGCTCCTTGCGGCTTTGCAGTCGGTACTAGTAGCCGGCGAAGCCGGTGTTGTCAATAAACGCGTACGTCTTATGTCGAAAACCTGATTATGCCTTGGCTTGAGAATTCCGAAGCGCATTGGAGGCCGCCATCTTGCGGATGCGGAAGTATGCATAACAAATTGAAAACGTTCAAAAGGAGTTTCTTTCACCCGTCTGTTTGATTCACAATCCTATGCACCTCCAATTTATTATTAAAATACTTTAAGACCAACCTCGGGTCGCACGGGCCTGGTTATCTTCAACGAAACGCGTCACCAAACACCGGACCCAATGAGAGTCGAGCATTTGAAAAAATATTTCAAAAACCAAATCACGCACTGGAGGCCGCCATCGACCGGATGCGGAAGTTTACATACAACAATTGCGAAAAAGTTAAATAGGAGTTTGTTTCACCCGTCTTTCTTTGATTCACAATCTAATGAACCTCTAATTTGTAATTAAAATACGTTAAGACCAACCTCGTTATCTTCAACGAAAATCGTCACCAAACACCAGAACCAATGAGATTCGAGCATTTGAAAAAATCTTTTTAAAAAGCTTATTATGCGTTTCGGAGGGTCAAAACGGCGTCAAATATTCTAAAATTGACGAATTATTTTTTAGAAATCTCGTGGCCATCGGGGATAGTTTTTCACTGCCAGAAATACGGTATAAGCGGTTTACATATTTAGTTTAGAAATACGGATAGTTTTTCACGGCCGGAAATATCCGAAGTTGAGACGGAATTCACCGAATTAATCACTGCAAGCTAACTTCTTCTGGTGGAGGAAGCCACAGTGCCCGGAGAGAACCAGCCCTGACAGCGACTGAAGTTAGAAGACTACACACATACGGTGAAAACGTATGTTAAGCCCAGTTAAAATTTCTTAAAATAGGCCTTAAGCTAGCACATCGTATAGTTACTTCCTTAAGCTTCTTGTGACATTTATTGTATGCAGGTATTGGGGAGGACTGTCTGCTCTTCTCTTTTACCAAGTCTTACCAGGTATGGTACTGACTACACCTACCTACTACCAACTACCTAACCTACTGATGCCATAGTGATGGGTAAAATAGTGGCAAGAGGCTTTGGCTTCGCCGGCTCATTGCGGCTTTGCAGTCGGTACTAGTACCCGGCGAAGCCGGTGTTGTCAATAAACGCGTACGTATTATGTCGAAAACCAGATTATGCCTTGGCTTGAGAATTCCGAAGCTCAATGGAGGCCGCCATCTTGCGGATGCGGAAGTATGCATAACAAATTGAAAACGTTCAATAGGAGGTTCTTTTACCTGTCTTTGTTTGATTCACAATCTTATGCACCTCTAATTTATTATTAAAATACTTTAAGACCAACCTCGGCCCGCACCGGCCTGGTTATCTTCAACGAAAAGCGTCACCAAACACCGGAACCAATGAGATTCGAGCATTTGAAAAAATATTTCTAAAACCAAATCACGCAATGGAGGCCGCCATCGACCGGATGCGGAAGTTTGCATAAAACAATTGCGAAAAAGTTCAATAGGAGTTTGTTTCACCCGTCTTTCTTTGATTCACAATCTAATGCACCTCTAATTTGTAATTAAAATACGTTAACACCAACCTCGTTATCTTCAACGAAAATCGTCACCAAACACCGGAACCAATGAGATTCGAGCATTTGAATGCATAAAACAATTGCGAAAAAGTTCAATGGGAGTTTGTTTCACCCGTCTTTGTTTGATTCACACTTTGGTTTGATTCATCTGGCTTTTCAACATAATACGTTCGCGTTCATTCACAACACTGGCTTCGCCGGCTACAAGTACCCGACTGCAAAGCCGCAATGAGCTGGCGAAGCCAAAGCCTCTTGCCACTATTTTACCCATCACTATGGCATAAGTAGGTTAGGTAGTTGGTAGTAGGTAGGTGTCGTCGGTCCTGTCGGGCAAAGGGGGGCATTAAGCTCCAGGGGGCATTAGGTTCCAATACATTGTAAATCCTGAAGGTAAATATAATGCATTTACAATGTAGTGGAGCCTAATGCCCCCTGGAGCTTAATGCCCCCCTTTGCCCTACCTGGTAAGACTTGGTAAAAGAGAAGAGCAGACAGTCCTTCCCCAATACCTAAATGCAATAAATGTCACAAGAAGCTTAAGGAAGTAACTACATGATGTGCTACCTTCGGGCCTATTTTAAGAAATTTTAACTGGGCTTAACATACGTTTTCACAGTATGTGTGCAGTTTTCTAACTTCAGTCGCTGTCAGGGCTGGTTCTCTCCGGGCACTGCGGCTTCCTCCACCAGAAGTGGTTAGCTTGCACTAAGATCAGTGCCGACAGATCAGACGATAGCGCCATTTCAACGGCAATATGTGGCTGTCGTTAATCAAACCGAGCTTTCTTTCTTCATGTAAACCGCTTATACCAGTAGGTGCAGGACAACATCATAAATCAGACAAACCTACTGAGCATGGGAGCATGGGAGCATGGGATTGATACCGGTAGGTGCAGGACAACATCATAAATCAGACAAACCTACTGAGCATGGGAGCATGGGATTGAAGCCTAATTCGGCTTTTTCGGTCTACCACTAAAGAAGAGAAAAATTTCGAAAATGCCCCAGAGTTGCGACTATTGTCGCGAAGGGTGCACTAACGGGAAGTTACGTAGTTCCGCGGCGCCTATTGAACTTTTTTGCAATTTTTTTATGCATACTTCCGCATCCGCAAGATGGCGGCCTCCATGGAGTGATTTGGTGCGTCAAAGCTTCAAAATTATTGAAGGATCCTGCAAAATTTGGCTTTTCAACATAAGATTGTGAATCAAAAAAAGACGGGTGAAACAAACTCCTATTGAACTTTTTCGCAATTTTTTATGCATACTTCCGCATCTGGAAGATGGCGGCCTCCATGGAGTGATTTGGTTTTTGAAATATTTTTTCAAATGCTCAAATCTCATTGGTTCCGGTGTTTGGTGACGATTTTCGTTGAAGATAACCAGGGCCCGTGTGGGCCCGGGGAACGAGGTTGGTCTTAAAGTATTTTAATTACAAATTAGAGTTGCATAAGATGGTGAATCCAAAAAAAACGGGTGAAACAAACTCCAATTCAACGTTTTCGCAATTTTTATGCATACCTCCGCATCCGCAAGATGGCGGCCTCCATAGAGCGATTTGGTGCGTCAAAGCTTCGAAATTCTCAAGGGATCCAGCAAAATCTGGCTTTTCAACATAATACGTACGTGTTCATTCACAACACCGGCTTCGCCGGCTACTAGTACCCGACTGCAAAGCCGCAATGAGCCGCGAACCCAAAGCCTCTAGCCACTATTTTACCCATCACTATGGCATCAGTAGGTTAGGTAGTTGGTAGTAGGTAGGTGTAGTAGGTACCGTACCTAGTTCAAAATGACACAATTTGCATTCTGGATGAGATTAAAATTTATAAAACTTCCTTCTTGATTAATTCGGTGAATTCCGTCTCAACTTCGGATATTTCCGACCGTGAAAAACTATCCCCTACGGCCGCGAGATTTCTAAAAAATAATTCTTCGTCAATTTTAGAATATTTGACGCCGTTTTCAGCGTCCGAAATGTGGTAATAAGCTCTTTTGAAATATTTTTTCAAATGCTCGAATCTCATTGGTTCCGGTGTTTGGTGAAGATTTTCGTTGAAGATAACCAGGGCCCGTGTGGTGAAGAAAATCTTTGGTGAAGATTTTCGTTGAAGATAACCAGGGCCCGTGTGGGCCCGTGTGGGCCTGGGGAAAGAGGTTGGTCTTAAAGTATTTTAATTACAAATTAGAGGTGCATTAGATTGTGAATCAAACAAAGACGGGTGAAACAAACTCCTATTGAACTTTTTCGCAATGTTTTTATGCATACTTCCGCATCCGGAAGATGACGGCCTCCATCGAGTGATTTGGTTTTTGAAATATTTTTTCAAATGCTCGAATCTCATTGGTTCCGGTAATTGGTGACGATTTTCGTTGAAGATAACCAGGCCTGTGCGGGCCGAGGTTGGTCTTAAAGTATTTTAATTACAAATTAGAGGTGCATTAGATTATGAATCAAAAAAAGACTGGTGAAACAAACTCCGTTTGAACTTTTTTCAATTTGTTATGCATACTTCCGCATCTGCAAGATGATGGCCTCCATTGAGCGATTTGGTGCGTCAAAGCTTCGAAATTCTCAAGGGATCCAGCAAAATCTGGCTTTTCAACATAATGCGTACGCGTTCATTGACAACACCGGCTTCGCCGGCTATAAGCTGAGAGACTTTTGGTATTTTTTTTTTTTTTAGAAAAGATGGGGGCGAGTGACGAGTAGGGAGAGAACGGAAAGAAGATTCATGGGGAAGAGGAAGCTTTAATAGTTTTGGGAGCAGGATGAGATGAGTTAGGAATTCCTCAATTATACATTTGTAATACTAGTACACCCACTCACTATGGGAGTGGCAGGAAGGGTCATTCCTTTTTCGGGTATATAGATTACAGTCGATCTATGGTCTGGTCTCAAGAACATTGGGTGTGTTCATTTGCCAAGTTTCTTGTGGAGAGATCACCAAGTGGTTTAAGCATTCGAGCAAGCACTCCATTCAAAACCGTTAAGGAACGGCTGGCTTGGTAAGCACTAGCTAGCTGATTGGTAAATGAGCACAACATGGGCTTCCTCCCTTTCAGTTTCGTGTTAAACAGCAGGAGCGAGTTTCAAATGGCCGCCACAAAAGACGCCATGTTAGTGCCAGGAAGGGTCATGTTATTAACCCAACCCTTGTGGGGTATATAGAGCACAGTTCTATCGATGCTCAGCTCAGATCTATGCTCAGTTCTGTTAGGAAAACTTACCTCACGGATGCCAGGATTCCTCCAAATTTGTTTTTTTAGTGTTATAAACAGCATTAGTGATTGTTTAAAAAGCTAATTATACGTGTTTGTGGTTTATAATATTTTTACTTATGGTAGAGGCCGTTGGGCCGTTGCTCCCCCGAAAACGCCGTGATAAGCTATTTATAAATGTTTATTCGACGTTTGTTCAAGGAGAAAAAACACCTTGGGGAGGTGGGACATTAATGGTATTAATATTGTTACGGTTTTGCAATAAAAGACACTCCCTCTATTTAATTACACGACAACATGTAGCCTGCAGTAGTCAGTTATTTCTTATTAAAGGTAAAGATTAGGTCCCTTTCCATTGTGTAGTAATTAAAGCAGATATGCGTTAAGTTTGGCAGGATTCCAATCCCCCTTGTATGGTTGAAAGAAGACGTTGGTTCGTGGGTGGGGAAGAACAGGCCATGGAACCTTCCAGAAGGAGGTAGGGCTGAGTGACCGCACTTGACCAAAAGTGACCAATGGGAGGCCGTGGAATCTTCCAGAAGAACATTCCCCCCGATAAAGGTCCATGCCGATTGTTCTTCGAGCTCTCTCTCTCCTCGTTCGTCCTTTAAGCTGACCGTCCTCCGAGTTGGTTCTTCCAGGCTGCCCTTCTCCTTCGTCCTCAAGCTGGTTCGTCCTCCGTGCTGACCTTCCTTCAAGCGGCGGATCGTCCTCTGTGCTGACCGTTCTTCAAGCGGCAGATCGTCCTCCGTGCTGACCTTCCTTCTAGCGGCGAATCGTCCTCTGTGCTGACCTTCAAGCAGCGGATCATCCACCGAAAGGACCTTCCTTCAAGCTGCTCGTCCAGATCGATCCGTGCGCTACGCGTGGGAACTGCCTGACCCGAGCCCGCGTCCGCACGTCCACCGGCATGCGTCTAACCGGTGTGTGATTCACCCTGTGTGTGAGTGTGCCACGTGCCTGTGTTGGGATTAGATAGGTAAGAATTGTTGTTAAGTCTGCTTCTCGTCCTTTATCTGTGCTTTTTGTAAATAAAACGTGTACATTTTGTTTCCTCTCGACCTGATCAAGTGTGGTCTATTCCCCATTGATGCAGCATCATCCGAAACCGAATCTGGCTGCTCATTTAGGTCCGTAGATCACGCAGGTAAAACCTCGACCCACACCGCGCGACCCGCTCGGCGCACCTGATTGGGAATATGTGTGCGGTCGCGAGATGTTCAATTCCCGGTCTTCCTGGCCACGTGGTCTCAAAGGTATTCGGATCAAGGTCGATAACCATTCGGCCCATGATTGGGGGATTGGCGGTTGGAGTTGCTCCACAACCTGCCGGGCGCAAGTTTCATCTCGCGATTGACGGCCCGAGGATCCGGTGTCTGTGGGGAAACGGGGACTTAACCCCCTCCCCTCCCTTAATACGTTGACAGACCCGGGATCCGCAACAATATTGTTTTGTAATAACATTAATATTATGCTATTATCGTTAGTTTTGTTATTCGAAGCGGCCTTGGAAAAACGCCATGATAAAGCTAATTTAACATTGATATACACCTCAATGTGCAACCCCATTGACGGCAATGGTGGGGAAAACTCGCCCGGCGGAGAAAACCCCCCTTGGGGAGGGGGAGAAATGAATGTGCTACAACCTTCATTGTGTAACGCTTCGTCATCCTGTCAAGTTTGGTTGAGATTGGATAAGTAACGACAGAATGTATTGGGGTCAAAAATTCATCAGACAGACACCAAATTATGTATTTTAGTATGCTACTGTTACGATTCTGGGGGTAGGTGAAAGAATACGTCAGGAGAGGTAGATTTGTATAGGAAGTAGCATGGACCGTGTCACAAGCAGGAGAATTTTGATGTCGTAAGTAGGGAACCCGTAGCTTAAGGTTGTTTAAATGTTCAGCACACGAGGGGCGATGCCATGCTAATTATCTCTTGGGTTTAAGGCTCGTTTTCCCCTGTGCGTCACACCCTCTGTAATTTTTCCCTAACGTTTTTCTGACACGGCCGGCCATGAAAAATAACCCTTGAATTACAATAACCGCCAACTACAAGCCAAGCAGGTTCCCGGACACTGAGCCCGCCCTCATTGAACTAATAAGGCAAAAGACCTACCCAGTAGAGGCGGAGAATAAGTGGGCGGAGAAGAGGACCGACACTGTACCTTCCCTACAATTCAAAACAAAATGTGTGGAAGCATTGCTGCATACAATCAATAAAACACACAACACCCACAGAATATAATGGAAAATCAAAACACTGTAAAATCCATCCCTTGTGCAGTTACACGTGACGCTGTCTTAATAGATGTTACAAACCCACGGATCATGTTTCAGGGTGGCAACAGGGCAGGAAGCTTCTTCACAGCTCGTTTTCTATGACAACGATGATGCGGATTATTAAATATGCTCTGTACAGTTATCAGATTCTCTCGCATGATCAACAAAGGTAATCTACAAGATGTTTTCTGTAATCGTGTATTATATTAATATAATATCCATAGTTAGGTGCTCCCATTGCGAGATCAAATCGTTCCTTTTGCAGTCGTATTTCGATGACTCTTCATTGTCGTTTTCATTTGAATGATCATGAATTTCGAAGGGTGTTAATTTTGTTCCACGACAGAAATCTGTTCAGCTAATTTTCAGCTTCAGTGGGGCGTCAGCACATGTTTGCACAATTCCTTTTGGCATGTCTTCATGTACAGCCAAGTTTCAATTCTGGTCTGGTTTGCCCATGCAAGCGTTACACCTCAAATTGAGCGAACAAATTTTCTGAAATTGTCACACAACTCATATCGCCTTCATTTGCTACCTGCTGGCTTATTCAATGGATGTCATCCTCAATTTGCCATTTCCATTTGAGTGCAAGTCAAAGCCAACACACATCTCATGAAATAGAGAATCACACAGCGTTGCTCAATCTCAAAAGGAACATCCATTGCTCGGAAGATCTTAAACACATCTGCACAAGCTTGATTCTGATACAACACTGTATTGTGCAATGAGACTTGAGAATAACTATGAACCCAGCAGAAAAAAACAAAAACTTGGGTGAATGGCTCAGCATGAAATGGTGAGGCATGGTGAGAAATGTGAGCACAAATTGACCCCCAGCAGCAGGAGCCTGGTGCTGAATTACACACTTCATTAACACAAAGGAAGTTAGCCTTGAGGGCATGGCTTTGGAAGATGTTTGCTTGTATAGGCCAACAAAACATGGAGCTTCTTTGATATTTACCAATAATTGAGAGATCCTGAGGATAAGTTGAATAAATCTTGTCTTTTGTCACTGAAAAGAAATATGCATTTCTTTGTATGTGCATAAGAATGAATCTCATGGAAGAGATAATGCAGGATGAAAGGGGGAAACACCAACAGCAGATTACAAGTGAGAGTGAGATCAAGGGGAGGAGAGAAGGACAGATGGGGGGAGGGGGGGGAAATGAGCTGCACACAAGCTGAATGAAGCACTGCAAGAAGAAGAGAAAGGGGAAAGCAGGGATGAAATAGAAAAGAAACAAAACGAAAAGAGGTGAGGGAGAGGAGAAAATCACAATAACCTGGAAAAATATGGGCAATATCCCTGTGTGCTCACCTTTTAGCATAAAGCAGGTATTTTACAGGTAGTTTAAACTTCAAACAAAGGAACTAAAAATATATACCTATTTTTGGGGGCAACCCCTCACTTCTCCGTAGACCCCTTAGACCACGATTTTTTTTTTAATGCCGTGAACAAACTTTGGTGCATCCATGGATGATGAAGGTTGTGATCAAGTTTCATTCAAATTGTGTATGTAGTTTCAGAGAAGAGAGCAACTACCTACTTTGTTTGGGCAGCTCAAACCCCCATAGAATTCCATAGACCTTGATTTTTTCTTCCTAACGCCGTGAACAAACTTTGGTACATTATGGGCGATGAAGATTGTGTTTAAGCTTCATCTGAATTGTGTGTGTTGTTTCGGAGAAAAGAGGAAATGTCTATTTTGGGGGACAACTCCCCTTTCCTCCCGTAGATCACCTTAGGGCCAGATTTTTAGCTCACCTGGAACGAAGTTCAGGGGAGCTTATACGATGGCGCATCGTCAGTCTGTCCGTAAACACTTGCAACTTCTCTGAAACCGCTGAAGGTATTGTGACCAAATTTGGCACAACTAAAGTTTGTTCGCGGCATTAAAAAATATCGGGGTCTACGGAGGTTTACCGGGGTCAAAGTGGATCCAGGTGTGATTCCCCAAAATAGGAATTTGCTTTTTCCTATGAAACTGGATCACAACCTTCACCACCCGTGATGTACCAGGTTTGTTGACAGCATTAATAAGATCGAAGTCTGTGGGGGTTTCCGGGGGGAGGGGGGGGGGGGTCAAAGTGGGTCCCGGTTTGACTCCCCAAAATAGGTATTTGCTTTCCTCTCTGAAACTACACACACAATTTCGATAAAAACTTGACCACAACCTTCACCGCCCGTGATGTACGAAAGTTTGTTCGTGGCATTAAAAAAAAATCTGCCCCTTTGGGGGTCTATGGGGTGGGGGGGGGGGGGGCGATTTGCTCACCAAAATAGTTTTTTTTGTTTGTTTGTTCAACTTATGATTATGTCTTATGATTATGTCTTATGATTATGTCTTTTGATTATGTTAGTATGATTTAGATTATATATGCTGCCCTGTCTTCTAGCAACCATTGAAATTAGTTTAAAATACCTTTAGTCAGTGCAGTATACTGTTTATTCTTCCAGGTGAGCGCCAGGGGCATTGCCCCGATGTTTTTAATGCCGTGAAAAAACTGTGGTGCATCATGGGTGGTGAAGGTCATGGTCAAGTTTCATCAAAATTGTGTGTGTAGTTTCGGAGAAGAAAGCAAATACTTATTTTGTGGGGGGGGGGGGGGGGGGTGTTATTGGAAGGCCATGTGGATTACTGGAAGACCATGTGTGTTACTGGAAGGCCATGTGCACCCTGCAGGAACCTGGGAGTGACAGAACCAAGCAAGTTAAAATAAAAGATTATTCGGTGAGACCAATTGCATGTCAACAATTGCATCTTCCCCATCTTTAACAAAACCTTTCAATGATGGTTCTTTTCCCCCCAAAAGTGTTAAATGCTGGAGTACCACAGATTGCACCATATGAAGGAGGAGGAAGTGAATAAGTGAGTAGGCTTATTAACATAGGCTGTCTCTTGTCACAGCAAAAAAGGAAAAAAGAAGAAGAAAACGTATTGCCTTGTTTTTGTTTGCTTGTTTGTTTGTTTCAACAGACTTTAATATCCCCCAACCGATTAGATGTTGATTTTACCGGATTTGGAAACACAGATGCGGTGATATAACCTGTCTACCATTGTGAGGTTAACTCACAGTATAACACACACCTGAATTGGCAGTACAGTTACATGGAGGATATGTGAAGAGAAGATGAAAGGTCATGGTGAAGAGGATTGGGCTGAAAATGCTTCCCCGGAGGAGCAGCAGCTGTCAGGGGGAGAGAGAGAGAGCATGCCAAAAAGTGCAACACGCTGTTTACTTGCACGTAGGAAAGTCGAAAGACAGCAGCACAGGGAATCCGATTTGCCATTTGCAGAAATGTCAGAGCCAGGCTTGAGGAAATAATCCATATCAAGGGCACGAGATATACCGACCCGGATCATTTTGCTTTGTCTTTATATATATATATATATATATATATATATATATATATATATATATATATATATATATATATATATATATATATATATATATATGTATGTATATATATATGTATATATGTATGTATATATATATGTATATATATATGTATATATGTATGTATATATATATGTATATATATATGTATATATATATGTATATATATATGTATATATATATATGTATATGTATATATATATGTATATATATATGTATATGTATATATATATATGTATATATATATATATATATATATATGTATATGTATATATATATGTATATATATATGTATATGTATATATATATGTATATATATATATATATGTATATGTATATATATGTATATATATATGTATGTATATATATATATATATATATATATATATATATATATATATATATATATATATATATACATATATATATATATATATACATATATATATATATATATATATATATATATCTGTATGTCTTTATCTGAATGTATATACAGACTTGGCATTTAATATGGAATGTTTTTTTTCTTGACGGGTTTACTTTCTGAACTCGGCATATCGATCTAGTGAGTTTCTTTTACGCTTCGGTGATTTCTTTGTTAAAAGAACCACGTCACTGATTGTCTGTCGCAGCAAGAAGTCAATAACAGGATTATATCACAGGTGGAGTGACAAAATGTACGGACAGGTACATTTGACGATTGGCTTCACAATCGGGTATATAAGGGTTGTTGCGTTCTGTATTAGTGGAAAACAACTGCTGCACGTCTACAAAAGTTATTGCCGCTTCCCCTGGAGATGGTCCGTCAACTCGACAATGCTGTTTGTCATTTAGTGGTGGCTTTATGAAATTCCGGCATGAAACAGCGTGCTATTGCTTGGCAGTATGGCATCACTCAAGGTCAGGTGTCAAAGATCCTGAAACGAAATGCTCAGAGGGGTGTCCCTACTCCAATACCGAGGCCAGGATGTCCCCGCAGAACCACAAGGAGGGATGATCGCCAGCTGCACCGGTTAGTCCGCAATGGCCGTACCAAGTCAGCTAATCGGCTTAGGGCTGAGTGGCAGCAACTGACAAATGTGCCTGTATCCAGAAGGCTAATCAACCAACGACTGGTTCAAGCAGGCTATCGTGCCAGGCGTCCCCTGAGAAAGCCACGTCTGACCAGACAACACCGCCAGTGCCGATTGCAGTGGGCCAGAGAGCACCGCCAATGGCAGCCAGGACACTGGAATCGCGTGATCTTCAGTGACAAGTCTAGATTTCTGGTCTATCGTCAAGATGGCCACGTCCGAGTGCGCAGACAAGTGCATGAAGCCTACAACGAAGATTGTATAGTGCCAAGAGTCCAAGCTGGAGGTGGTGGGGCGACCGCTTGGGCTGCTTTTCATGCAGGGGGCAAAACTGACCTGGGTGTTCTGAATGGAAACCTGAACCAGTTCAAGCACAGGGCCATTCTGGAAAAAACATTGCTTCCATTTGTTCGTGCAGCCTTTCGAGGAAACTTTGTCTTCCAAGATGACAATGCACGGCCTCATCGTGCTCGCAAGATCCAACACTTTCTTGCTGACCGTGGTGTCGAGCATATGGAGTAGCCTGCCATGTCCCCGGATATGAATCCGATAGAGAACTTGTGGGCAGAATTAACGTGTCAAATCGACAACTTGGACCAGCAGCCTGCCTCTGTGCGTGAATTGAAGCAGGCTATTGTAACTGCATGTCAAGCGATTCCTGTCCAAACCTTGGCAAATCTCGTGAACAGCATGCCTCAACGTGTACGTGCTCTTCTGAATGCTCGTGGGGGTTACACGAAATACTGAACTGTAATTTTACCGTCCGTTATCCTAGTCGTAATTTAACTCTTGTTTTTGTTAAAAAAAATTTGGCTAATGTGCAAAATAGAGATACTTCTGGAAAACGCACAGAAGTTTAACACAGTACTGTCCGTGAATTGAGTTCGATATCAGTTTGCATCACTTTCAAGGGTCAATTTATTTGCTTCGAAATGTCAAATGTGGTTTTTGTTTCTTTTAAAGGTCACATTAACAAAATCTAGAATAATTTCAACATAATTCCAATTAACTTTTGGTTCTAAGTCATCTTGAAAAGTAAGTTCACCCCCACAAAAAAATATTCCACATTAAATGCCAAGTCTTTATATATGTATATATATATATATATATATATATATATGTATATATATATATATATATATGTATATATATATATATATGTATGTATATGTATATAATTATATATATATATATATATATATATATATATGTATATATATATATATATGTATGTATATGTATATATATATATATATATATATATATATGTATATATATATATATATATATGTATATATATATATATATATATATATGTATATATATATATATATATATATATATATATATATATATATATATATATATATATATATATATATATATATATATATATATATTTATATTTATATATATATATATATATATATATATATATATATATATATTTATATATATATATTTATATATATATACGTATATATATATATATATATATATATATATATATCTGTATGTC